>NW_008352659.1:2963371-2994123 GCF_000622305.1 Nannospalax galili | reverse complement strand
CAGAGCCATCTCACAGCCTGCTCACTTCTGCCCCTCCCCCATACAAATAAATAATAAATGTTAAAAAAAAATGGCAGGTGGCTCCTGAGGTTGACTTATGGTTGCCACATGCTATCCCGTAAACATGTATACACACACACAAATTAAATTTTAACACAAGGTCTTACTCTGTAGCCCAAGCTGGCCCAGAACTTGTGGTGACCCTCTGTTTCAGCCTCCTCACTGCTGGACTTATGGATGTGAACAACCAAAATAATTTAATTTTTAAACGTTTTTTTTGGTCTTTTTGAGACAGAGTCTCCCTGTAGCCCCAGCTGGCCTGGAACTCACTATGTAGATCAGGTTGGCCTCAGACTCACAGAGCTCTGCCTGCCTCTGCCTCCCGAGTGCTGGGATTAAAGGCATGCACCACCATGCCCGGCCCTAAACATTATTTTTATTTATATGTATGGGTACATCTATGTATATGTATACCACATGTGTGGGGGTGCCCTCAGAGGCCAGAAAACAGCATGAAATCCCCTGGAGCTGGAGTTACAGGCAGTTGTGAACTGCCTGATGTGGGTGCTGGGAATCAAATTTGAGTCCTCTGCAAGAGCAGCAAGTACTCTTAGCCACTGAGCCATCTCTCCAAACCCCGTATTTAATTTTTAACATTAGAATACTATTGTGATGTAGTTACAGCTTGTTGTTGGTTGGTTGGTTGGTTGGTTGGTTTTTGAGACAGGGTCTCTCTATGTAGCCCTGGCTCACAGACATACACCTGCCTCTAACGCCTAGGGGCTGGGATTACAGCACCTGGCTTTGTTTGTTTGTTTGTTTGCTTGTTTGTTTAAGCATTAAAGGATTGTTCTAGAAGGAGGCCTGAACGTTTTATCAGGCTGCCAACAGGATTCACAGCACATCCACACAGAACCTTTTAAGCATCCCCTACAAAGGAAAAGATAAAAAATCCCAAACCTGATATTTGGCGAAGACGCCACCAGGGGGCGGTGCAACAAAAGGAATGTGAGCTCGGGTGGCCAAGTCACCCAGAGAAAAGGTGTTCAAGAGTCCCCCAAACCAAACCAGCCCTAAAGAGCGAGGGGAGCGGCCCGGAATGCTGTTGCCTGGGAAACAGAGGCGGGTAGAGGCAGAGCTTGGATGAGAGCCAGGATGGCGTAGGTCCCAGTTCTGTCTCCACGGCATCCCCCTGGAACCCAGTGACCCTTCTTTAAGATTTGGCTGACCAAGCTAAAGTTGGCTCCGCTCTCGTTCTTGACTTTGCCGGGTCCTCCGGCTCTAGACAGTGGAGAAGACCGTGGAACACCTGGAGGCGGAAGTCACAAGCCTGCTGGGCCTGCTGCAGGAGCTGGCTTGGAACCTACCCCCGGGGCCCTTCAGCCCTGCGCCGGACCTCCTCGCCGAAGGTGAGCGGCTCAGGTGGCAGAGGGGACAGTAGCCAGGCCTGTCATCTGGGGCCAATGGCAGCCCATGGGACAGGTGTAAGGGACAGAAGGAGGATGCTCTGCTGCCGGGTCAGAGAGGCAGTGTGGGCGGCACCCCAGGTCTTCCTTCCTGTGTCTCACCCCCAGCCTGGGCATCCCATTGATGCATGAGTCAGATCATCCCGTTCCTTCCTTGAGCCCTGCGTTCTTTGGCGCCCAGGGTCCGGGGTTACTGGGAAGCCGGGGGACGAAGTCGCCTGGCACAGGTGGGAAGAGGGGCGTCCTCTCGCGCCCCTGCTGCTCACTCGGGGCACCCCCTTTCTTGCAGATCCCTTCTGATCACCGGAGATGGCGGAGCCCAGGCGCGGGAGATAATCCGTCTGGGAATACCATCCCCAGAACCCACCCAGCCAGGTCTTCTCGCCTTCCTGCCCCACCTTTGCGTGAAATAAAGCTGCTGCTTGGGCCCCTGGGTTTGCTGACAGTGATCTCTGGACCACGGCCCGAGCTCCTTCTGCTACATGCCCCGAAGCTCACCTACAGCTCTAGGCTCAGCCCTGGGTGTTCTATCCTTCTGGACTTGAGTCCTTTTTATTTATAGGGACAGAGAAGGCAGATGATGGGCCACAGAGGTGAGGCACCTAAGACCCAGAACCGTAACAGCACGGAAGGCCCTTTAAGTAGCCTTGCTGCTCAAACTGGAAATACACCATCTGCTTCCCAACCAGCCCCACCCACGCCTATCAGAACGTGGTCTTCCAGAGATTGTCTAGGGGGTTGTGTGTGCCCATTCAGGCACCCCGTGCCAATGCTGGCGATCCACCAACTGGACCACTGTGTATACCCTCAGCCTCTTAAAATTTTTCTTCTTCTTGAGGTAAAATTCACCGTTTTAAGCTGTACAAATCCCATGGCTTCCAGTGTGTTCACCCGGCTGTGACATCATCAATACTAATTCCAGAACATTTTTCACCACCACTACCCCAAAAACCCTGGGCCTAGTCAGTAGTTACTAACCCCCCACCCCCACCCCCAGCCCTCTAGAAACCACTGATCTCTGTTGTCTATTGACTTTCCTATTGTGAACAGGTTATATATAAATGGAAGCTTACATTATGTGCCCTTTTGTATCTGGCTTCCGCAAGGCAGATGGCTCTGAAGGTTGTAGCTCATGTCATTCCTTTATTCCTTTTTATGGCTCAATAATATTCTATTGTATTGATCGACCAGCATTTGTTCATTCAGCTGTTGAGTGTTTGGGGGGTTTCCCTGTTTTGCCTATTAAAACATTTCATTCACAATGCTTTTATGAACATCCATGTTCAAGTTACTGTGTCTCTTGAGTGTGTACCTAGGAATGAAATTGCTGAATTAAATGGTTCATTTAATTCAGCAATTTGACTAGTTGTTTGAAAAATCACTCTGCTGTTTTGCACAGCAGCTGAGCCCACCAGAAATGTTAGCTGTGAACATTTTGCAGATCCTCCCACCAGGCTGGGATATTTCCCTTTTATGAGTGTCTTTCTTTGCTTCTTTGTGTGAGTGTATCTAGATAGGAGTATGTTCATGTGTAGGGAGGTGCCTCTGGAGGGAAGAAGTGGGTGTCAGAACCCCTGGAGCTAGAATTACAGGCAGTTGTGAGCTGTGGGCTGGAAGAGCAGGTCCTTTGCAAGAGAAGCAAGTGCTCTTAACTACTGAGCCATGTTTCTAGCCAACCCATCTCCCCTTTTCTTACGTTTGTTCTAATTTCTTATTTTTATGTGTGTTTTGACTAAGTGTAAGTGCACCACATCGTGCAATGCCATCAAATCCCCTGGAACTGAAGTTAAGGATGGTTGTTAGCTGCCATGTGGGTGCTGGGAAATTAACCTGGCTCCTTTGTAGGAGTAGCCAGTGCTCTTAATCCCTGAGCCATCTCTCCAGGCTCATATATGTATACTTGAGACAGGATCTCACTATGTAGCCCTAGCTGGCCTGGAACTCAGAAATCTGTCAAGAGGACAACCTGCAGGAGTTGGTTCTCTTCTTCCATCTTTGTGAGTTCTGAAAATTGAACTTGGGTCATTCAACTTGGTGGCAAGCCTCTGACAGCTGAGCCATCTCACCAGCTCAGTTTTCTGGCATTTTGCAGAATTTTGCATGTTATTAGGGACCAGTATCAGTTTGTAGTCTTCTTGTGATATCTTTTCCTTTCTTGCTATCAGGGTAATAATACAATAAATTAGGAAATGTTTTCTCCTCTGCTGTTGGAAGTTTGTAGGGGCATATATGTCATGCCATTCACGTGCTGGTCAAAAACTTGTGGGAGTCAGTTCTCCCCTTCTACCATGTAGGTCCTGGGGATGGAACTCAAGCTGTCAAACTTGGAAGCAAGAACCTTTAACCACTGAGCCATCTTGTCAGATTCCATTCATAGTCCCCAAACCATTTTTAATTGGTTCTACTGACCTGGCAAGATGGCTTAGTGGGTGAGTTTGTGCAAACATTACCACCCAACTTTGATTCCAAGAACCCACGGTGGAAGGAGAACTGACTCTGGAAAGCTATCTTCATCTTCCTCAGGTACTATGGCATGTGTGTGCCCACAGACATGCATATACACATCTTTTTTAAAACTGGCTCTGTCATCTATTTTGCTTCATCTGTTGGTCTTCTAGTCTTTATTGCCTTCTGGTGGCTTTGGGTTTAGTTTGCTCATGGTTTCCTAATGAAATGCTGGGTTTCAGTCTGTTTTAGGGTAGGGATTTACAGGTGCAAACTTCCCTCTGGGTACAATTTTCACAGCATCTCCCAAGTCATGTGTTGAGCTTACGGAGAGTGTATTGCCTGCATGTAGGGAGATGCACCTGTGTCGTGCAATTCTTGTGAAGGTAAGAAGAGGGCATCAGATCCCCTGGAACTGGAGTTACAGATGGTTATTGTTGTGGGTACTGGGAACCAAACCTGAGTCCTCAGCAAGGGCAGCCAGTGTTCTTTAACTGCTGAGCCATCTCTCCAGCCCTGAATTAGTCTTTAACACATAACTTGACAGATAAAAATAAAAAACATAATTCCTATTTTGTGTATGCATGTGGGTTTGACTACACACACCACAGCACTGTGTGGAGGTCAGAGGACAGCTTTTGGGAGTTAGTTCTTACCTTTCATCTTGAGGCAGGTTCTTTCATTTAGATGCTAGTTTGCTGTTTTTATGTTCATGTTTTGTCTGAATATATGGTAGTGCACCATGCATGTGCCTGATGTCTGTGGAGGCCATAAGAGGGTATTGGATCCCCTGGAATTGTGGGCTGTTATACAGGCACTGGGAACAGAACCTGGGTCCTCTGCAAGAGCAGCAAGTGCTCTTAACCACCAAGCCATCTCTCTAGCCACTTACAACTTGTTTTGAGACAGGGTCTCATCATGTATCCCTGGTTGACCTAGAACTTATGTAGACCAGGCTAGCCTCAAACTCAGAGATCTGCCTGCCTTTCTCCCAAGTGTTGGGATTAAAGGCATGTCCTACATGCCTTAAGGCAGGCTCTTTCTTGGTCCTGCTATAGTGTACTCCAGGCTAGCTGGCCTGTGAGCTTCCAGCTGATTGTCCCATCTCTGCCTCCCATCTTGCCACAGAAGTGCTGGGATTACAGATGTGTCCCACCACATTCAGCTTTTTATGTGGGTTCCAGGGTTAAACTCAGGTCATCAGGTCTGCTTGGCTAACGCTTTCATGCACTGAGTCATCTCCCTAGCCTGCAATCACAGTTCTTGATGATGAGGTCTAATTCTAACCTCACCTTTGCTAGTTACACAGAGAATGTGGAACATCACTTTCATGCTGCTGCCTAGCTATCTCCCGGCACAGCACTGGGATAACCTGAAACATCAGCTTTTACTGATTCAGCCTCTTCTTTCTTAAGCACTAGCTTGGTTTCTGTAAACTCTCATTTTGCAGAGTTCCAATACAGTTCTTCTTGATCTTTTTGCTGTCAAACATGCTCCCTGCCCCAAACTGGAGTTATAAGCAGTTGTGAGCCACCTTATGTGCATGACAGGAACCAAATATGAGTCCTCTGCAAGAACATCAAGTGTTCTTCACTGCTGAGCGATCTCTCCAGCCCCCCACCTCACAATTTTTTACACATTAACGCTTAAGTTCTGATCTACGGCTCATCCCACAAAGGCCCAAAGGAGGAAAAGTACTTCTCCGTGATTACAAAGTCAGTAGCCAGGCTGACAAGTAGTACTGCCTGCTCCAACTCCAGAGCTCTTTCTGCTTTAGGACATCAGCTCTTACTGTGAGAAGGAACCCAACTCAGAGTAGGCAACACTATTATTAGGCCAAGAGACAGCTTTCCAAGGAGCAGGAGTTATAGACAAGCCCCTGGTAGAGTTCGGAGGCTTAAAACACTGCTTTATGAAGAGGACACCCCATGGGGCCACATTGAGAATGAATGTTGTGCTGGTCCTTAGAGAAACAGAGAGCCTTCAGGTTCCAACGGGTGAAAGATGCAGGCTTCCATCTGCCTGGGGAAATGTATTTATAGGCTACACTCTACCCATATCAGCCAGGGTAAGAACGACCTGTCAGGAGGCTTAGAGATGGCTCAGTGGTTAAGTGCTCTTGTTTTTCTTGCAGAGGACCCAGGTTCAGTTCCCAGCAAGCTAACAACTATCTACAACTCTAATTCCACAATATCTGATATCCTCTTCTGGCCTCCGTGAGCATTACATTCAAGTTGTGCACTTAACGTAAATTGAAGCAAAACATTCCTACACATAAAATTTAAAAATCTCTTTTTAAAAACCACACAGAAGAGATAAGGGGTCAAATTCCTAGGCTAGGCTAATTCCCTAATGAAACCAACGGAGGATAAACATGGTATAACCTTAAGCTATCGTTTTGACCAATGACAACTGCAGATTCACTGTTCAGATTCCTCTCCCCAAAGCTGAACACCCATCTCACCTCATCACCTGCCCAAATTGCGAGCATACCTGCCATCTGCTCATCAGTATTTAGACTAGCGTCAGATCACAGGATGCAGATGTATCCGTGTCCCCCACACCTGCTCTGTAAGGGTCTGTGCTGGTAGGGCCCAGAACCTGTGGTTTTAACAAGTTCACTGGATGACACTAAAACACATGAGGTTTTGAAAACCACATCAGGACACTCTGCCCATCCATAAGTGGAGCACTCAAGGTTCTGACATTTCGCACTGAAAATAAGTACCTCACTTACCTCATCCTAGTCTTGGTTCTTCCCCAAGTGCTCCCACACCAAGGCTCACATTAGAGGTATCCAGGGAACTAAAGCAAATGTTCTCTAAGTTCAACACTGCCTGCTGTGCACTAGGCTGAGAACTGTGGTGTAGACAGCAGGGTAAAGCAATCACACAAATACTAATTCTAGGCTGTGACATGGCTCAAGAGGCCACCAGGATCAGCCCAAGTTCAGGGCATACTGCACCATGCTCAGCAGTCCCTCCCAGCGGGCAGGTCCCAGCCAGCATCAACATGCAAGGGCCTTCCCTTGGGCAGAGGTTCTTGACAGGCCGGCAGGAATAGAATCTCGGCTCCAGATGTCTCTAGCTCCAGACGCTCTCTACATGCACAGCAGCTCAGGAGGCAGGCCCCAGTGCATGAAGCTAGTGCTTAGCTCACAACTGCTTTGAGCCTTCTGGGTGTCATCCCTTCTCTCACGGTTTAGAAGTGAAGAGTCAGTGCCCTAGGCAGATGTCCACTCAGCAGAGGCCTCTCTGGGCTTCCAGCCAGGGCCCAACAGACTTGACTGGCACTTGTCTCTGGAATGTCGTCATCCTAGGCTTTCTAACACGGTCAGAAAGGAAGTGAGGGGAGACCTCCAGCAGGTAAGAGAAGCTCCATGTTCCTAGACCTAACAAAGCCTAGAAGCTAACTATCCCTGTTAACGCCCCTCTCCAAACACCACCAACCAAGGGGCAGAGATCCCAAGGGGCCAGAGCCAGGAACACCCTTCTGATGGAGGCTACCTGAGACAATGTGGAGGTAGGGTACTTCCCTGGGCTATCCCTGTCCTCAATAGCTTCCCCGAGAGACTAGCCCAGAAATCACACACACACACACATTTTCTGTCCTTCCCAAGACCAGGGTCCTTGTGCCGTGTTCACTGCTTGGGACCAGCTTGGATTTTAGGAGTATCCTCCCATGTCCTAAACACACAATCCCTATGCTTGCATTTCTACAGCATCGATTTCTCCGTCAACACGTTTTCACTGGCAAATAAGGCCGGAATCCCTGAGTCACGAAGCACAAGAAAACAAGCTGGAACCAGAAAGACTTTCCAGAATGTTCCAGAGTTGGCTGACTTTAATTTGGAAACAGCTTTTGGCTACAGACATTCAGGTTTAAGGCACATTCCAAACTAGAGGGCGCCCCGTCACTGGCAGGGAACAGGCCTTGTCCTTGTGGTTCGCATGAAGATGGAACGAATGGACTTTTTGCCCTTCTTTTTCTAAAAAGGAGTTTGGCAAAAACAAAACTCATGACACATTCTCACCAGATTACAGACATAACCCTTGTAACACCCACCCCTCTCTGTCCTAGGGGAAGACATGCTGCTCCACCCATCCCCGCTCTCACAAGAAACGTGTATGCAGTAAACACATTTGTATGCATCTGTCTGGCAATGGTGGTTAAAAAAAGTTGTCTTCAAATAAAAATACAATGAAACTACAGAGTCTTAGCCACAAGCAACAAGCCAGGAGATAAAACATCCACGTTGCAGGGCAAGGGGCTGAGAGGGGTCGGGGACAGGGGCATCCTTAGAGCGCCAGGCCACCTGGGCCCTTCAGCATAATACAAGGATGAGGAGGAAAGAGGAGGGTCGAGGAGGACAAGGACGTGGCTTTAGGGGGACAGGTGCATCGGGGCTACTGGGTGGATTAGGAGAAACTGAAGGACACTCTTGGGCCTTTTCCTGGTGTGGCCTTTGCCAGGAGGAGGCAGAAATGAGACAATCACATCTTAGTCGTTGCCACCACAGATCTTCAGCAGAATCTTCCGATAGTCCCCAGAAGTGTCTCCCTGGTTAGAAACAAAAGCAAGGGTTAAGGGAGGCCAGTCTACTTCCTGCCCTCTGGCTCCTGATTTTCTCATGTCCCACAGGACCCGAGGGAGAGACAGGTCTGTTCGAGGGAGATTTCCTACTTAGAGCAGGCAATATAGACCCTGCTTGAATAGTGCTGTCCGGTGGTGGCCAGGATCCATGAACAACAAAAAGCAAAAGCTGGGCATGATGCCATGTGCTTGCAATCCCACCACTGGGGAAGCAGACAGACAGATCCCTGGAGCTGGCTAGACAGCTAGTCTGGCTTAAGCAGCAAGTCCTAGGTCCCAGTGAGAGACCCTGACAGTGGGTAGCTCCTGACCAATAATTCTGGTTATAGTTCAAGGTCTCAAGATCACCATCCAGGGCTAACCAATGCTGTTCTTTACCCAGCACATTACATTGGGAGTGCTACCATAATTCAATGCTGTGTCCTGCCCTGAAAAATGTCACCTTGACCACCCATGGGGGACATCTATACTATTACAGCCTCCCACACCTCACAGGTTGATCTCTCTCTGACACCACTGCGCTTCCAGGAGCATGGGCCAGGTTTAGCTAATTTCAGGTCATTTTCTGCAACCTCAAGCTCTTTGAAGGCAAAGCCCGTGGTTTGGTTCATCACAAGCTATAAGTACACAGGACACAGTATGACAGTAATGACTAATTCTCTTGTTTTCCAAGCATCATTTTTAGCATAGAAATAGATTTAGTTTTCTAAGATTTGTTTTTAAATTATGTGTTTGTATGTGGGTAGGTATCTGCACATGCGTGGAGGTGTCAGTTGCCCAGAGAGCTAGAGTTACAGGTGGTTGTGAGCCACCAGATGTGGATGCTGGGAATCGAACTCAGGTCCTCTGGAAGAGAAGGAAGCCCTCTTATCCACTGAGCCATCTCTCTAGCCTGAGAGTAGCTTCTTTTCCAAGATGAGCCCAATAATACTAAATGTCAATGCATCTGAAGTCAGAAAGTAGTCTTGGTGATTTAATTTCAAGTTTCAGACACGTTCAGAGTTTAGTTATCAGATTATCCTGAGAAAAACACCTTTTGTCAGCCCAGATGTCACACAGCAATACCACAGGAGCAAGCCCTTCTTAGGCCCTCTGTGTAGGCTGCTTTGTTTGGTACTCCTACCACACTTAAGAAGGAACTATCATTATACCCTCATCTTAGTGATGATGGACCTGGGCTTGGGAGGTCTGAGGAGACTGCTCAAGATCACAAGGTTACCAAGTAGAAAAGCCAGGAGCAGATGCCAGGTTGTAACCCCAGAGCCCCCATTCTGAGCTATCCATGTGGTCTCCATCGTAGTTAGTGAAAAAAGCTAGACAACAGTGAGCTAAAGCCAAGCTCTGTGGACCCTTGAGTCTCAAACTCAGGCTGATGGGTCACACTTTCATGGAGTGGCAGGGACTCTTAAAGGTCAGACACGTAAGAAAGGTTCTGAGATTTCTCCCTATTCAGTTATTAAGCAGTGGGGTCTTAGAGGCTTGGGATGAAGGGTTGTAAAATTGTGATCTGCCCTGTCCTTGAGGGTCTTAAGATCTGTTTGGAGGCAATTGGATGACAAGCCTGAGGTACACAAACAAGAGCCTACCTGCATGGCCCACAAGACAAGCCCAGGGCCACTCCAGAGGGGGAAGGGAAGGGGAGAGACAAAGCCTGGGAGCTCCCCCAGTGGGGCATGGAGATGGAGCCCAGGAAGTCCAGTCAGCCCTCAGGGACCCGTACCGTGATGTCATGGTACAACGATTTGCCATACATCCGCTTATATTCCGCTCGGATATCCAGGAGGTCAAGCTCACTTCGAGACACCATGATGCGAATCAGGGTCCGGTCCTTTGTTCCTGCTCCCTAAAGAGAGTCCACCACACCAGAAAACATGAGCACGGGGCTTCCCATCCTCCCATCTTCCTGAGGATCCAGTCCTCCCGAGCCCTAGGTTCCCCAGACCTTCTGGCTAAGGTGTGATCTTCTTGTGCCTTCAACACTCAGCCCTCTGTGGACCCTCTAGTCACAGGTGGTGTTAAGACATCCCAGATCTGGGCCCTCTGCCCATGGGAGCTACGTACCCTCATGGCCTTGTTGAGCCTCTCGGCAAAGAAAGCAGGAGTATTCTTGAGGCATTTCACTACAAGAGAGAAATACAGTGTAAGGTCTGTAGAACACACAGCACAGGAGCACACACACAAGTGTCCCTCTCAGAAGCTTGCATCAGAGTGGTCACCACCCAGCCACCTCTCCCCCTGCTGGCTGTGATCTCTTGACTGTGGCTCCACACGGCGGCACCAACATGGTACAAGGAGAACCACAGGAGGTACAGGATGAGGGGCTACATCACTGCTCAGGCATGAGGGGTCAAACAGAGACCCTCACAGAGAATGGAGGCTGAGGGGCTGTTGTGCTAGTCTCAGGCCATGACACACAGTGGGGGACATGCGTGGTGATCAGGATTTATTGCCTGTTCCACTCAGAGAGCTCAAGAAAAGCACACTGAAAGAGCTGGAAAACTGGGGTCTCGAAGTGTATATAAAGAGAAGTGGCAAGGGCTTCAGAGCAAAGACCAACTCTACATGGGGGTGAGGGGCCCTTGAGTTGCCAGGCCCCACTACAGAGGACACAGTGTGGTAAAAGACACTCCACCATGCCGGGACCTCAGCCAACTTTCCCTAGAACAGGCTTGTTTTGCTGTTGCAAGTAAAAATCTTTCTGTATGTTTCCATCACAGACATCTGACAACTGCCTGCAGGGGTGTATTTTTAGAGGAAACTTGGCAGGATATGAGTCACCTTCCTCTAGGAGAGCAACTGGATGTGCTCCCACTAATACCCAAACTGCAGCTCCCTTCTGCAGAGCTGTGCTGCAAATACATCCAAAACTCCTCTGTCCCAGAAAGCTGGGGACCCAACTACCCTGTGTCCAGGAAAAGCCTGGTTTCCCAGCAGGCGATGCTCTAGATTGGTAAGCTCACTTTGTGGTTCTCTTACTAGACCAACTTCAACAAGAGGATGGCAAGCACTCCTGCAGCCCACTGCCCCAGGCACCTACCCACAGCCAGCATGCCCTGCTCCAGGTCCCCAGACATCTCCCGGCAGATGCTCTTCTCAATGTCGCGGCCTGTCATCCTCTGATACTCATTGAAAACTACAGAGAAAGCAGAGGGGATGTGTCACAGTCTGAATCATGTTCCCTCAGCTCCTAAGCTGCAGACCTCACACCTCAGAATACGGGCTGAACTGGAAGAGTCTTTAAAACAAGACCAGGGCAGGGGCCTTGAACCAAGCTAACCAGAAATCTTCTACAAATGGGAGGCCAGGACAAACGAGGATCAGAAACGTGTGGACAGATAACCCTCAGATTATGGCTGACCGGGAATCTTGACTACAACCATTATGTTTCTAGTTCTCAACACAGTTCTTTCTAAATATATAGCTCTTCAGCCTTTGTCCAACAAGGCTCTGTGACAGGTGAATTTGCTTCACTGTAGGTCAATATGTTTTGAGTGTATTTAAGTCAGGCCAGGCCAAGTTACAGTTTTCAGTAAGTTAGGCATAATAAATGCTTTTTTAAAATATTTTTTGATTTATTTTAAGTATTTTGCCTGCATGTATGTAAGTGCACCACAAGTGTGCAGTGCCCATGGAGGCCAGAAGAAGGTGCTGGATCCCCTGGAACTGGAATTAAGGATGACTGCTAATCATCATGTGGGTGCTAGAAACTGAACCTAGGTCCTCTGCAGGTACAGCCAGTGCTCTTAGCCACTGAGTCATCTCTCCAGTCCATAAAAGCATTTTTAATTTTTCTTTTTGATTTATTTGTTTTATTGGGGGGGGTCTTTTTGAGACAGGGTCATCCTGTAGCCCCAGTTACTGGAACTCACTATGTAGACCAGGCTGGCCTTGAACTCACAGAGATCCACCCAGCTCTGCCTCCCAAGTGCTGGGATTAAAGGCATGCACCACCACGCTCAGCATGGTTTACTTTTTTTTTTTTTTTTAAACTTATTTTTATTTTATGTCTATGAGTGTTGTACATGCATTTAAGTGTGCAATGTCCACAGAGGCCAGAAGAGGGCATACAGATTCCCTGGAACTAGAATTAGAGGGTTGCTAGCCGTCATGTGGGTGCTGGGAACCAAACCCAGAACCTCTGCAAGAACAGCCAGTGCTCTGAAACACTGAGCCACCTATATAGTTCCCGTGGTTTTCCTTTTTTATGTGACAGAATCACACCTTGTTACTCAGGCTGGCCCCAAACTTTTGGATTCAAGTGATCCTCCTGCCTCAGCCTCCCAAAAAACTGGGACTACATTTCACTGCACCTGGCTTGAAGTGTATTTTTGACTTATGACATTTTCAAATGGGTTTATCCACATGAGGACACAGGGAAGAGGACACCATCCACAGTCACAAAGAGAGGTCTCAGAAGAAATCAACCCTGCCAGGCCTACCAGTCTCTAAGACTTTAAGTAAATGAATTACTGTCCTTTAAGGTCAGCCCATAGTGCAGCCTGGGCAGCAGAGCTAAGAGGAGACAGCATGAGGAGTCTGCTTCTTCCCCACTCTGCTCTAGGTACCCTGGACAACCTAACTGCTCTTGCCCAGCTCACAAGGTGCCACTCTCTCTACCACAAGCCTTGTGTGCTGCCTGATGCCTCTTGGTCACATGGTGCCGTTGTCAATCTTCTTACCCATCTAACTTCACTCAATAGTGGTCTCCTCCAATCTCCACATTCCCAGCCCCTCTATTATTTCATGCATCAGGCTCATCTTGCACTACCTGACTGTAAGCCATGCATGGCCCACCAGCACAGCCAGCACTGTGTTTTGACGCCCCACAAACCCTTAATTAACTCAGGAGCAGCTGAGCTCCAGGGAATAGACTGTTGGCTCCTGCAAGAAAAGGCCACACGAGGGGTGAAAAGCCTGAGTCAACTGCTAACCTTGGGCACAAATCTCTCCTTCCCATCCCAGTCAGTCTCCAATAGCAAACTCCAAATTACTGTCCTCTGCATATCAAAGCTGTGCTTTCTGCTTATCTGATATTGTCTTAAAATATTCTGCACTTTTCTTCCAAGTCACAATACACTGGAGCCTGATAGTGATGCAGGTTTTTATACTCTAAAATAAGCAAGGATGAAGATGAATACATGCCCTAACTAGTCAATACATAAGAGAATAAAAGACTCCGGAGTACTCAGCCCTAAATGGGACATCTGTATCACACCTTCTCCTCCGAAGGCTCAGGGATCATTGCAGAAGAGGGGGGAGGAAAGACTGTATGAGCCAGAGGTAGTAGATGACTAGAGCAAAAGGGTTGTCCAGGCATGACAGGGCCATCGCACACTGTGCTATGCTGTGACTGCATGCACAAGACCCACGTTAGATCAAGCCAGACAAAGTCCCAGCATGTATGGGAGAAGTGCTCATGAAATCCCACCCCTAGCTGAGGAGCTAGTAGCAACTGATGGCTGCTGGGAGAGGGAGCATCAGTTTTCTTCAGGGATACAGGTCCTGAGAGGCTGCCCACGCTCTAGCAGATGACCATAAGCATGCAGGCAGCATCAAGTGAACTCAGTGGGTTTTAAAAAAAAAATCTCTAGGCCAGCTGGGGCTATAGGGAGACCTTGTTTTGAAAAGACCAAAAAACAAGCATATGAGAAGGGGGAGGCAGATAGGAGAGGGACTAGAGGGAAGGGAATGGGAGGTGGATTTGATCAAAACACATTATATGCACATATGAAACTCTCAATAAGAAAGATGAGTACATGTTCACCCACACTTCATCACTGCAGTCAGGATGTGAGAAAGCTCAAACTTAGCCCCATTCAGCTATGTCAGCCCAACAAAGCTATGTCCCCATGGGCCCCATGCCAACCGTAAGATGGAGGAATACTCTCTCCCCTCCTATCCGTGTTAGAGGTATTGGGGTACGATCAGCAGTGCTAGGGTCTGGACCTCACCTCTACCCTGCAGCTGCAGCACGAGCCCTTCCTTGCTGTTACCTGGTCCTTGGTAGTCTGTTCACAGGCGCCATCAGACACAGCTGGTCCCTTGGATCTTCCACCTCACTGGCGGCTCCTTAGACTCTTGCAATGGCCCAGGGCCCTGCCCTCAGCTATTCTCTCTCCAGTCTCACAGTCCCAGAGCCTAAAACACTTAACTACCTAGAGTTCCCAGCCCAGATCTCCCTTGACCTCCAGGCTCACTGGCCTGTCTTCCTAGTATCTCCATTGCAAAGGCTCTGGGTGCGCTTTCCTCCCTGCCTACTCCATCCATAGCTCCTAATCTGAGTGGAGGACCATCTGTTCTTCCATTCACTCAGCCAATAGAATCCCTTTGTCCTAGGTCCTCTCACTCCCACACTATGGCCAGCTTGTCAGCAAGCACCTGTATTGATTCCCTGTCCAGGCCACCATCATCTCTCCCAGCTGATTCCCCTGCTCTACTGAGGACCTCCACCCTACTCTCAACACAACCTAGGCCAGGTCACCTAGGAAAGCTGGGCAGTGTGTGGCTCTGCAGGCCAAGGGAAAGGGGCCACTCCACTCTCTGTTCACCAGTGAACTGGCAAAACTCCACTAAGCGTCCTCCAATTGCTTTGGGCCTCCCTCAGGATGAACACCTAACACCTTGCACTGTCCTCACCTCCAGCTACTGTCACTCCATCTGCTCCAGACATATACATCCCCCTTGGCTATGCCTGAGCCATGCTGGAAGCCCCGTGCAAGGCCTTTGCGCCTGTGTCTCCTTCAGCGTTCTCAGTCATGTGCCTTTCTATCTGTGGACTTCCCTGATCCCTCCATTCCATGATCCCCTACCCACTTCCAATGTCATGCCACTGTTTTTCTCTATAGGATTTGTCACCTGATTCAGATTTTATTGAGTACTCATCTCCTAACAAGAAGCTGAAGCATAAGAACAGACTACAGGGTTGCCTGATGCAGCACCCCACTTACATGTATTCAATGAGCATGAACAGAAACGTATAGTATTACTGCCATGAGTTTTTTTTTTTTTCTTCAAGACAGGGTCTCCCTGTAGCCCCAGCTGTCCTAGAACTCGCTATGTAGACCAGGCTGGCCTTGAACTCACAGAGATCTGCCTGCCTCTGCCTCCCGAGTGCTGGGATTAAAGGCGTGCATTACACTTTTTTTTTTAAACTTATTAATTGGGGGAAGGGTCTCATGCCATCATGGTATGTGTAGAGGGCAGAATTCAACTTTGTAGAACCAGCTCTCTCTACTTTACATGAGTTCTGAGGATTGAGCTACTCAAGTCATCAGGCAAGTACTGGGCCATCTCACTAGCGCCCATGCCCGCCACCCCACAACCCCGTTATGGTTATAAGTGTTCCTTATGCCACGTTCTGGGAAGTCCCAGCATATTTAAAGATGTATCAGATAAGCAGAAATCACAGCTTTGATATTCAGAATCCACTCTGACATTCCTAATCCCAGTACACAAACTTCCTCCCCTTTTCCTTTGTTTTCTCTAGAAGCAGAGCTTGCAGGAATTTTAGGGGCTTTTATGCCACCACCAGGGGGCTCGTCTAAGGAAGTGAACCTCCATGCAGAGGATATCAGCGGTTCTTCAAACTTTTTCTCCCCATAAGACCCATCTGCCCTCATCTACCTGATCCAGGAGGCCCAGGGCTGCCTTACCTGCCACCAGGTGAGCCCGGCTCCGGGAGCACAGAATTGCGTTGAACTTGGACTCGTCTGTTCCCAGGCGGTTCTCCCCAGCTGCATACAGGTCCTGGGCAAGAAGAAAGATGCACATGTGTGGCCTGTACCCACTATGTCCCAGGCCCAGATCACCTAGGAAAGCTGGGCAGGATCTTGCTGTGCAGGCTGAGAGGGGAGGGGAAGAGGGAAAGGGAGCAGAATCCTGGCAGCGGACGTACAGATCTACCAAACCCTGTAGGCTTGGCTCACTGCAAAGCCAGACCCCAGCAATCCACACGCTGCTCAGTGGGTGGCACTAAGGATTCTGAGACTGGAGCCCAGTTTAGGCAAGGAACAGTCTTAACCGCACCTGGTTAAGGAAACCAGGGAACACCACCGCAGGAGGACAGAGGAGATGCCTACACTAGGATCCTAGCTCTGCAGCAGCCTGCAGTGGGATTCTGGGCAGGCCTCTGGCCCCCCGAGCCTCTATCTCCCCATGAAGAAAACATAAGGGTTGGTTTGATTGAAATTGTAACTTTGCAAGACTGAGTGCCATGTGGATAACTTCACTGAGAGAAACAGGGGGAGCAAGAAACCTAAGAGAGGGGTCCTGGCTAACCAACCCCTCAGGGTCAGCACTTCTCTGAGCAGGACAGAGGAGGGCAGGCCCATAACTGCCAGATTTCTATGTGACATCTCCTAATCATGAAAAGCAGCTTCCAGTCAGGTGTGGTGGCGCATGCCTTTAATCCCAGCACTTGGGAAGTGGAGGCAGATGGATCTCAATGAATTCCAGGTCAGCCAGCGCTACACAGTAAGACCCTGTCTCAAAAAACTAAAAACAAAGAAAAGCAGCTTTCCTAAGGAAGATGGCGACCACAGCTCCCGGAACCAGTCAGGTACAGGATTTCAGATCATCTGGCACTTTTTCCATACATGTGTCAGTGCATAGATATTTATGTTTGCTAAATGTCAGAATTTACATTTGTTGCTTCAGACTTTTGAAGGCTGGAGTTCAAAATATCTGCCATCTACATCCTTACCCCAGAAGATTTCTAAGGTACCTTTGAGGCCTCAGGGCAGATTCTCAAGGTCAGAGATCCCTCAAGTCAAAGTGAGGCTGAGGCAGGCAGGCAGGGACAGTAGATGTTGACCTTCAGTAGAAGGCTGGGAGGAGGTCCGGCCAGATCTATCCCACCAGGAAGCCAGGACACCACAGTCCAAATTCCCCAGTAGGCAATACAAACCTCTCCGGAGAGGAATTCAGAGACCTAGACTTTCCCCTTTTGTCTGTTGCTCATAAGGGAACAAGGGCAGAAGTTTAAGACCACACAACTAGAGACAGCTGATTTCTCAGTCCACAAACTCAAAAGCTTAGTAGCCAAGTACCTTTGCACACCTAACAGCATCTGCACCTAACCTCAAGGAGTAGCAAGTGACGGAAGTCCACACCCATAACTGATCCTCAACTGCTGCGCGTTTATTACCATGTTGTTCCCTCAGACAGATGGGTAAACTGAAGGCCAGAAGGCTGGGTGACATGTTCAAGGTAACACAGGGGCAGATCATCTCTGAAACCTACAGTACCTGGAACCCACCCAGGTTCCTCACTCTTTCATCCCTGACCACCTCACTACAAAGTAAGAAAGTAGTTCATGATTCAGAAAGCCCATGTGGGTGCCTCGCTAGGCCCTCACACTCACCTGGACATCTCTCTGGACAAGGGACATATCCACATTTGTGCTCTCATCACGGTTTCCCTTAAAAGAAGCAGGCTGTAAGGTTAAGCCACTCCTTGGAAGACCACATCCCTCTTTCCCTACTCATTTCTCCAGGGCTGTGACCCCTCTGATCCCCTCTCTGATATACTATGGTGGGCAAGGTACCTGACAGAGAGAGATGAGGAGCCGCTGGAAGTGTCCTGAGGTGTCACTTCGAATGGCCTCCTCCAGGGTTGTTTTGAACTCTGAAAGGGAGACATCAGAGTCCATGAAGCCCTGTTACCCCTGAGTCAGTCAGTAGGGTACAACGGCAGGACAAGGGCCCAGGGGTCTTAGGCATGAGGTGACAGGTGGCCCATCTGGCCCTCCAGGCTCATCTGGCCTCTGGTCAGGCTTGGCCCAAACCCCACTCAAGGATTTCCCAGCCCTACCCAGCTATAGATACCTGCCGGTGTGTAAACAGCAGGTAGGGCTGGGCCTTGGGTTAAAGCTCTGGGAGTCAGGTGTGCCAGGAAATGGGTGATAAAGGAGGTCAGAGAGGAGTAAGAGGGTGTGACCGATGCCTAGGAAGCAAAGCCATCGGCAGAGGGCAGGGCCTGGGGAACTGCCCACCTGTTTTGTAGACTCTGTTCAGCTCCCGGATGTGCTCGTTACTTCGGGAAGCAAGGATCTCGATCAGGCAGGCCTCATCAGTGCCAGCTCCCTGTGCAAACAGAACATACCAGATCTCATGCTGGTGACAATGCCATTGCCAGCACCCAAGGACAATAGGTGCCTGACACAGAAACACCTATTGTCTGTCACTCCCAGCCAGGGTGATGAGCAGACATTACATGAGGGATCATCCCACTGACCAGTAAATAGAATCAGTTAGAGAGGGGTCCAAGGCTACACCCTGCTGGGTTAGGCTCAGAGAGGCCAAAGTCTGATTGGGGGTGGGGTAGGGGTGGGTATGGTGGAAAGTCTAAAAACAAGATCAGAGTGAACTTGTGAAAAAGCTTGAGTCCTCAGTGGAGTATCTGGAGATACTAGGAAAGGCAGCCAAGAGGGATGAAAGAACTGCTCAGGCCCGGACAGCAAGAAGGCCAAAAACAGGCTCAGAAGCTTCCTGTGTGACCTCGGGCAGGTTGCTTGACTTTCTGGTCTATAGATTGGGTACCTATGTGTACCTACCTAAGGCGTCATGAGGATTAGATGGGAATCCATGTACAGCATTTAGACAGTGCTGGCAGGCAGGAGGCTGACACGGTGTTTTTATGATTACCACTACCTGCTCAGGTACACAGCTATTCAGCAACAGTTGGTCCCTTGCCTGTGCTTCTCCAGCATTCTACCAACTTCTCATGAAGTTGCTGCAGGTGGGTCCTGGCCACTCCCAGACCCAGGTCATTGTTCTCCTGTTACCTCCCTAGCGCCCCCTTGGACTATAAGGTTGGCAGCTGAGTTTCAGCCAGCCCTCTTGCCCTTCTAGGCTAGGTTCTGAGCTCCCAGCTTCTCTTTGTGAAGGTGGGAAAGTCTGTGCATAGCATCCTCTGAGTAGTTCCTTCAGGGTGCCTATGCAGTTCACAGGGACTCCCACCCCCAAACCTACAAGACACACAAGCTACATGGCTGTATAGCCCAGATAGGACCCCTCCCCAATGGTCACAATCAACTAGACTGAGGAAGACAGTGAGCTGAGGCTAAGTCATAGCAGCCAGCCCTGTGTGGGAATTGGGTTCTTCTACAGCTGGATGGTAGGGAGTGAGACACAGGTGAGGTCTGCCATCCTCCGATGCAGACAGACAGACAGACAGATGCAGACAAGAAAGCAAAGCAGGTGTCTCCCCAGACCCTGCCTTTCCACATCCTGGTATGCGCCCTCCCTCTGCTTGCTGGGTTGGTCTTCAGCCTCCTCATCCTCAACTGATGCTCTCCACCTGCTGTGTCCTCCTCAGACATGCTGCTACTTGCTAACAACAGAGCCCTATTGAATGAAGAGAGGCCACCATGGCCTCTGGCCCCTTCTCTTCTCACTGTGTGTCCTCCACAACCCCAGTTCCATCATTTCTTAGAATGGAGACTTAGATGTTCCCTATGAGGAAGGGCATCTTATCTGCCTCTGGGAAAATTACCAGATAGTCTTTCTATAACTCACAGACTATAGGCAAGAGGGCCCAGGAGTCAGGCTAGGCAGTAACTAGTAAGTGGGCTGTAACACATGACATGGTCCACTTGTGCTGGGTTGTAACTGTGCACACACACAAAGGTAGACACACACAGGGACACACCTTGATGGCCTCCTTTATCTCATACACATCAAGTAGGACCGGGGTCTTCATCAAGGCCAAGATTGTCTTCTCAAAGTTTCCTGACAGTTCTGACTTCAGATCTTTGATCAAATCCTGTCAGGATAGTCAAACAAACAAACACGCATTCTGAAAATCCATGGATGATTTACAAGAAAAGAACCCCAGTTGAGGGGACAGAAGAAGGAAGACCAGCTGGGCTAGTGAGACCCTGTCCTCTGCCATATCCAAACTTGAACTACAAAGCTTGCATTTCTACACAATGCATGGGAGGTAGGAAGCACTCAGCTAGAGCACTAATGTATTCAGTCCCAAGCTTCACCTAATATTCAAAACCCTGAAAGCTCAAGATACAATCTCTTTAAGCCTTTTCCTCCATAGGTCTTTCACCAACTAAACCTCCTAGGGTACCTTGAAAGTAAAGCTGGGTAGGGGAGAAATGTGTGTCCACAGCGTCAGTCCTGGCAAAGTCAAGGCTAGAACTTAGAGCAGCCCTAATTGGGCTCACTGTCCATTCTGGGGTCCAGCCCTACTAGGCCCCAAGGAAAAACAGAGTGACCGACCGGCCTATGGCTATGCTGGTTGTAGACCCTAGAGCTAGGCTTGGGAGAATCAGGCCTAATGGATCTCCTGCACTCCCTCCCTGAACCTCACCTTGCCATAGGCTGTCTTGAAGGACAGGAGGATCTGCTGTCGCTGCTTGTTGGAGCGACTCCCTAGGCAGTCGATGATGGCTTGTTCATCCGTTCCTACGAAATAGGAAGGAGCAGTCAGGGGATGCTTTGTAGCCATAGACTTTTGGTCTGGGGCCTCCCACTGTCCTGGGCATCCCATCCTCTTCCATCACCCTGGGGCCAGACTTGTCTTTCTCAGACTCCCCAGCCCACAAAGTGAAACTGCCCAGGGAACCAGGGGAGAGGGTAGGATTGGAGTCAGTCTGGGTCTCTCACCAAAGCCTTTCATGGCTTTCCGCAGAACCTCAGCATCTCGTAAGGGGTCAAAGCCAGAAGCATTTGTGATGGTGCCTCGGTTTCCAAACTACTCAGATAAACAGCCACAGGTAAGATGACCCACACACTTCCTCCCCCAGGTACAAGGCTCCTCCAACTCCCCTACCCCTGGAATCACCTTACTCTATGAGTTGGGGTAGCCAAAGGAGCCTGAAGTCAAAAATGCAGGGAATCTATATCATCAAGTCAGCCTGACATGGGCACTGTCTGCCCTTGTGTCTGGGACTAGAGCATCTGCCTGTCCCCCATTGCTGGCATCCCCTGTGACAAGAGTACCCAAGGCCAGCAGTCTCCTACATTTGAATCCTGATGCTAACAATCTGCCTTGTGTTGTGGTCCTCCAGGGCTGAGGAACAGAGGGGGTCTCCTAGACACCTCTCCACATAATACATCAGAGACTTCCTGGTGGGTCCTGGTTAGTCCAAGTGACCTCAGGGGTTGCAAGCACCCATCCCTCACAGGGGTGCACAGTCTCCTAAAGCGTCTTGAACTAGCATGGGACCCCTGCTGTCCTCTAGGCCAGGACCTGCTTAACTGCCAGACAGCCTGCTGACTATCAGTTGTGCAAAACAGCAAACTTCAATATTCTGGGTTGTTACAGTTTGAAATTAAATAGCCCCCGAAGGCTTATGTATTGATGATGCTGTGGAGGGGGTGGTGCCTACAGGAGGGAAGTTAGGTCACAGGATGGACTATGCTCTTGCGGGGGTATGAGGGCCCAGGCCTTGTCCCTTATGTGCTCCCTGTCTGCTATCAGGCAAGCATCATTGCTCTACCACAGGCCCACAGTGATAGGCCAATCAACCACAGATGGAAACTATGAAACTGTGAGTCAAAATAAACCTTCCTCCTTTTAAGTTGCACACAGGCTCACTGCCTCTTGATGAGATGTCTTTGTAATGGCTAGATATCAACACAGTAAGGGAGCTATGCTTGGAGAAGAAGTAAGGGAGGGACACAGGGAGCAAGAGTGATGATCGGTACAGAGGTGGCATATGGGAGTAACAAAAGGAGATGGACCCTCTGTCTAAAAATAGGCACCCAGCACATACCATCAGCCCTGTGCTTGGCTGGACTGGCCATGTAACCATGACAATGAATTCTAGGCACTGCAAACATGAACTGTTTTCCAGAATGAGCCAAGATCAACCCTGGAGGAAATGCCAACAATTTTCCCTACTCAGAGGATTCTAAGAATCCTTCACACTTCCACACTTGACTGGGGCACATCAAGGAGCCTGTTAGGCATGAGGTCTGGAGATAGGCAGTAATCAATGGTGAAGAGCACCCATCAGGGCAGTTCCCCCAGGCCTTAAGGAATATGCCCTCTGGGGTGTGAAGTCCAAGAGTCCATCACTTTGCTAAAACAGTAAATTGTATCTGGAGGCCTGAGACTCCCCTGTCCCTTAAACTCTCCAAAGTCTTGCTGGGCAGGAGACCAGTCTTTGAACTTGGGCTTAGACTAGCACTCACCTGGGCTGGTGGCACAGCAGGGGTGACAGTACTGGATCCCGGGTATCCTGGATAGCTTGGCACTGGCTGCTGCCCTGGAGGTGGCATTGGTGACTGTCCAGGGTAGGTCATTGGAGGCTGTCCGGGGTAGGCCCCTGGGGGCTGCTGCCCAGGGGGTGGCATGGGCTGGCCTGGCACAGGGGCCCCTGGATATGTTGGATATGAGGGCATCCCAGGGGGTGGGTTCCCTCCTGGGGGTGGATACATTCCATAGGGAGGGACAGGCTGCTGTGCAGGGGGAGGCTGCCCAAAGCCACCAGGTGGGACGGGAGGGTATCCACCCCCAGGAGCCCCGGGATACAGGCTTGGCATGTTGGCTCCTCCAAATGTCCCAGACATGTTGGCCGCCTGGAAGTACACAAAGCAGAGTCTGAGACTTGTGGGATCAGCAGATTCTGTCTGTCTTCCCTCCCTTGACAGAGTCCTGCAATGGGCTCTAGGCAAGAAGCCTCCTACCAGGCCCACCCACCAGTACCATCCATACCTAGCATTGGAGGCAGGTCCCACTACACTAGGCTCTTTTCTTACCTAACTCAGCCAACTAATCTTCACTGTATCTCTCCCACGGGACAGGAAGGGAAATTACAGCATGGAAACATTTGCTCTGTGATCACTGCAACTGGGCTCAGGCCTGGGATCTCTCTGTAGGTAACACAGACTCTTGCATCCTTTTTGTGGGACACTTCCTTCCTTCCCTAGAGGCTGCTTCTTCTATCCAAGATCCAGTGGGTAGAATTAAGCACTCGTTTCCAGAAAATATAAGGGCTCCTTCTGTAGCATGAGGGAGTAGTGCTGTCACATCAGCTTACTAACAGTCAACCAAGATAGGCGAGTCCTGGGTACAGTGGTACATGTCCAAAATAACGTGGGTCCCATCATCTTCATCTTTTGCCCTACCTACCCCTCTCCTCTCCAGCCACAAAGACCTCCTGTCTCAAGCTTATCAGGTCGTGGGCACCTCTGGGATGGGCAGTCCCTAGACATCCATAGATTACATCTCTGCATTGTGTCAGATCTTTGTTCAAGGTCCCTTTTCAGGCCACCTTGACCCACCTCCTCTCGAAGGTCCAGGTCCTTAGTCTACATTACCCCATCACTTGACCCTTTATGCCACTACTCCCCCTCTCCTCTCTCCCCTTCAGCTACAGAGTGAACCCATGGCCTCACACATTCTAGGCAAGCACTCTACCACTGAACATTATTGTATCTTTTTACTCATTTTTATTGAGACATCTCACTAAGTTAGCCAGGCTGGCCTTGAACTCACTTTATAGCCTAGACAGACCCTGAACTTGGTATCCTCCTACCTCAGCCTTCCAAGTAGCTATGATCACAGGCCTGTGCCATCAGAGCTACATATCTAATTACCTACCTTCCTCCCTCTCCCCTCCCCACTGACCTTCCTTTGTTTCTTTTCTTGTTTGAGGCAGGGTCTCTCTCTGTTGTCTAGGCTGGACTGAAAATTCTCACTCATTCAACTTCTTAAGTACTAAACATCAGCCATCATGCTCAGAAACACTTCCAATCAATGCTGCCACCTGATAAGTTATTGTCTGTCTCTTCCCCACAGATGCTAAGTGCACTAGGATTGAGGTACATGCCGTGTGTGTGTGTGTGCCTGTGTGTGTGCATGTAAAGGCAAAGATCATGTGCCATCTACCTTGAGTTCTGAGACAAGGTCTATCACTGGCCTGGGGCTCACCAAATAGTCTAGCCTGGCTGGCCAGCAAGTCCAACAAATCTGCCTGTCCCTGCTGCCTTAGCACTGGGGTTACAAGGACCACACTGGACATTTTTACATGGGTTCTGGGGATTAAACTCAGGTCCTAATGCTAACCTGACAAGCACTTCACTGTTTGAGCTATCGCCCCAATCCAGAGATTTCTGTTTGCTTTATTCACATATTCCCAACACCTAAAATTGAGCCTGGCATGAATTTGGGGTGTACACTAGTTGCAATGTTCCTAAGCACTCATTTATTTTCAGATTGTAAAATGCATTCTTTCAAAGCAAAAGTAGAATGCATGCATTAATCTACCTGCTACACACCCACCAAGAACCAACCAGAATAATCATCTGTACACACACACACACACACACCACACACACGCACGCGTGCACACACAACACACACACTCAACATACACACGCACGCGCGCACATACCCTCACTTCCCTCCAGAACCTGTGCTGGGTTCATGAGAGATTCTCAACAAACTTCCTTATTGGCACCAGCTTTATCCAATCCTCCAGGGCCACAAAGACCCCAAGAAACCATTAGCCCCATGACTCTCTTCCCCTCATACAGATGGGGAAGTGAGGCCCAAAGGGAAGGCGGTAAGGAGGTGAGCCTCTTACTCTAAGTTGCAGCTCAGCACTCTGTGCTCACATAAACAGACATGAGGTATCTCTGGAGCATTGGAGGCAGCAGCCCTGATTGCTGTTGCTGCACAGATGCAGACCCAGGGGCACCATAGCAGGGATCTGACTCACCATGCCTGAGAGGTAGTCCTGGTTGAACTGCCCTGCATAGTTGGCCACGTTATCCAGCCCAATTGGGGGCATGCTGGGGGGAGGGTAGGCAGCACTTCCCCAGGGACCGCCACCTGAAAGCAACACCAAGCCCATGAGCCCTGTCTGTTCCTGGTCCAATGGAAAGGGCAGAAAAGAAGGCTCCAGGAGAGTCAGCTAGGGTAGTCAAGCAGAGCCTCGAGCCAATGTTACGAGCACCCACAAAGACCAGGAGAGAGTGAGTCAGAGGAAAGGAGAGGAGGCTTTTCCTTGTCCTGGGGAGGAAGGCACATTCAGCTCCTGTGGAGCATGTAGGAGACAGAGAGGACCAAGGCAGGCTTTGTCCTCTCAAACCCAACATCATGGGGTGAGAAGACTGAGGATAGGTCATGTGACTTATCACTGAGTGATGTGACTCTTGAGCTGAGGATGTACATGGAGGGAAATGGGGCTACATCACAGGAATCATGGACACTAACAGCAGGGCAGCTATGTGACCTAGGGTGAGGCTCCTGCAGACAAGTTCATCCCCAAGATAAGTGGGGACAATGACAAGACAAGCATACTCAGCCTGCTGAGGTAACGCCTGAGGAGCAGACACCTGCATAGGGCTGAGCCCATAGCATGGCCAATGCCCAGTGGATATGTTCTCACTCAGGGTAGTCCAAGTCTGCTCTGCAGCTTCAGGGCTGCATAATTCTGTGCAATACTCTGGACATGCTGAGAGATGGAGGAGTTTCTGCAGGATAGGGGACTGAGTTCACTGCTGCCAAGTCAGAAAGAAGTGGCCCAACTCAACTGGACATGCCCTGAGACAGTGGCTAAGACAGATCACTGCTTCAGCCTGTTCACTACCTGCTAGAGAGGAGAAAGGGAAGGTTCAAGGTATTTACACCCCAGGACCTCAGCTCCTGACCCATGGCAAGGGGTCCCCTGGAGTGAGAGGTAATGGCCCTGGTCTCCTGCTCACCCCAGAAGCTCTCAAGTTTTCCTCCCAATTGTAGGGGTCAAATGAAAAGACTCAGGGAAGAGGAGTCCTCAGAAGGAAGGAAGTTCTGCCACTGGGTTCCTATCAGTTGCCCCAGCTCACTCTAACACACAAACCTCCTGGTAGACATAGGGAGGGGCATACAGGGAGGGACAAGTGACAGCTGGTGTTGGTCTTCATAACACAAACCTCTGCCTCAGCAGTAGGACCCCAGAAGGTGCCAAAGTCCTGCTCCTTGACACAGGGTGCAAGTGCTAACAGCTGGGTTTTGGGAGATACCCCTGCAGACTTTCGCAGCTTGCCTCATTAGTAAGTGGGGACAGCCCAGTGAGGGAGAGAATCCTGAAGCCACTTTGTAAAGGAGAAAGAGCCTAAGAGTGTAGTATAGCAAGCCTTTGTACACTTGTCAGCTAATAAGACACATAGATCTAGTTCAGGCCTTGATCTGGGCCTTCCAGAACCAGTCAAATCCAGGCCGCTCCAGCCCCTACCCCAAAGGGTGAGCCCCCTCCAGGGCATCAGGTAAGTGGACTCCATCCTTTTCCACAATGGGTCCCCCTCAGGTCCTCTTACCTGGTGCAGCAGGAGGGTAGCCACCAGCAGGTGGGGGATAGCCTGGGTAGCTCATGATTAGATCTGGAGAGAAAGAAAAGCACATTCAGGTCTGTAGAGGGTGCTGGGATCTGCTTCCTAAGAACAGAAACCACAGTCAGGCCCCTGAAGGAGGAGTTATATCAGCTCTCTAAGCCCCAAGTGCAAGCTAGTCCACAGCTCCGGTTAGGCCAGGCCTACCCCAAGGCTACAGGAGGTTGCACCACCCACAAGCCTGCTGGGGTTTCCCTGGTAGCCCTTCCCCCAGGCTGTCTCCACTAAGTATACAGAGAACATAGGGTCTGGATCTGCTCTCTGATCTCAGATTCCAGGAGATCATTGCCTCGGGCACCCTGTCCACTATCTCATCTTCCTTGCCCTCATCACCATCCTTCCCACAACAGGGGAGAGGACCCTGTTTCTGTGCATCCCACAGATCACAGGCTCTCCACAACACTCCTTCTCTCTTGGTAACCTAACCCATGCTGTTAGGGAACGCTGGCTGTAGGACAGTCTTTAAATGGTTGATCTGTGTCCCTCCTAGGCATTCCACTCTCTAACTACCAATTCATCACACAAAATGACATGGTCAGGTATGAAGTCAGAGTTCTTAGAAACAAGAGATGGCTATAGAAGGGTCTATCTACTACAGAGTCCTGAATCAGAGCAGATGAAACACCTAAAGCTCACAGAAAGTAAGAGGCTTACTGAGAGATGAGGCAGTAGGGGCTGGAGAGATGGCTCAGAGGTTAAGAACAGTGACTGCTCTTGCAGAGAACCCAGGTTCGATCCCAGCACCCACATGGAGACTAAGAACCGTCCTTAACTCCGGTTCCAGGGGAATCTGACACCTTGTTCTGACCTCTGCAGCATTGCATGACATGGGTGCACTCACATACATGCAGGCAACACACTTGTATACATAAAATAAAAATACTAAAAAAAAAAACCAAAAAAAAAAAAACAAAAAAACAAAGAGATGAGGTAGTAAGCAGGGGAGGGGAGGAACCCAGGACAGCAGGTGGGACACCTGCTCCCACAGTCCTCCGGATACAGGGCCTGAGCAATGCACCAGGTCAATTAAAATACCCAGGTGGGGCACAGATCAGCTGCTCAAAGACTGTCCTGAAACTTGCCTGCTCTTGCCACTTAACAGCTGTTGTTGCTGCAGTGCCCACAGAGGCCCAGGGACAGCTGTGATCACATGAGGAAGCGTGTGGCCTTCTAAACAGTTATAGGTCTAAGTTTCAGGGCAGTGGCTCTTCCTCACACCTGGGTCTCACATACAGTAGGCACCTGAATTACACCAAGGAATGTTCAAACGCACTGTGGGCTCCATTCCCACTTTCTGGGTCAGTAGAACCAGTATCTATATTTTTGAGCAAGTTCCCAGGCGATGTTACTGATCCAGGTCCATTATGACAACCTCCATTGGACACTATCTACCTAGAAGATTCTAGCTGCCTATAACATCTACCTTGAAGAACTGGGGATTCTGTTCTAAGGAAGTCTTAGAATTTCTTAAGGTGCCACTGAGTCCCACAGGGCGGACCTAGCTTTTAGTCCTCTGACTTTGCTCATTTGCTTTGGTCAGCAGGTTCAGAGGGGACAGCAGGAAACATAATGTGAAATGAGGTGACACCTTCATGGCCTTGGAGAGAGAGCTAGAATTGGCAGCCTGCAGATTCTTCTCCTTTACACAGCTGTCTTTCTGAACCCCTACACATGTATGGTTGAGGTCCTCGGTGGGGCTGCCCTTAAGATGGATGGGATGCATCTCCCTGTGATCAGGTGAGCTATCAGCACAAAGTCTTGCTGCTCCTGCCCTGGGCCTAGCTCTCCAGCTTCCATGGAAGTGGCTCAGGGATGTGGCAGATAGGTAAACAAGAATCTCTGACAAAACCTGCCCTGCAGGAGAGTGAGGAGAGCTGTGACCAAGGCTGGCACCCACCCTCTGCAAAGGCCCGTGACCCAGGTCGACATCCACCCTTCTGTAAAGGCCCCTGAGACCGAGGCTGACACCTACCCTCTATAAAAGTCCCTGTGACCCAGGCTGGCACCTACCCTTCTGTATGGTGCCTGTGACTAAGGCTGGCACCCACCTCTCAAGGCCCCTATGCAGAACCTTCAGCACCTAAGCCCCACCCCTCATCCTTCTCCTCTTATACATAGGCGTGCAATCCTAGGAAGGCTGAGGATTTAAATATAGGAAGCAGGCCACAACCCCAAAGGCATAAAACAGAAATAAGACCACACACAGTAAGACAGTCATTAGAGGCAGTGTCAACTGATGTGAAACCTGGATCAGAAGAACAATTAAACTACAGATGACAATTTAAAAATAGCACACCCTCTAACCCAGAAACTCTACTAGAAATGTATCTCCCAGATACACATCTGTGTGAGCTGGTGCCCAGACATGGGTTTGACAGAGGTATTATTATTGGTACCAACAGAAAAGCCCTCCAAATCTAACATCTGGTTAAATAAATCACATCGGCCTCCCTATAGTGGACACTATGGAGCTATTTTCAGAAGTAACTTCTCTGTATTTGGGGATACAAAAAGAACCCCATTAATTAATCAAGATGCCGCACCATATGTATACAAAGCCAATAAAAAATAAAGAAGGGGGTTGGAGCGATAGGTCAGCATTTAAGAGAACTTGCTGCTCTTCGGAAGGACCAGAGTTCAGTTCCCAACATCCTTTTGAGGCCGCTCACAACTGCCTGTAACTCCAACTCCAGACACTGACCTCAGCAGGCACCTGCACAGACATGGCATATACACATAAATAGAAAAATCTTTTTCACAAAAAGAAAGAAGGCAGAAGCACACCAACTATGTGTGGGTGTGCACATATGCACAAACCATCTTTGGTATCTACACAACACATTGGGTATACCAGTTACCTCTGGAGGGAAACCAGGCTGGAGGTGAATGAAGCTCTCTATTGTATAGACTGTGCATCTGTGATGGCCTAATAAAAACAACTTTAGAGAAGGCCCACTTCAGGCATTTCTCATCACACTTGAAGGTACCCCTCCCATCCCACATGGCCTTGGTGGCTCTTCCAAGATTAAAATAACTCACACAGGGCCCATTCAGCTCCAAACGGCTTGGCTGGGACCTAGAGGGAATCTTGGATGGGCCAGCCCACACACAGGGGGACACACAGGAGGGCAGCCCTCCCTACTTGGAGAGCTGTTGGAGTTTCTTGGCAAGAGTAGAATCTGCCTACAAGAGCTCTTCCCAGAGGACCATGAGGCAGGCTAATTCCACTGCAGAACCCGGTCTTGCTCTGTCCCTGGGTCCTTCCTTTCCCCTAAGACGCCACCTCTACCTTCCCCTCATAAGAAGTCTCATCTTCCCGCTATTCTCCACCTGAATCCTTTCAAGCCTGCTCCTCTCTTCTCTTTCCCCCTGAGGCTTGTTAGAACCCAAGGCCCCAAGGGTGACCCAAGGAGCATAGGACAGGAAGGTCACTTCCCTCCACCCTTTGGATGCAGCCACCTGCCCCCTTGGATGGGAACATAGGGGCTTTCTGGGTGTTGGAGTTATTGTGGGGATTCTCGCTAAATTTCTCTTGTAGGTCTGCTCACTGTCACATCCTGCGATCCCTGGTTATACTGCCCCATAGCAAATGCCTTAGTTCTTACACTGTTTCGTAAGCACCAATTTGATATGCACGGCATTCTATTCTTCCAAGTAAAAAGGCTAACAGAATCCTCAACTGTCATACTGAATTCTCAGCTGTGGACACAAGCATTCAATCTGCTATCCCCCCGTTCTGCCACTACTGATCCTACACCCCCACCATGCTCTAATGAGGGCTGTAAAAACATCTTGTCAATTCTTCAAAGCATAAAAATTTGTTCCTTAATAATTAGATGTGAAAAACATTACCACTGAAATCTACCTGACGACTTTATATCCATGCTCAGATGCCAAGGAGCTCAGAAAGTAACCG
>NW_008352659.1:2929795-2963237 GCF_000622305.1 Nannospalax galili | reverse complement strand
ATGAAATGGAGATCTTTTTTAAAGGTTAAAACCTCATTTAATTTTATGTCTTATAGGGTTTATACTGAGTTCAATATTGTATAACTATAATAATTCAACTGTAAACCTAAAAATTTACAGCCAATTTTGAAAGAGATGCATCTTAGCTCAGTAAATTGTTATTGAATATGTCAATGCTGTTGTAATGAAATGCTTCTAATTATGTGGTTAATAAATAAATAATTTTTAAAAATACCAAAAAAACCCCCATCTTGTCTACTGTTAAGAGCTTGAATCTAAAATGCTTCCCTCAGCCTCATGTTCTCAAGACAATGGTGCTGTTTTGAAAGGATGTGGAGCCTTTAGCTGGGGCCCAGTTGGAGGAAGCAAGTCAACAGGGGCGAAACTTGTAAGTTTATCCCCACTCTGGGTCCTGTCCTTTCTCTACTTCCTAGTCCACAGTGATGTGAGGAGCCTCTGCCACCCCCTCCACACACACCCACACCAACTCCACCAAGCCTTCTCTGCCATCTTGGACTGAAATGCCCTGTAACTGTTCACCAAAATAAACCTTTCCTGCCTTAAGTCTTCTGTCAGATCTTGTACTCCCAGGCTCCCAAAATTAATAGACATGCCCAACACCCTGCAGCTCATCTGCCAGTAACCCCCAGAGGAGGTCATCCCCAGCTCGGCAACAAGACCTTCAGGCCACATCCAGCTCCCAAGGGAGCTGGGACAGGACATGTAGGGGCCTCATCTCCTTTCTCAGCCTTCACTCTCCATGACAAAAAAGAACACAGTAAGCTATATCCCAGGAGATGTGCTTGCTGCCTTCCACCTGGCCAAGGCCTGTCTCCTACTTTATCCTCTAACAAAGAAGAAGGATGTATGGGTAGGAGTGTTTCCCATGGTGAATATGATTTGGACAGCGGGGGCATATCCTGTCCCATAGGCCTGCTTCTGACCATGACACTCAAACACAGGGACTAATGACAAAGTCCTCCTGTGATGGGCAGCTGGCTCCAATTACAAGAAGCCTGCCTCCAGAGAACTTCCCTAGTCACACATGGTGGTGCTTGCCTGTAATCCCACCAACTTGGAAGGAGTGTGGATGCTGTGCAGGAAAATCATTAGTTCAAGCCTAGGTTACAAAGGAAGATTCTGTCTCAAAAAAAAAAGGTCTTAAAGAGTACTGGCTACTCTTGCAGAGGACCCAGGTTCAGTTCCCAGCACCCACATAGCAACTAGCAACCATTCATAACACCAGTTCCAGGGATCTGGTGCCCTCTTCTGGCTTTTGTGTGCACTGCACACATGTAGTGCATTTCATGTAGGCAAAACACTTATACACATAAAATAAAAATTAATAAAAATATATAAAAGAAATACAAACACACAATAAGGAAAGTCAAAGGAAATAGAGAACTCCTATCCCCTTACCTATTTTACCAAGTATTCTAACATATTAGAATCTAAGACATGTGCACATAAATATATGCAGATATTTTCAAAACTATGTGTATATATGAATGTGCCTGCACATATAATTGATTCAAATATATGTATGTTTTTAAAACAGACAAAATTTCCCCTCCCCTCCCCTCGAGACAGGGTTTCACTATACAGCCCAGACTGACCTCAAACTTTTTGTTTGTTTTTCTTGGTTTTTTGAGACAGGATCTTCCTGTAGCCCAGCTGGCCTGGAACTCACTATATAGACTAGGCTGGCCTCCATCTCACAGAGATCTGCCTGTACCTCCCAGTGCTGGGATTAAAGGTATGCAGCACCAGGCCAGCTGACTTCAAACTTTTGATCTTCCTGCCTCAACTTCCCAAGTAAAAGTCAAGATGGATCTCTTTGCACCTGCAAATTCTCCACTCCAATACAAAGTGAGGCTTAGCAGTGACCATTCAGGGAACCCTGATGTATAACAAGCAATACATAATATTTATGTATTATATGTAATATTTACATATCATAAACTTGACAGACCTATGGGTCTGTACTAATTCCAGATGGAGCCAGAACTGCCTTGAATTGTGGAAGACCCTGATGGTGTTAGAGAATTCACTGGTGTGTCTGGGGCGGGGGGGGGGGAACCCAGCCGTGCGTTGGTGGCACACGCCTTTAATCCCAGCACTTGGGAGGCAAAGACAAGTAGATCTCATGGAGTTCAAGGCCAGCTGGTCTACATATAGTGAGTTCAAGGCCAGCTGGGGCTACAGGGAGACCCTGTCTCCAAAGACCAAAAACAAAAACAAATAAACAAAAACACCCCATACTTGGGGCTGGAGAGATGGCTCAGGGGTTAAGAGCACTGGCTGCTTTTGCAGAGGACCCTGGTTCAAATCCTAGTACCCACGCGACTGCTAACAACAGTCCAGAATTCCAGTTCCTGGGGATCCAACGCCTTCTTTTGACCTCCAAGGGCATTATACAACATGGGTACACTTACACACACGGAGACAATACACTCAACACACATAAAATAAAAATAATAAAGTATTTTTAAAAACCCACATTCCAGCCAGGCGTGATGGTGCACGCCTTTAATACCAGCACTCAGGAGGCAGAGGCAGGCCGATCTCTTATGAAATCAAGGGCATCCTGGTCTACGTAGTGAGTTCCAGGCCAGCCTGCAGGTTCATTTTATGAAATATCTGACAATGAAAATGAAAATTTAGAAAGATTGTGAATAAATCTCCTTACTAGAAGGTGAGGAATGAGTCAATGCTGTTCCTGCCTTCCTATCCACAAAAAATTTATAGGATCTAGTTTTCTTTAAAGTTCAAAGACTGGTAAGACTTCTCATAAAGAAAAAACCAGAATATCTCCAAATAATTTACAGCTAATCACAGTGTAAAACAAAAAAAAAAAAAAAAAAAACAAACAAAAACAAAAACAAAGAAACACCCCACACTCCAGGCACTGGAGGGGCAGCCCAGCTATGGTATGAGTACAGCAGGCAATGTGGTTGTTTTCTTTTCTGTCTGCATTCCTACCTGCTATACTTTCTGGCCTTGTTTGGGTCAAGCTGAAGAATTAGCCCTGAACTGGTCTGAGCAACTCCCAGCCTGGAACTGTAGCCCTAGAGCAGCCTGGTGCTTATGGGTCCTCAAGTCACTAGGATGGGGGTGGGGTGGGTGGTGGTGGAGGCAACTTGGAGCCAGGTAGGGGCAGGGACCTACAGCAAGTAACAGATCAAAGAAGAAATGTTGCCCAAGGTACCCAGCCCCAAGAATCCCACCAGCCAGGGCGTCAGCCAGTGACTGTCCAGAACACCACCCTGCGCCCTCCCCCTGACCTTGCAGGGCCCATGGATGTGACAGGGCCATCTTCTCCCAGCTCTTCCTTCCTCACAGGACTTCTACAGGTTTCCCTTTAGCTCTCACCCCCCATCAACTCAACCTCACAGATCATCCGTGTTGGGAGGGATCTTGGAAACTCCAGCTCCTGCCACCCTTGGTTTTGTCACCTCAGCACACCTGGGACAGGCTTGCTCAGATTGCAGGTTGCTAGGGAGAGTCTGTAGTAGAATGGGATCTGCTGTCAGCTGTCAGCAAAGCTGCATTCCTCCCTAAACAGGGATGCATCCCAAAATCTGTAACCACCTCACCCCAAGTTGAGCCTGCTTGGTGGCCCCAGGCAGCCCTGCCAAATGTGACCTGCTTTATGACCCACTTCCATGGACAGGAGGAGACAATCCAGGAAACATGCTTTGAATTGGGGTTTGCCAAGGCCAGTCTTCCCAGTCAGGAGGTTCCAGAAACTCTTAGTGCCTGGGCTCATAGCACCCCCTCACCCCCCAATACAGCTTTGAAATCAAAGCTGTTAGCTGTGGGGGAAGAGGGAAGCTTCACACAGGCCAGCTCAATCCCTGCATAGCTTCACCCAGAATCCAAAGAGCTGGCCTGGCAGAACATGTGAGCAACAGCGGCTCTGCAATGCCAAGGAGCTGACTGTGGAGGCGCTGACTGTGGAGGGAGGCACTGACTGTGGAGGCACTGACTGTGGAGGCACTGACTGTGGAGGCACTGACTGTGGAGGCACTGACTGTGGAGGCACTGACTGTGGAGGCACTGACTGTGGAGGCACTGACTGTGGAGGCACTGACTGTGGAGGCACTGACTGTGGAGGCACTGACTGTGGAGGCACTGACTGTGGAGGCACTGACTGTGGAGGCACTGACTGTGGAGGCACTGACTGTGGAGGCACTGACTGTGGAGGCACTGACTGTGGAGGCACTGACTGTGGAGGCACTGACTGTGGAGGCTGCTTTGAATTGGGGTTTGCCAAGGCCAGTCTTCCCAGTCAGGAGGTTCCAGAAACTCTTAGTGCCTGGGCTCATAGCACCCCCTCACCCCCCAATACAGCTTTGAAATCAAAGCTGTTAGCTGTGGGGGAAGAGGGAAGCTTCACACAGGCCAGCTCAATCCCTGCATAGCTTCACCCAGAATCCAAAGAGCTGGCCTGGCAGAACATGTGAGCAACAGCAGCTCTGCAATGCCAAGGAGCTAACTGTGGAGGCGCTGACTGTGGAGGGAGGCACTGACTGTGGAGGCGCTGACTGTGGAGGGAGGCGCTGATTGTGGAGGCACTGACGAGCAATGACTGACATTTTTACAACTTTCCTTTGTGAAGAACATACACAGACAGAACAGCCCTGAAGGCCCATCTTTGCTCTACCCACAGCCCTCTATTTTTTTAAAAAAGAAAAACCCAGGCACTGTTTATTTCCTCTGTAATTTTTCATGTCACTAAGTACAATCAACTTTAAATGTGTTCGCACGCACGCGCATACACACACACACACACACACACACACACACACACACACACACAAATCACTAAAGCCACATGCTAATCCTGAGCTCCTACACCAGCTTAGGAGTTGGGTACTATATCATCTTAGGGGAAGCAGGAGCATGGGATGCTTGAGGGCACCTATCCAGACAAGGGGACCAGACAACCAACCTCCCTAGGATTTTTCTGGTCCCTAGACTGGCAAGCACTGCACAAGCCTCAGTGCTCCCCGTCATCTGTGCTGGTTATCCTCCAGGGCACTGGTCAAGCCTTGTCCCCACGATCATCCCAGCAACAGGCACCATGCTTTCTCCATGAACACAGTTTGAGTGGGAAGAGAAGGCCTGGGGTCTGGCCTCTGCCTCACTGGTTAGCAGCTAAGCAAGCTTGGCCATGTCGCTTAGCATCAACTTTCTCCTTTTAAACCTCATCTTCCACTTGCTCCTAAGATCATTTAAGGATCAAATATACGTTTGGCCTACATGTGGTGGGTGAGTGATAGCACAATCAATACCAGAGCCCTGGCAGAACAGTAAGGCCCAATTATGCGTTTTTGTACACCACTCTGTAGAGCAGGGCATCCCTGGCATGTGTGTGACAGCCAACTCTGGTGGCAGCCACACAGCCACAGGGAGCTAGAGTACATATGCTCCAAGTCTTCCCAGCAGACATCAGTGCTCACTTCCTCTGTCTGCCTCCTCCTGAGCTTCCAGCATCTACTGCCCTTGACAGTCTTGCTCAGGCCTAACCTGGACCAGAACCCAGCTGGGTCACTGGGCAGATGCAGGGCACATAACATGTAGTTCAGTTGAGTGCTGCCTGCACTGTGTGACCGTAACAGTACAATGTCAATCAAGTTAGCCAAAGACAGATCAGCTGTCCAAAAAGTTTATAAAATGGTGCATACGGTTATATGTTCTAACTAACACCTCCCAGTCCAAAAGAGCATCACGAAAGCTCTGCAAAGTCCTGTTAACAAAGCCTGTTTTCCTCTATTTTCAAATTGCCTGAACTTACCAGCCCATGTTAACTGTCACCATTTATCAAACACCTAATGAGTCAGGCACCACTTTAAGGGCTTTACACGGAATTTAACTTTGTAACAACCTGGAGACAATCCTAACACTAACAGCTTTCTAACAGACATGAGGCATGGGGAAGATACAGCCAGTGAGTGGTGGAGGCAGGACTGAAACCCAGGCAGTCTCGACAACCTCAAAGCACAGGACTTCAGCCACTACACCATATTTCTGCAGAATACACTGGCTCCAGGAATAGTATCTCAAGGACCAAGCTTTACAAACTAGTATGATAGAACGGCATGAAATTGGCAATCAGCTGGTTTCTACATCCAACTGCCACCAATGAATGACCCCCTAACGTTCTTAAAGGTAATACTGCACAGTAAGAGCAACACAGAATCCAAAGGCAGACTGCCCAGGTTTAAATAAAAGCTTTATTCCCTACTAGCTGATCATGGGCAGGTTATTTAATCCTTCTAACCTCTGTTTCTCACATCTATTAAAGGGCAATAGTAAAGCTTCCTACCAAGGTTGTTCTCATATCCTTTAACTTTCATCCACTGAGTTGCCCCAATGTAAAACAGAAAATAGGGTTAAAGTTGCCAGAGGAATCTGGGCCATTTGTTAAAGGATGAGAAATGGGTGATTAGAGGAGGTAGGTAGGGAGTTGAGAAAGCTCCTTGGGAGAGGGGCTGTCAGGAGACTTTGAAGGGCAGAGGATGGGAAGAGTGGGGCTGTGATTTGGATCCAAGAAGGCCCTCAAAGGCCCATGTGTTAAAAAGCTGAATCCCCAGCTCCTGTGATAGAACCTTTAAGAGGAGGGGCCTACTGATAGGACACGCCCTTGAAAGACACTGGGACCCCAGCCTCTTCCTCTTTCTTTCCATTGCCATGAGGTAAGCATGTTGCTCTACACACCAAGATATGGGACTTCACCATAGGCACAAAGCAAGAGAGCCAATTAGTCTCAGGCTGGAACCTCTGACACAGCTAAAAACCGTCCCTCTTTTTAGTAGAATGCCTCAAGTATTCGTTGCTGAAACAGAAAGCTGACTAACAAGATGGAGTCCACCAGTATGGGCCATCCTGGATTTTCCAAACTCCTGACGGGAAAAGCACTGACAGGAAGCTGATGATGTTCCTTCATCCCCTCCAGTATCTGGGCCTGTGCCAAGCTGCAGGAGTGGGGCCACAACAGAGGCAATATACTGATGCTGGGAATGTGTCTGGAGAGAAGGCCTAGAGAAAAGCTGCTGGGAAGAGCCACAGCCTGGCCTCACCTGTAGAAGCTCCAAACAGAGCCCTGGCCCAACCTCAGCACTTCTGCTCTGCCCTGGTGTAGATAAACCATCTTCTCACCTGCCAGGCCTTTCACACTGAGAAGCAGAGAGCAAGTTCTACATGAGGTACGCCAAGATTCACTTGAGGTCTGCCTGCTCCAAACAGGCAACCAGGGAGGAGCTAACACTCAAAGGCCAACCTTAACCAGAACTTCTGAGGACTGGATGAGGGTAAACACACAAAGGTGTCAGTACCTGGCTGCCACCCAGCCTGAATTGACCCTTCCAGGATGCCAAAAGTTCTTACAACAGACACAGGTCTATGACAGAAAAAGCTACCACCCACCTCCTGATTCCCCAGTGTAGTCAGGACTATCTATGGACTGAATGTATGTGTCCCCTACACTGCTTCTGTTATAATCTGGAGCCCCAGGACAGAGTGACAGGGAGGAGACAGCAGTAGAGCTCTCAGGAACAGGATTAAGGCCCTAACAAGAGGTCAGGGAGACTACCATGTAAGGACACAGTGTGAGGAAGCCAGCTACAAATCCAAAAGTAGTCCTTCACCAGACAGTGGATCTGTTGACACCTATCTTGGTTTTTCAGCCTCTAGAACTGTAAGCAATATAAAACTTTAGTTCATGGAACTCCATCACAACAGCCCAAATGAACTAATGTTGGGTCCAAGAATTCGAGAATAATTGGAGACCACTCACCAGTGTTTAAAATTTAGTAGAATTTATTGAATAAGTCCAATTCTTAAGCGACTAATTGGGTGCGGACTCCAGAAGCCAAATTGGAGTCTAGCTCGTTTCTGGCTCGAGCTCAGGCTCCTGGAATCAGCAAGGAAGAATTACAGCATTCGTAATGAACCGAGAGCCCCAAACGAGGGCTGGGTATGCCTTTTATAGGGAAGTTTTACAGAAGCCTGTGCGCCAAGCATCCTTTAAAATGATTGGATGGTCCCATGCTCTGAGTACGAGGAAGCTTCTCATTGGTAGAGGCTGTCTTCAGGGCACTAGAATGTGCTGTTATCGGTGGGGCCAGGAGTTTCTGTTTTTACCTTATAAGGTTTTTACATGCTTGGGCTTGTTTAATCTGCATCTTTCTGGGAAGGAGAGTTACAATCATGTCTGGGCATGCCCAGGCTTGCCTAGTCATAGCCCACAGTATGGGGCAAGGGAAACTTATAGTTCATAAGGCCTGGGGCTGAAGAAGGCAGTTTGAAAGAACAAAGCCAGCACCACTTGGGCTCTTCATTCCCCCCTTGAGTTGTGTGGTATGGGTCAAATCTTTAAACCATAATGAGTAAGCAAGCAAGCAACTCTACAGAAGCAGAGATTCGCGGTTAGACGGCGCAATCAGGGGCGTGGGGCCATTTCTATATCGTATGTATCTGGCCCTTGGCTTACCTGGGAATACTGGGTATGCAGAACCATCAGTTGGATAGTTTGCAATTTCTCTCGGACAAATTTGAGCAGGGTATTAAGATACAAAGGCCACAAGAGAGTATGAGCAAAAGTGTCATTAGTGGGCCCACTACTGTTGAGAAGAAGGTGGTCAACCAGAGGGAACTGCTGAACATGGACTCAAACCATCCCTGGGCCTCTTCCCGTTCTTTTTTGCGTTTAGCCATCCCCTCTCTTACTTTAGCTAGAGATTCTTTAAACTACCCCAGAATGATCCACATAAAAGCAACATTCTTCCCTGAGGGCTGCACATAATCCTCCCTGTTGTAGAAAAAGCAAATCTAATCCTTTCCTATTCTGTAGTATGACTTCGGCTAGAGAGGACAATGATTCCTGTAGGTGGGCTATGGAGGTTTCTAATCTCTCTATATCGATGTCAATGGCCGCTCTTGGGTTAGTATAATACTGGTTCTGTGTCACTAAAGATGCCATCCCAGTCCCTCCTCCTGCCAGCCCCAGTCCCAAAAGCACACTTCACGTTAGGGCAGTGGCTGTTTCCCTTCTGGTCCGTATTGTATTTATATCTAAGTCTTGGAGCATTTCTTCACTTGAGTGGTATATCAACCGGGGAATTAGCAATACCAGAACACAAAAACTCCGGGTGTCACTGAGGACTGAGGTATGCACGCAGGGAGTGAATCCAGTGGAGAAGACCCACCAGGTGTCTGCAGGAGGGATGAGGTACATTGCAGTAGTGGTGTTAATAATAATGGTGGTATTACATTAAGAGGAGGGGGAGTAGGCTTGCACACCAGCAATGCACAGTCCCCGTCCTGACACCTGCTGGAGGGTCAGTGTAGCTTTTTGTTGCCAGTGGCACTGCCTCAAATCTGAAGATTGGTCGTATCCACCCACTATTGCTATTCCTTCATAATAAGGGGGCACCGTCTCATTGCAAAGCCAGCAGGCGTTGGTCAAATCAGGTCAAGAGATGTTCAGCACCCAGAACAACCGTTCCAATTGTTGGAGCAGGGGATCCTCTCACCTTGGGGTAACAGGGGGTCAGGTTAACAGGGGATTGGGTGGTAACGATAGATCCTGAACTGAGTGAGGTCGTAACTCTGTTAGGATCATCAACCTGTGGGGGCTGACCAGGTTAGATTTGGCAATGACCAGATTAGGTCCTACTCAGTGAGGTGGCAGTGGATTGGCTGTTCGTTTTATAGTGAATAACAGCCCTTGATCATATCTGGATTGATATAACCTTAGTCCCCAAGTGCGTCCTGCTTCCCATCCAGGGAAGGCTTTTCCTTGGTCTGTCCATTCTGTGGAGACCGGATTACATAAGAACTTAGAACATTCCCCATAAAGGGGGTTTTTAGCTTTCCTCGGGACATGTATTCTGTTTACTCTAATGAGATCGTCCCTGACTGGGGGCTCCCAGTACATGTCTCCTGTAGACTCGCACCCCCAAGACTTACAGTAAAACTGATCTACCCCCCACATTTGTTTATCTGTACCTTTTTTCTTCCCCCACTTGGGCAAACGTAGAAGGGCGTCTGTTGTAGATCGGCCCGGTTAAGCACATGGCTGCACCCCGGGCCTCAGGCTTTTACCGGGGACAGGGTGCAGCCCCTGCCACCTTCTCCACATTTGGGTCTTCCCTTCGATTCCATTCCCCAAAATCCAATGTCCCAACTCCCCACAGCCAAACGGCAAATGTCAAATTGGAGGGTAGGCCATCCTTGGCCCCTAGTGGCCTGGATGGTGGTAGAATTCACTATTTCTCCAGTACCAGTATTAATAATCAGCCAGGTTAGGTTAAAGGGGACATGGGGGTTAGGGTGAACAGCGGAATCCGCAGAGCAAACATCAGCATGAAACAGTAAAGCAAGCATTAAGAGCGACTTAGTCTTAACTTGAGGCAATTGTCTGGTAAACGAGTCACTCTCCATCTTCCGTCCAGGTCAACTGAGTAGCCTCTGGGCACAGACTTTAGACGAGAATGATGTATCCAGGTCTTGATGTCATCCACCCTAACAGCCTTGGGGGTGACAAGTATTACAGTGTGTGGCCCCCTTCAAGCGAGGCCCCAGGGTTTCTTTGTGGTGCCGTTTTACCCAGATGAGGTCTCAGGGCTCAAACCCATGTGGCTGGATCAGGGGCGTGTCGTACACGTGCCTCAACAAGGGGAAGATGTTGTTTTGTGCCGTCTGCAGCGCCTGGATGGACTTAAGAAATTGAAATTCAGACATACCATTTATGACATCAGAAGGTAGCTTAGGGAGTAATGGGGGAGGTCTCCCGTACATGATTTCATAAGGGGTCAAACCATACATATAGGGGGTATTCCGGACCCGATATAGAGCAAAAGGAAGGAGGCCCACCCAGTCTTTGCCAGTTTCCAAGGTTAATTTAGTCAAGGTCTCCTTAAGAGTCTGATTCATTCTTTCTACCTGACCTGAACTCTGGGGATGATATGCACAATGAAGTTTCCAATTTGTCCCCAATGACTTCAACAGTCCCTGTGTTACCTTAGAAACGAATGCAGGTCCATTGTCTGATCCTATAACTGAAGGCAAACCATATCTGGGGACTAGTTCATCCAAAATCTTTTTGATTACTGTAGAGTCTGTTTCCCCTCTGGGGGGAAGGCTTCTGTCCATCCTGAAAAAGTATCTACAAACACTAGGAGATACCGATAACCAAACCTGCCTGGTTTTAACTCTGTGAAGTCCACTTCCCAATGGACCCCAGGCAGAGTCCTTCTTTCTCTCCTCCCCATGGGGCTGCCCATTCTTCAGGGGTTAGTGGCTTGGCGGGAAATGCATTTAACTTGACAGGCTTCTAGTAGAGGCTGTAAGTTGGAAATCTTGTACAGGACTAGAAGTTCCTTCAGTTTTCTTTGTCCCAGATGGGTCCCACAGTGGAGTCCTTGAATCAGGGTCGTCGCCAACTTCTGAGGTAGGATTATCCGCCTAACTGTGTTGTATCTACATCCATCCTTAATTTTTGTATGAGGCAGGGTAGCAAAGTTAGCATCATCCTCCTTTGGTTGGTCCGGCAGTGTGGGGGATGGTAGAGTTATCATCAAGCTTACAGTTTGTAAGGCTGGTCCTCGGCCGCTTGGTCTGCCCTCCAATTTCCTCGAGCCTCCGGAGAATCCCCCTTTTGATGTCCAGGGCAGTGGATAATAGCAAGCTTTCGAGGTAGCCAGAGGGCAGAGAGTAGGAACAGGATCTCTTGTTTTAATAGTCTTTCCCTCCACTGTAAGTAGGCCTCTCTCTTTGTAAATAGCCCCATGGACATGAGCTGTGGCAAAGGTGTAGCGACTGTCCGTATAGATGTTAAACAGTTCTGCCCTTTCCCAATTGCAAAGACTTGGTTAAGGCAATCAGTTCAGCCTTCTGGGTCAAAGTGCCTGGTGGTAGGGCAGTGGCCCATATTGTTTTAGTCAAGGTGACTACTGCTGCCCCCACATACCTGGTTCCTTCTCACCTAGTTCCTTCTTGGATGAAGCTGCTGCCGTCAGCGTAGAAGGCATCATCTGGGTCCTTCCATGGTACATCTGTCAAATCCGGTCTAATTCCATGAATTTGGTGCAGTATTTCAACACAATCATGCACAACTTCCATGTCTGGTTCTGGCAGTAGGGTGGCTGGGTTGAGCGACATGCTGGGCAGGAACCTTATGCAGGGCAGGTTGAGAAGCAGAGCCTGGTAATGGGTCAGTCTGGCATTAGTCATCTGTCGATCTGGCGGGTTTTTGAGGACCCCTCGATGGAATGAGGAGTGATGATGGACAGGGGCTGCCCAACATCAGCTTGTTGGCACCCTTAATCATTAATGCTGTAGCAGCTATGATACAAAGGCAGTTAGGCCATCCAGCTTCTACTGAGTCCAGTCTTTTGGACAGATAGGCCACTGGTCGTTTCCAGGGCCCCAACTGTTGTGTCAGGATCCCCTTTGCGACGCCCACCTTCTCATTGACGAACAGCTGGTAGGGCTTGTTAATATCAGGGAGGGCCAATGCCAGAGTCTTCAAGAGAGCCTCTTTGATAGTTTGAAATGCTATGTCCTATCGTTCAGTCCATTGGAAAGAGCTCTCCTGCCCTCTGGTGCCCTCGTATAATGGTCTGGCTACTTCTGCGAATCCAGCTGACCCCAAAAACTCCCAAAGTTGTCTCTGGGTTTTTGGGGCGGGGATGCCCAAGATACTTTGTTTTCTGGCTTGAGAAAGCCAGCGTTGGTCATCCCTTAAGTTATATCCCAGGTACAGTACCTGTTCCATACATAGTTGGGCCTTCTTAGCAAAACTTTGTACCTGAGCTGGTCTAGCATCTACAACAAGTCCCTGGTCACTTCTTCACAAGTACCTGTGTCTGGGGCTGCTATCAGGAGATCATCCACATACTGGAGGAGATTTATGGTAGGGTGGGAGGCACAGTACTCACAGAGGTCCTGATGGAGCGCCACATTGAAGATGGTTGGGGAATTCCTGAAACCTTGTGGCAGTCTGGTCCAGGTGAGCTGGCCGCTGAGCCCTTGGTCTGGATCATACCATTTGAAGGCAAAGAGTGGCTGGCTGCTGGCTGCAAGTTTCAGGCTGAAAAAGGCATCTTTCAAGTCCAATATTGTATATACCTTAAAGTCTGGTCACTGGGAGCTTAGGAGGGTGTAAGGGTTAGGCCCCATAGGATGGATATCCTCCGTCCTCCCGTTGACTTCCCTTAAATCCTGGACCAGTCAGTAATCCTCGGTTCCTGGCTTTTTGACTGTCAGTAGAGGGGTATTTCATGGGGACTGGCGAGGCATTAAAATTCTGTGCTCTAGGAGCCAGTTGATATGTTTTGTTATCCCCGTTTTTGCCTCTGGAGTCATAGGATATTGTTTTATCCTGATGGATTGTGCTCCCACTTTTAGGGACACAACCACTGGAGTCTGTTTAGCCAGCCCAGGCGGGTTGGTTTCTGCCCATACCCTGGGTATCATCTTTTGAAGGCCAATTAGGAGAGGAGGGGGATTGGATACTGGGGGAGAGGAATACAATCTATACTCTTCTTCTAGGTTTAAGCATAGAACATAAGCTTCAGGCTGAGAAGTAATTGTTATCTCATCCCCCGTGAAATGAATTTGAGCCTTCATTTTAGCTAGTAGGTCCCAGCCCAGTAGGGGGTAGGGACACTCAGGGACCACCATAAAGGAGTGGGTGATCTTCTTATTCCCCAGGTCTACTGTTCATTTTGTAGTCCAAGGGTGTTAAGCTGTCCTGGTGGCCCCCTGAATCTAGGTAAATTTGTTGGTTAGCTTCCCCATAGGCTTCTTTAGAACCGAATATTGTGCTCCTGTGTCTACCAAGAAGTCAACTGGTCGTCCCTCCACCTGTAGGGTTACTCAAGGCTCGTGGTGGAGGGTCTTCGAGCCCTGTCCCCTTCAGTCCTCCATTTTAGTCAACTCTAGAACCTTAGGGGCTTTTCTCTGTCTTTTGAGGGGGCATTGCTTTTCCAATGCCCCATCTCCTTACAATATGCAAACTGATCCTTCTTAAGAGGAGGTCTTTCCCTATTTCCCCAACGTGGATGGCAGCCCCCAGCTGATCGGGCTTAGAATCCAGGGTGTGGAGGCTTTCCCCTTTCAGCAAGGAGAATTTTGGTAAGGCCCCTTGTTTGCCTTTCTTCTGGGGTATCTCTATTGTTATACACCTTATTGGCTACTGTTACTAGCTCTGTCAAACTTTTACCTTCAAATCCTTCTAGGCGTTGGAGCTTTTTCTTGATGTCAGGGGCCGCCTGGTTGACAAAAGCCATGCTAACTGCCATTTGATCAGCTGGGGCCTCTGAGGATATAGGTTCTGTAGGCCTCTAAGAGGTATTCTAGGAAAGCTCCTGGGGCTTCTCCTCTCTCCTGTATCACCTGACTGACCTTAAACAAATTTATGGGGTGCCTTGCAGCAGCCCAGAGACCTTCCATTAGAACCTGGCGATAGACCTTTAGGCGCTCCCTACCTTGTCCCATCCCCTTGTAGGCCGGGTAAGGGGAAAGGACGTGGCTATCAGGTCCTCATTGTCAGTGGGCCTCCCATCTTCACCCGAGACCAACCGACGGCATTCCTGCCAGATCCAGTCTCTCTACTCGGTGGTAAAGAGGACCTGTAAGAGCTGCTGACAATCATCCCAAGAAGGTTGGTGCGTAAAAAGGACAGTGTCCAGGAGGCTGATTAGGGCCTGCAGTTTCTCCCTGAAGGAGGGAGTCTGCCGTTTCCAACTGTAAAGATCAGTTGTGGAAAAGGGGAAGTAAGCTAGTGGGGTGACTCCACCTGCGATGGAGGGGAGGCAAACCTCCCTCAGCGGCAGGGCTCAAACGATTCGTTCCCCTCCTCGGGAACTCCATCACAACAGCCCAAATGAACTAATGTTGGGTCTGAGAATTCGGGAATAATTGGAGACCACTCAGCAGTATTTAGAATTTAGTAGAATTTATTGAATAAGCCCAATTCTTAAGCAACTAATCGGATGTGGACTCCAGAAGCCAAATTGGAGTCTAGCTCATTTTGGGCTTGAGCTTGGGCTCCCAGAATCAGCAAGGAAGAATTACGGCATTCGTAATGAACCAAGAGCCCCGAACGAGGGTTGGGTATGCCTTTTATAGGGAAGTTTTACAGAAGCCCGCGCGCCAAGCATCTTTTAAAATGATTGGATGGTCCCATGCTCTGAGTACAGGGAAGCTTCTTATTGGTAGAGGCTGTCTTCAGGGCACTGGAATGTGCTGACTGTTATCGGTGGGGCCAGGAGTTTGTTTTTACCTTATAAAGTTTTTACATGCTTGAGCTTGTTTAATCTGCATCTTTCTGGGAAGGAGAGTTACAATCATGTCTGGGCATGCCCAGGCTTGCCTAGTCATAGCCCACAGTATGGGGCAAGGGAAACTTATAGTTCATAAGACCTGGGGCTGAAGAAGGCAGTTTGAAAGAACAAAGCCAGCATGACTTGGGCTCTTCACTAAGACAGAATATAAAGAAACATTCACATGGGCCTGGAGAAATGGCTCAGTGGTTGAGAGCATGTACTATTCTCCCAAAGGACTGATGCTTTCCCAGCACTCACTGGTATTCTGATCCCAGGAGCTCACAACCACCTGTAACTCCAGCTCCAAAGGATCTAACACCTCTTCCTTCTACAAGCACGTGGGCACGCGCACATGAAGTACCTAGAGCAGTCAAATTCAAAGACAGAAAGGGTATTGCTACACCAGGGGCTGGGGAATGTGGGAAGGAAGGGTTCCACTAAACAGGGGGGCAGTAAGTTTAAAAAGATGAAAAAGTTGTGGAAGTGGATCATGGTGATAGTTACAAAACAATGTGAATATTCAATGCCACTGAACTACACTCCTCAGTTTGGTAAAAATGGTAAATTTCATGCTACGGATATTATCACAAAAGCATGGCATACATTTGTATAGGAGCAGGAACAGTAAACTAATCCATCCAGTAACCACCTCTCCTTTGCTTCCTCCAGAACCTTTCAGCGAGTTCTTTGAAAAGGCCTCTGCCCTCTTTGTGTGAGAGACCTGTGAATAAGCCTGCCTAGCTCAGGTGGCCTCTTTCAAAAAAGGGAAGCATTAATCCCCCAAGACTACAACCATTTCCACAACAAAGATCATCAGGTGCTCTTTGCTCCTTCCGGCCTGAGAGAAGGAATAAAGGCAGTCAACAAGGTCACCGTGAATCACCTAGGTAAGACTCACACCTCAGGGGTGGGTTCTGTGTGGCCAGGCAACACACCCAGCCAGCAATACTCTGGGGAGGGGAAAGGTGAGCACCTAATTTGCACATGCAGGGCAGATGGTGATGGGCCAAGCCTGCCCAGTTGGGAAGCCAGGGGTGGCCCTTTAGTGACTCAATTCATTCCAAACTATCCCACCCTCTTTTCTCCACTTACAATGGAGAAACTGACAACCAGTGAGGGGGAAGTAGCATGCTATGGTGACACCACCAGGGGCTGGCCCAGGACCTCGGACTTCCACAAGCTCACTGACTCAAAGGGTGGGGCACCAGCACAGGTTCATGGCCCAGGGGTGGACCCACTTCATCTGAATGTTTCTTTTGATCACAGGCACTGAAGACCTTAGGGCCTGAGGCAAAAGCAGAAGAAGTGGGGACAACCAGAGCTAGGAAGAATGAATTCTGCAGGGATGAGGTTAGGCCTGTCTTCCCGAGGACCACTGAAGGGAGAAGACAAAGGAAAAGCAGGAGGAAACATAATATGGTTAGAGACAGAGGAAAAAATATTCATAAAGCAAAAAGAGGCTGTAAATGTAGAACAATTAGAAGTCAGTATCTTCAGAAACGGAGATAAAAATTAAAAATTCAACAGATCAGCAGCAAATAAATGTGTATATAGAGGAAATAAAAAAAAATTCAACAGAAAAGGTTGGAAGACCAAGTCAAGATGATACAGAAAAAGAAAAAGCTGGGTGTGGAGGTTCATGCCCGTATTCCCAGCACTCAACAGCAAAGGCAGGAGAATCAGGAGCTCAAGGACCTGGGTTACATAGTTTGAAGTCAGACTTTGCTACAAGAGACCTTGCCTCAGAAACAAGCAGCTGGGTATGGTGGTACAGGCAGATCTCTGTGAAATCCAGGACAGCCTGGTCTACATAGAGTTCCAGGCCAGCTAGAGCTACAGGGATACCCTGTTGCAAAACAAGCAAACAGGGTCTAGAAAGACATCGCTCTCAGTGGATACAGAAGCTCCAGGACCTGTTGCAAAACAAGCAAACAGGGTCTAGAAAGACATCGCTCTCAGTGGATACAGAAGCTCCAGGACCCGAGTTGAATCTCCAACACTGTGCTAGATAGCTTTAGTCATCAACTTGACATAACTATGAAGGGGGAACCGCAACTGGGGAACCTCCCTCTATCAGACTGGCCTGTGGGCAAGTCTGTGAGGCATTTTCTTGAATGTTGAATGAGGTGGGAGGGCCCAGCCTACTTCTTGGTCAAGGGACCAAGTCAATAAGCAGCCTTCTTTCAGTTCCTGCCTCCAGGTTCTTGCCCTGAGTTCCTGCCCTGGCTTCTCTCAGTGAACTGACCTGGGAGATGAAAGATGAAATAAACCCTTCCCTCCCTGAGTTGGTTTTGGTCAGTGTTTTTATTATAACAGAAAGTAACTAAGACAAACACTGCATAAAAAGCCAGGTACGGTGGCCTGTGTTTATAATCCCAGTGCTGAGGAAGCAGACAAGTGGACACCTGGGAACTTCCAGCCCACAAGCCCCACCTAATTAAGGGTCCCATATTCCAATGAGAGACCCAGTCTCAAAATGCAAAATAGACAGATCCTAAGGACTGGCACTTGAACACTGGACTAAATCTCTATACTGGAAAGGACCACCCAGTGATAGTACAAAGCCTGAAAAGTGACCATCAACAGAGCTCATCACTATGAAACTTTAGAACTCAGAAGCAAAGAGCAGATTCTATACTTCAGGAGTCAAAGTTCTTCTGGGGGAAATGGAGACACTGAACTACTCAAATGCCATGCTGGAAACTAGGAGACAATGGAACACAACCTTCAGAGTTCTGAATGGCACCCGCTTTCACCTCATACTTCTCCAGCCACCTAAACGTCCCATCAATCAACAGGGTGGAACAAACTTTTCCAAAGGATTCAAAAAACCAAAAAGAACCCCACTTCTCACCTATTTTTCTTAGTAATTCCCAAAGGATCCCAGCAAGGTGAGATCATAAAGGAATAAATAATAGAACCCAGATGCAACGGTAATGGAACACGGACAGTTATAAAGGGCAGTCCTGGATGGCAGCTGAATGACAGATCCTAGGAGCAACCTGTCCAGCACAGAGCAGCAGGCATGCACAAACTCAAGCCCAGAGGCGGGCACTAGCTCCCTGCAGGAGTGAGCAACAGGAGGCTTTGTAGCCCTGACTGTGTAACCAGGGTAGATCACTTTATGGCTATAATGTGAGCACTGTATGTATTGATTCCTGACCTATCCAAGCAGGAAGTCAACACATAATATTTAAGTTGATAAATTAACAAGTAGAAATATAAACCTATTATTTAAATAAAGATAAAGAGATTTTTTTTTTCAAATGGTTACCCGTGGAGCAGTAGAGAAAGGGGAGGGTTTGTATGAAGACAGCTGGTTTCATTATAAGCCTTTCAGAGCACTATTTGACTTTACTTATTTTTCAATTATGAAATATTTTATAATGTAGCAATAAATACTCCATATGAAAAGACATAATAAAAGCTGTACCATCTGTCACCTAACAGTAAATAACTATTACCAGTATAACCAAACTACAGTATTGAACTACCTTCTGAAAAAGGTAAGCATTTTTTTTCTTTTTTCTTTCTTTTTTTTGGGGGGGGGTCTTTTTGAGACAGGGGCTCCCTGTAGCCCCAGGTAGCCTGGAACTCACTATGTAAAGCAGGCTGGCCTTGAACTCAAATCTGCCTGCCTCTGCCCCCAAGTGCTGAGATTAAAAACATGCACCACCACACCTGGCTAACATTTTACTTATTATTTTTATTTTATGTGTATGAGTGTTATGCGTGCATGTAAGTGTGTGGAGGCCAGAAGAGGGTATCAGATCCCCTGAAACTGGAGTTACAGACAGTTGTTAGCTGCCATAAGGGTTCTGGGATTTGAACCTGGGTCCTCTGCAAGAGCAGCTGGTGCTCTTAACCACTGAACCATCTCTCCAGCCTCTAAATTAGCATATTTTTAAAGTAAAAATTGAAACATCTTTTCTCTCCAGTGTTGCTCTCTCCCATGCAGTCTCTGGGGGCATTTTTTTTTAAATGAGCATCTATAGGGGGCAGGTCTAAGTTTTGTGGAGCATAAAGCTTCTAGGATTTTGAGGGCCCTCTTAAAAGGAATACAAACACCTTGCTTTATGAAAATGTTATCAAGGCATATGACTTTGTGGACTCAATGCTGGAAGCCCCCTAGAGCCCAATTAGGGCAGCTTCAGAGCTGGGTTGCACTCCCTAGGACAGGGGGATAAATACAGGCATTTTCAGAAAACACACAATGTTTAAGAGTCATTCTTCCAGGGGCTGGAGAGATGGCTCAGCAGTTAAGAACACTGGTTGTTCTTGCAGAAGACCCAGGTTCAAATCCCAGCACCCAAATGGCAGCTAACAACTGTCCGTACCTCCAGTTCCAGGGGATCCAACAGCCTCTTCTGTCTTCCCCAGGCACTGCACGTCACCGGTGCCCTTACCTACATGTAGGCAATACATGCATACACATAAAAAAAAAAAATACTTTTTAAAAGAGTCATTCGGGGCCAGACGTGGTGGCACACGCATTTAATCCCAGCACTCAGGAGGCAGAGGCAGGCGGATCTCTGTGAGTTCAAGGCCAGCCTGGTCTACATAGTGAGTGAGTTCCAGGACAGCTGGGGCTACAGGGAGACCGTCTCAAAAAGACTCCCCCCCAAAAAAAGAGTCATTCCTCCCTGGAGACTGGGGGGTGAAGCTGAGCCAGGGTGCAGGGCTTCTCTATCACACCCAAACTCCACAAGGCGCCTCTACCACAGACATGGGTGGCTAGGCTTTATGATCGGTCTGTAGCTTCTGTAGCTCAGTTATTTCCTTGGACTGCAAAGACAATCTGTGACTTAAATCTAGAAATGAACAAGAGGGGCTGGGCCCCCTGTTAAGCTCTCTGAACTCAGTTCCCTTCTCTGGGAAACACTCCTAGACCCTCTCACAGCAGCAGGCTACAGAGGGCTAGGGGCTGAGACCAGGGCCTCCAGGGTGCAGGGTCCCTGATCCAAATATCACCCTGTCAGTGCTCATGGCCTCTTCGTTCACCTGCTCTGGAAGCTCAGCTCCCTCATTACCTGAAGGACTTGGGACATTTCAAGCCTCTCCACCCTGCAGGAGATACCTCCTTTAATTACCCCTTAGCGTGACAAGGTAAGCGTAATTCAGCCAGTCACGCTGCCAGAAACTAAAAGGAAACCTGGAGAAGCCACAGATCAGCCGGGGTAAGATTCTCTCTCCGGTCCTGGGAAGAGCCTGGCCCTCTGTGGCTAGGTCCGGGCTAGTCAAAGCACCCTGGAGTTAACATAGGGCCACTGAGGAACAGTAAGAAGATGGGCCCAGAGGACTCCAAGTGTGTGACAGGAAGAAGCCAAGAAATGTCAAGCCCAGCCATTCCCATCTTTGACTTCTGCTCTGTGGTCATCCTGTCATCTCCTAGCCTTCTCTGTAGACACCTGGGGTTTCTCTTTCAAGAAGCTGACCCCAACCTTCCCACCTACAGTGACTGCTCTTTCTGGAACTTCCCTAATACCCAGCCTAGCACATTCTAAATGTCCACCAGTGTTCTAAACACGCCCCTTTCCTCTATCCCAAGACGTATATTACCTCACTAAACATCTGATTGACCTTCCCAGAAACCCCTAGTTACCTCTAATACTATCACCCTCATTTTATACACCTGAGAACAAACCTCAGGATCATATCCCAAAGGTCAATGCCAAGGCCATTTTCCCTGGGCCTCCCAGGGAAGGATGGGTGCTGTAGGCTACTGAACAGTCCTCTCCACCTCTCACTACTGCCTGGCCCAGAGTTAGCACTGGGATCCTCAATGTAGCTGCATCCTGACAGGGATACCAGTGTGCCCTGATTCATCTCTACTCACCCTGGGTGGCACTTGCCCTGACAGCAGGTTCCAGGAATTCTGGGGACAAATAGGACACATCTAGAACATTACCTTCTCCCTTACACCCCAAGCAGGACCCAAAGTGATATGAGAGGGTGCCAGAACATCCTAGCTCTTCTGCATAGAAGTACCTGGAACGCTGGACTCACCGGGTATTGCCTCATCTCTACAGTGTGGGTCACAAGTGTCACTAAGGTGACGGACACAAGCCAGACAGCCCACCCCTGGGTGGCACTTTACCAATCCTGACCGTATTTGCCCAGGCACTATAAAAGCCCCACAGAAGGCGCCGGCAGGCATGCAGCTCCCCACCCACACACCAGGAATTAAAAATAGGAATCAATCATTCTCCAGGCTGTACAGCAGGCTCTGCCATCAGAGGCTGGCTCCTGGACAGCTGGACCTAGAGAAATTCCAGACAAAACCAGTCAGAGTGGTCACAGCAGTCACCCATGTCTCACCAAGGAGCTGAGCCTGAGGAAGCAGGTCTGAAAGATCCTTTTTAGAAATCAAAAGTCAATCCCCAGTTGCATTTGGGTTTCCCAGGAATTCTGAAACATCCAAGGCTGAGCCCCTCGTGAGATCATTTAGTTCAATGGCTTATTTTACTTGGGGTGGGAGCTGAGGCCCAGGGATCAGAAGAAACGAGGCAGGTTGGGGAAAGAACAAGGTCTTCCTGGTACCATACCTCTTGACTTCCTGGCCAATACTTTTCAGTCCATGGTATACCCTGGGCTCCATTCCACTCTCCCAGACTGGAGGTGGAGTTGGGAGATGTCAAGGTTAACCTGGGAAAGCCACAGTGAGGAAGTGATCACTGCCTCCCCAACAACTCCTACATATAACTGAGCCACACAGGAAGTGTCCAGGGAGCCTCTAGGACAGTCTCTCCAGTTTACCTCCCTATGAGTGACAGCTGAGAACCTGGGTTTGGCAGCCATAACTCCCATCTCATGAGTGTACGGAGCTGCAGTGACCATCAGCCCCAATTCAGCCAGGACACACAGGGCTACTGCCCTGGCAGGACTGCCCTATGTGTGCCAGGAGGAGGTGGCACAAAGCTGAGTCTTGAGGGGGTCACCTGGTCCTGGGGGAGCTGGAAGGTCTATGGGTAGCTCCAGTGGAGAGCACAGCACTGACAAGCCTGGCCTCTGGGAGGAGACTGATGACTCTCCCAGGATGAGCAAGGAAGCAGAGGCCTGCTAGCTTGTTCCCCAACCCTGGGGACAGAGTTGGCTGCTGAAGGTCTGCTTACTTCCGGGGTTACAACATACTGTTCCCACTTCCAAATCTGTGTAATGCCAGCTCAGTCAACAGCAAGAGAACATACCAGTTTCCAGTTAAGGAGAAGAGTAGATGGTATTCCAGAAGCTTGACTGTCGCCCCTCAACCATCTGCCCTATCATACATGAGGAACAGAACACCCACTATAGCCTGGCGCACAGCAACCCCAAATAGGAATCATGGTCCCAAGCTCCCCAGCAGCTCAGCAGGGCCTGGCAGTGCGTGTGAGGGCAAGCTAACCTGGACTAAGCAGTCAGGGAAGAACAGAGACAGCATTACTATCCAAGCATGAACCGAAGACTGAGGGCATCAGCACAGCCTGGGCACCCACCAGAATGACAGCGCTCAGGTACCATCACAGTCACGTGCACACACCTTCATCAGAACCTGGTGTCCGGAACTGTCTTAGCAAGCCTTACATATGTTCAAGTTTGAAGCCTCAGCCCTGGAGAATGCTTGGAGCAACATAGGAGGTTGGTGCCTCAACTACCTCATGGGTGAGTCATAAAATCTTAACTCCTCTCTGATTCACAAACAACAAATCTTAACATCGATGGGATGGGAAAAAAGAGTAAGAAGAAAACAAACCAAGATAGCCAAAATCAGAAAGAAAGCACCTCCAAGTAGAATAAACACTAAGATAAAACCAAGCACATCACAGTACAAATTCCTCTGTCAAAGACAGAAGTCACCAAGGAAGGTTTGTGGCTGTCAGGGCCTTCAGCTACCGTAGTTCTCGCCAAACCCAGACAAGTGCTGATTATAAGACAAATTTAAGGGCCTGGAAAGAGTGCTGGTGACTCTTGCAGAGAACTGGGGTCCCAGCACCCAGAGTGGCTAGCAACCATCTTCTGGCCTCCACAGGTATTACACGTACAAGTTACTCTTACATACATATGGAAAAAAAAATACATATTAAGGAAAAAAAAGAAAAGTGCTAGGTATGGTACTGCACACCTTTAATTCCAGCACTCAGGAGGCAGAGGCGGGAAGATCTCTGTTGAGATCAAAGTCAGCCTGGTCTACATATTGAGTTCCAGGGCAGCTAGCGCTACAGGGAAATACTGTCTTAAAAAAGAAAAAACATTGATGGCTAGCAAGATTTTTCAATGGATAAAGTGCTTTGCTATGCAAACATGAGGAGCCACGTCGCCACGTCCAGATCCCCAGAGCTCATGTAAAACCCCAGGTGCAGTGCCACACATCTGTAATCCTAGTACTGGGAGGTGGAGAGAGGATGACTAGGGCTTGCTGGCCAGGCAATCTAGCTAAATCAGCAAGCTCCAGGTTCAATGAGAAACCATGCCTCAGAAACTAAGATGGCGGGTGATAGAAGACATCTGACATCAATTTGGTCTCCACATGCATATACAAGGGCACACACGTGCATAAAATACACACACACAAGCACGCACGCACGCAGAGAACTTTTTCATAATCCCGCCTCAGCAGACAAAAGGACTTCTCAGCCGCTTCTCCGGCCATGATTTTTATCTGGAAATACAGTTTCTCATATCAAGGTTCAGCAAGACCATTCCAGTCTAGACAATTACAACAGAAAAGTACATGAGAATTCTCATAGGATAGAGTCTACTGCCCATCTGGCCTCACTACATTGTCATTTCCCTTGAAAGACAGAGAAAGCCCATCCTGCTGCCTCAAATGAGGAAGGAAACATGAAAGAGCAGGTGTCCAAATGCTTGTCATAAGAAAGGGGCCCCAACTGCAGGGGTTGGGAGGTTCTGCTATGGTTTCAATATGGTCAGGCCCCCAAAGGTCTGCCTGCTGAAACCCCAGACCCTAGTATAAATGGTCCTGGGAACAGTTGGGCCCTTTTAAGAGGTGGGGTCTAGTGGGAGGTGGGATTCAGTTACTCACTGTGAATACTGGCTATTAGAACCATCAGTGGCCTCCTTTGCCTCCTCCCTCCCATCCTCTCTGGCTTCTCCTTCCCCTTCTCTGTCATTCTGTGATATAGCAAAAGCAGTTGCCAAACCACACTTTTGAAGATCCAGAATTTCAAGCTAAATAAATTTCTCTATGTTATCAAGCCTCAGATGTTTTGTCATAGCAACAGAAAACAGACTACAAGTTTCCAGGCCACATCCCTAGAGTTTATAAGTATTCTCATTTTATCCATTCATCCTAAAAACCTGGCTGCCGTAACGATAGGGAACAATGAACAGTCAAGGCAGGGGAGCTCTAAATGTCTCAATCTGTTTTATAAAATGTATTAATTTCAGGTCTCTAAGAAAAAGTATTTTTCCCAAATCTTTAGTTATCTATTCTCCCAAAACACAAATAATATGGAACTTAAGGCCAAAGATCAAAAGCATTAAATAAGCAAACAATAACACAGTAAGTACGGTCCACAAGGCAAGCCTGATAAACCTGCAAGCATCAAACGTGAAAGTCCATCAAACATCAAAGTTAAGTTCATAATGCCTGCCAAGAACAAGCAAAGCTTCTCTTAGATAAAATTCCAGTGAGAATCTTTTTGGTTTGTTGCTTTTTTTAAAAAAAAAAAAAAAAAAAAAAAGATAGCCGGGCGTGGTGGCACACGCCTTTAGTCCCAGCCTTTAGTCCCAGTACTTGGGAGGCAGAGGCAGCGGATCTCTGAGTTCAAGGCCAGCCTGGTCTACATAGTGAGTTCCAGGACAGCTAGGGCTACAGGGAGATCGTGTCTCAAAAAGACCAAAATAAAAAGATAAGTTCTTACTGTGTAGCCCAGGCTGATCTCAAACTCCATAGCACAGGTTGGCCTTGAACTCATGGACCTCATGCCTCAGCCTCCTGAATGCTGGATTACAGACCTGCACCACCACAGTAAGCTTTCCAGTCAGCATTTCTGCTACCTCTCTCAGTAACAATATAGATTCAAAGACACACTTTAATACTGTGTAGGTGGCCACAAAGATAATACAGTCTGACAAGGATGCTTGCAGTCACAGTAATCACAACCCAATAAAACCAGTGCTCAACAATGAAACACAGTTACCTTCTCCTAGACACTGTCCACTTGGAAATTCAGAGCGGTATTTCCTAAATAGTCCCTGGATGGAATTGAGTCCTGGGAACCAGAAAGCAAAGGGAAGGCAGACTCTGCATATGGAAACCCACGGGCTAGAACTGGACACAGAAGATGGCGCTGGGAGGACAGGACCCACATGGTAGCTATGAACCATCCTTAACTCCAGTTCCAGGGGAATCCGAAGCCCTCTTCTGACCTCGGTGGCACTGCATGACACGGGTACACTCACATGCAGGCAATACACTCATAAACATAAAATAAAAATAAAAATTTAAATTAAAAAAAAAGTTACTCCAGCTAGGCCTGTATTCACCTGGCTAGAGACCACCCCCCAGGAAGGCTACTGACTACCACAGAACCTGCCGGCTTTCTTAAAGGCAGAACATGACTCCCTTTCTACTCTCCATCTCCCTTTCTGGCAGCTACCCGAGGTTCAGTTTGCCTGCCCTGTTGGTTTTCTTTCAGTCGCCAATAAAACTGCTCATGCCTTCTTCCAAGTCTGTTTCCAAATTCCTTTATTAAGATAACTAAGAACCCCAAAAGAGAACATTGATTTCTCCAGTAACACCAAGGCTCCTTTTGTTTACCACTAGGTGAACGGTGGGCACTCACTAAAGATTTCAACAGAAACATGACTTGTCACCTACTTCCTAAAAATAGCAGTGCCCTTTGTGGTGGACACAGCACACCAGCCCCACCCGCCCCATTACACACCTCTTTCCCCAGAGATGCTGTGTGCACCAGGCTTAATTTGCCTGGTCTCCCTGTGAGCAGCCTCCAGTTCCTTCCCCACCCCTACCCAGTCTGGAAAGCCAGCCCCTGGCCCCAAAGGGGAGGACTCTGGATCCCTGATTCCCTCAACTTCGTTCTTTGCTACTGAGGCAGTGGGACCTTCAGGGGAACAAGTCCAGAGAACTAGACACTAGAATGATCACAAAGGGCCAGCCTTGACCAGCACACGCACCACCTCAGCTTTATGGTTCCTTGGTAACAGGCTCACAAGATAAACACGGACACCCTGCCTCCTCACTAATCTCAAAACCCTTCTGCAAACATCTTGTCATCTGATTCTCCATTGGAGTCTTTGTCATCCAAATCACTAAGGTCATGTGGCTCAACAGCTTGTCCCAGATCACCAGGCAGATGAGAACGGCCCTAACTCTTCAGAGCCTCCATTCTTGGACACATCAGCGCAGGCAGGACCAGCAAGGGCTCAGTCGTTGTGCTTGTATGGTTAGGATCCTGCCCTGCAACAACCAACTGTATGAGATATTTCATGGGTTACATGGGGTCAACGTGCCCAGTGTAGAATGGTTTAGTGATTATTAAAAGGTTCCTTTCCAAAAAGAGTTCAACTGCTTTTACAAATGTCAAGGAATCCTTGGTTTCTCCATTTACCCTAAAAGCCTTCCTATCTAGGCACCACTCAAATTCCCGATTTTCTGGGAGGAATGGGATCAGTGGTTAATATGAAGAAAAACCCACAGAAACGGGACTATATTCTGGCTGGGCTTGTGAAACAGCCACACCCACTCGCTCCCTCCCATACCCATGGGACCAATTGCCAGGAACTGCTTCAGGCTTGACAGGGGAAAACACAGCGAGGAGAGGAGGAAAGGCCTCTGGCCTTCTGGGAACAAAGCATGCATTCCTGCCCACTCTGGGTTTCTTTTCTCCCACACAGCTCCTTCTCCAGTCATCTCAAACCACCCATTACCATCATCACATGACCAAAGCATCACCAATCAATCCTCCTAAATAGAGCAACGGAACTGAGATAGCTCTTTCCAGTGACCTGGTTACAAAAAAGAGCTGAATGAAGCAGCTCAACTTGTTTTAGTTTTGGGTTTTTAAAAAATTTTTATTTTTTTTAATCATTTTTTTTCTTATGTGTATAAGTATACTGCTTGCACGTATGTGAGTGTACCCCTGTCATGCAACGCCGCGGAGGTCAGAAGAGAGCCCTCGGATTCCCCTGGAACTGGGGTTAAGGGGAACTGGAGTTAAGGCCACTACTGGCTCATAGCCTCCATGTGGGTGGTGGGAATCGAACCCGGGTCCTCTGCAAGAGCAGTCAGTGCTCTCAACCGCTGAGCCATCTCTCCAGCCCCGGTTGTTTTTGTTTTTAACAAATACTTAAACTGTTTATTGCATTTATTTGGTGCGCCTGTGTGTGCACAGGCATTAGAGAACCACAAGTCACAGGTCAGAGGACAACCTGCAGGAGCAGTTCTCTCCTTCCACCATCAGTCCTCAGGTTGTAAGGCTTGGCTCCAAGCACCTTTACCTGCTAAGCCATCTCTCCAGTGCTGTTTTTTGGGACATGGGCTCATGTAGTCCAGACTGCACTCAAATGCACTATCTCTGTCTCTCACTTGTGGGAGGTTAGGACAACCTATGAGAGTTGGTTTTCCACCCACTGAGCCATCTCCCCTGAACTCCTGATCTTCCCACCTCCACCTCCCAAGTGCAGGTAACACTACACTCAGCTCCCAAATGGTTGAACTTGGTCTTCAGCTCCTCTCTCTACATGGATTCATTTCTACCTCATTTCGCCACCTTCCTCTGCCTATCCTACAGATCCAATAATTAAACTACTGAGACATCACTTCTCCTGCCTCTCACTCAACTGACATTTCCTGCACACCTAAAAAGACAAGGCCTATCCTGAATGCTTAGAAAGACTAAGAGATAATTCAGAAACACCCTTCTGTCTCCAAAGACTGAGACAGGGCTGGGATAAGACACGTGGTCAAATTCTCCAAAGGCCAGTCCTGTGGGCCTTTAGCTGTGGGGCCAGTAGCTGTGGAGTGAAGGAGGAGGGGCAGCCTGTGCCCAGAGCATGCAGGGCCGTGAGAACGCCTTGTGAGTGAGAAATGGGCAAATAGAGGAAAGAGGACAGAGGGGTAGAGCCAACACAGGGCAGTTCAAGCTGGCTGCACCATCTACTGCCATTATTATTATACCACTCATTAGCACTTGCATCTGATTACTTACATGCCAGGCTGTGCCTTGTACACTTAAAATCTAATGAGCAACATCCACCTGCGACACACCAGGTACAGTGCACCAGATGCCACCTGTTCTAACTGTTGGTCAGTACCTAAGCAGTTAAAAATATTAACTCGCTAAATCCTTATAATAAACCTACAAAATAGTATAATTACTCCCATTTTACAGATGAGGAAACGAAGGCATTGAGATCAAAGAGATGGGGGTTGGAGGGCAGGAAGGATCCCAAGGTAGTGAACATCCAGTGTTGGAGCAACAGATTTCCCTGCACTCACCTGGCCCCTCTGGTTACAGAACGCCTTGCAGCAAACAGAGCCTTCAGGGAAGGGCCCTGTTAATCATTCTGAAATCCTTCACAACTGACTGAAGCAAGGAAGGAATGAAGGAATATAATGTGAGCAAGTTCAGGGAGAGCAGGGCAGTTGGCCCTGTCTTGCAAGACTCCAGGCAGGTCCAACCTTTTGACACAGTCATCTACAAAATTCACACTTGAGGATAGCCCAATTTAGTTACCGAAAACAAAAAAAAACAAAACAAAACCACATAATATTCTACGTTTATGATTTTTGTGTTGGATCGCATTCATGTCTACTTTGCGCCCCACGCAGCCCTGGACATGCCTGTGTGTAGTCCCTCCCGTGTTTAGGGTAAGGCTCCGCGACAGGAACAGCGAGGAGAAGGAAGCCTGTAGAGCGAGCAGAGGGTTCGTGCTGCTGGGATAGTGAGGGGCAGGTTCCAAGAAACCCAGTCTCCATAGAAACCCACGGATTGAGGGGCGGGGACAGAAAAGCCCAAAGCAGAAGGTCCCCAGCTACAGCTCAGTTCTTTCCCCTCCGGACCTCAAAATGAGGAACTTCCCATCTCCCTTTTAAACCACCACACCTTTCTAAGCCTTGAGGGACCTGGCCTGCGTCCCCGGGAGGTGGGGGAGCCATGTCCGAGAATCCCTCCAGAATCTGGGGGATCCAGCTGGATGAGGAAGGGAACGCAGCACTTGGCACGATCCCGCAGCCTCTCACTAACTCGGGAGCGAGCCTTAAACTGCAGAGTGGTAGCTCCAGGCTCCCGCGTCCTGCCAGTTCCGGAGAGAAGTTCCAGAAGGCAGCCTTCCCTACTTGCTGGACTCGGCTCACCCTCTCCCGGAAGCGCACCGCACTTGGGGAACCCGGCAGGGTCGCCGCGGCCCAGGCCACCCCACGGTCCTCGCACGGCTCTGGACGCAGCCTCACCTGCCCTACGCCCTGCCGAGGCCTGCCGCGAGGTCCAGACCCCGGCCGCGCCACCGCATCCGGACTCTGGCCTTGGGAGACCCGCGATCCCTGGGCAGGGCAGTAAGGCGCGCACCGTCGCCCGGCTCGCACCCCAGAATCGCCCGGCCGCCGGGGCCTCGCCGCCCCCCCGCCCCCCCCGCGACCCTCACTCACCTGGCGCGGGCCGACGGCGCCTGGGTTCCGCCTGCGCTCGATCCCAGCAGGCTCGCAGAGATCCGGACCCGCGGGCGTCGGGGTGGGCCGGGGCGGGAGGAGGAGGAGCCAGCAGAGCGGAAAGCTCCCGGGTGTGGCCTCCCCACGCGCCCCGGGGTGGAGCACGTGGAGGAGCGCGAGGGGGGAACAGGCGGGGCCTAGGCGAGGCCACGCCCACAGGTGAGTCTGCGCGCGGGCGGGGCGCTGCAGGGGAGGCGCCCGAGGAAGCCGAGCGCCTTCCCCTCTGGCTCGGTGGGCGGAGGACGCCGCGACTGTGCCATTGACTCCCTCTCGCCCATAGCCGCACTGGACTGCAGGAGAGCAGGGCATTCACGCTGGTGTCTGTTGGTAGACACTACAGTGATGGAAACTTTCTACATTAAAAGATCATCTAGTGGGGCTGAGGATTTAGCTCAGCGGTAGAGCGCTTGCCTAGCAAGCACAAGTCCCTGGGTTTGGTCCTCAGCTCCAGAAAAAACAAAGGCCACCCAAAATACGGGAGGAGGACCCTTCCTAATGGAAAAAAACTGACGCACTACCTAGCCGGGTGATGAGGCTGAGTAGCATCAGCAGTGACAGATTGTATTGACTATGTACTGCGTGGGAGTCTTCCTCCCAAGAACGCATAGCCCCAATGTCATGGAAAAACACCTGACAAGCCCCAACTGGGGAGCTCAAGATTGTCCATGTTGGGTCCGGGGGTTGGAGAATAATTGGAGACCACTCACCAGTATTTAGAATTTAGTTGAATTTATTGAAAAAGTCCAATCCCAGAGCGACTAGTCGGTGCGGAGTCCAGAAGCCAAATTGAAGTTTAGCTCCTTCCGGGCTTGAGGTCGGGCCCCCAGAATCAGCAAGAAAGAATTACGGCATTCGCCCACCAAGCTGAACTGAGAGCCAGGAACCAGGATTGGGCATGGTTTTTATAGGGAGGTTTCACAAAAGCCCGAGCCCGCCAAGCATCTTTCAAAGTGATTGGATGGTCCCGTGCTCTGAGTATAGGGAAGTTTCCTATTGGTAGGGGCTGTCTTCAGGTCATTGGAATGTGCTGACTGTTTTCTGTAGGGCCAGGAGTTTCTGGTTTTTACCTTAAACGGTTTTTACGTGCTCGGGCTTGTTGAATCTATAGCTTTCTGAGAAGGAGAGTTGCAACATGTCTGGGCATGCCCGGGTTTGCCTAGTCATAGCCCTCAGTATGCGGGAAGGGAAATTTACAATGTCTAAAACTAGAGGCTTGAGACTGAAGAAGGCAGTTTGTGAGAACCAAGCCAACACGACTTGGGCCCTTCATCCAAAACTGTTAAGGTCATCAAAAAAAAAAAGGGAAGCTGGAGATAATTTCACATCAAGATAGGAAAACTAAATAGTGTGGCACCCTGGATGGGATTCTAAGGGAAAGGACAGCTGGACGGTATGTGGACTTTAATAATGACACATCACTGCAGGCTCACTAGGAGACTAATGTCGAGGACAGAAAAGCCGTGTTTATGGCGAATCCATATGCAATCTTTCTAATTTTTTCCTGTAAATCTAAAACTGTTATAGGAACAGGGTTTTTTGTTTTTTTTTTAAGAAAAAGGTCAGGTAGGTAATGTGTAAATATGATTGTGTAAAATATTCAAAAAATAAAAGACCCTCAGCCCACTTTTAGGCGCGTTCTTCCAAATCTCTCTGTTCACCCTATGTGTATATTGATTTGTGTGCTTATGTAAGTGTATTGTTCACAAAACAGCATTGCAGGGGATTTTCTTCTCACAGTAGCTTGGGGTGTCTGCACTGGTGCACCAGGGTCAACCTGGTTCTTCCTTAGGACTGCACGAAGCAGTACCTGGCTCCTTGCCTGAGGGCACGTCTTTTGGACTAGCAAACATTTGCATCTCAAAAGCCCACAGAACCGGAGGGTTGGAAGGAAGGCTGGTGCGACCTTCTATCTACCTAGTGCCCCGCGGGATGGGGAGGGAGCTGAACCCTGTGGCTTCCCAAGGGCGTGCTCTCTAGGACCGTTGTCTTGTTAGGTCTCCAACACGTGCACTCGCAGGCACGTCTCCTTCCCTACTGGACGGTGTGTTTTGGACATGAGTGGATGGGAGAGGGTGAAACTCAGGCCAGAGGTTCCAGAGCCGCAAGGACAAAGCGCACCCCAGACAAAAAAGGAGCAGAGGGTCAGAGTAACAAAAGGGACTCCCCGACTTGTTATTGTCATCATGGGGACGCGGGATCCGTTGTGAAGACCTCTACCAAACCTGCGAGCGGTTCTGGACGCTAGGGAGCTGGTGTCGCCCGGCGCAGTCTCTAGGACACCCTGCTGGGACCCAGCTCCTCTACCCCACGCCTGCGGTGTTCATCTGCAAAGGTCAGCTGCTGCTTCTTCCTGGGTTGTGGAGCCAGTGCTTCTTTGAATACCAGGTTTAAAAATAAATCCTTGCCGGGCGTGGTGGTGGACTCCTTTAATCTCAGCATTTGGGAGGCAGAGGCAAGTGGATCTCTGTGAGTTAAAGGCCAACCTGGTCCACATAGTGAGTTCCAGGCCAGCTGGGGCTACAGGGAGACCCTGTCCCAAAAAGAACAACAACAACAAAAAAATTAAAGAAATAAATCCTTTAGGGTGACATTCCTCTCTGTGATGCCCACTCTCCTGCCTCGGAGCTCTTCAAAGCCAGAATGGTGAAAAGCCACCTTTTACCGTTTCCATTCTTTAAAAAAAAAACAAACAAAACAGGGTCTCCAGTATCCCAGGAGGATGACCTCAAATTCCTTATCCTCCTGCCTCCATCTCCCAAGTGCTGAGATATGCACCACCGTTCCCAGTTCTATGTGGTGCTGGGCCACAAACCTAGGGCTTTCTGCATGCTAGGTGAGCTCTGTACCAACTGAGCTATAGTCCCAGCCTCAACCATTTCTTTTCAGCAAACTTGTTGGAGCCCAGACTTGTGCCAGCAAGGTGTCAGGGCCTGAGGAGGCCCTGCAGAGGTCCTAAACTCTGCCCAGGTCCAGGCCAGGAGTCATCCAGGGAACACCCAGTCAGTGAAAAGAGGCAGAAATAGTGTTCTAGATCTCATTCTGACATTTAAAAGTGATGGCATTCTCACCTATAAAATTGAATGATGTTTTAAAATACATATGCGAGGCATGGTGGCACATGTATTTAATCCCAGCACTCAGGAGGCAGAGACAGGTAGATCTCTGGGAGATTGAGGCCAACCTGGTCTACGTAGCCAGTTCCAGGCCAGCTGGTGCTACAGGGAGACCCTGTCTCAAAAACAACAAAGGGAGAGATGGCTCAGCACCAGGACAGAAAGTTCAGTTCCCAGCACCCACATGGCTGCTAACATCCCTCTGTAACTCCAGTTCCAGGCTATCAATGGCCCTCTTCTGACCTCCATGGGCATTGCGTGACAGGGGTGCACTTACATGCACGCAGACAACACACTCATACACATAAAATAAAAATAATAAA
>NW_008352659.1:2921869-2929541 GCF_000622305.1 Nannospalax galili | reverse complement strand
GGGGTAAAGGTATCATTAAAAGTTCCTATGACTGGGTGTGGTGTCTTAAGGGTGCTATCTCAGCACTCTGCAGAGAATTCTTGCATTCTTAGCACAACTCCTAATCTAATAGAGTAACAAATTGTAAATACCACTTGTAATAGAGGTCTGCAAGGAGGAGCCCTGGGATGGGTGAAGATGTGTCCAGAATGGCCTCTCAACCCTCTCACCAGCACCCTTATAAAAACTGGCCATAGCATCTAGGCCAGCCTGGTCTACACAGTGAGTTTCAGGCTGGCTGGAGCTACAGGGAGCCTCTGTCTTAAAAAAATCAAAAAGAAAAAGAGAAAGGAAAAAAAGCACATTTTTTCAGATTTGTGGCTATGACTTTTTTTTTTTTTTCTTTTTTAAAGAAAGCAATCACCAACCGAGCTGGAGAGATGCCTTCTTCTAGCCTCTGAGGGCACTGATGCAGGCAAAACATACACATAAAACAAAAATCAAAAACTTTTCAATATTTTGTTTAATTTAAAAAAAAATTTTAGCCAGGCATGGTGGTGCATGCCTTTAATCCCAGCACTTGGGGGGCAGAAGCAGGTGGATAAAGGCCTTGTGAATTCAAGGCCAGCCTGGTCTACATAGCCAGTTCCAGGCCAGCTGGAGCTACAGGGAGACAGTCTAAAAAAAAAAAAAAAAAAAAAAAAAAAAAAATTATGTGTAAGAGTATAATTGCACCCATGTCTGCAGTGCCTGTGTTGGTCAGAAGAGGGTGTCAAACTTCCCTGGAACTGGAGTTATGGATGGTTGTTAGCCGCCATGTGGGTGCTGAGGACAGAAACCGGATCCTCTGCAAGAGCAGTCAGTGCTCTTAACTGCTGAGCCATCTCTCTAGTCCCAATCAAAAAAAATTTTTTAAGTGGGAAATGTTAACATCAGAAATCAATGTTTTAACAGGATACAAAGGCAAAAATCAGATAAAAGGCCCAAAGAGACTTCCTAGCAAGTTCATGGAGAGAGTTGAAAGTGGAGTCACATGCACAAAGACTGGAACAACCAAAAATTAGGCCACAAAGGAAGTTTCACCTTCCAAAAAGAGTATATTTTCTTACTTTTCTTAAATTTCTTTGGTTTATTTATTTAATATTTTATTTATTTTATGTGTATGAGTGTATTGCTTACATGTAGGTAGGTGTACCTGTGTTGTGCCATGCCCATGGAGGTCAGAAGAGGGGGTTGGATCCCCTGGAACTGGAGTTACAGATGGCTGTTAGTCACTATGTGGGTTCTGGGAGCAGAACCCAGGTCCTCTGCAAGAGTAGCCAGTGCTCTTAACTGCTAAGCCATCTCTCCGGCCCTTTGTTTTTATTTTATGAGTGTTTTTGCCTGCATGTATACAAGTATATCATATTGATGCAATGCCCATGTAGGCAAGAAGAAGGTGTTGGATCCCCTGGAACTGTTGTTATGGATGTTTGTTAGCTGTCATGTGGGTGCTGGGGACCAAACCTGGGTCCTAGAAGAGCAGTGAGCATCCATAACTGCTGAGCCATCTCTCCAGCTCCCCCGCACCACCACTTTTTTTTGAGGCAGGGTCTCACTATGAAGCTCTAGTTGGTCTGGTACTCTCTACATATACCAGGCTATCCTGGAACTCACAGAGACACACCAGCCTTTGCCTCCGGAGTTCTGGGATTAAAGGTGTGCCCTACCAAATCCAGCTACCATTTCCCACTGTCATTGCTATCCAGAAGTAATATTCATCTAATTTATATCTACTCTCTTTTCTCTTTCTGTATTGCTGTTTTGTTTTGTGTCTTGGAAATAACATACCACTTTTATAAGGTTTTAAAAATTCATCTGCATATCTACTTTTAGCTGGTGCACTTAACTGGCTAATACTATAAAGCTATACAGAAATATTTGTATTTATTTCTACCCCCTTTGTGAGAGATACATATATCGCTGGGATTAATATTCATCTAGAACATGTAAATTATTACAAACTGGAATTCTTCCATCCTGCTTGGTAGATAGCTATTACCCTGAAATCCTCACAATCCCTGTCCCTCCATTCCCCTAAGGGCCAGTATCTGACACAGGAAGACCGTCTGGGGCGTTTTCCAAGACCTGCCTTGGTCCGCAGACAGGCCGCACTGGAGGCTCGGCACTTTAAATAATGTGATTGATACGCTCTCTCCTTTCCACTTTGCTGTTTCCACTTTTGACTGTTTGAATTTTTTTTTTTAAGCAGAAAAGTGATATTAGAATTACAAATGAAAATATGTTCTAGATACTTTTACTAGAATATCCCTCAACAAAGTCAAATTCGTTTGTATGTACTAGTTTCTTGAAGGGCATAAGATGCTTGTTTTCCCCTTAGGCAACCTATTTAATAACTAATTAAGCCATGAAATAGGAGGTTATTTTTAATGTGGTTATCTGTACCCTAGCAAATGTAAGCCTTTGTAGCTGTGTGGGCACAAGCTAATTAAACATAATTTAATGCTTCTCTGAAGTGTGCTTGAAGCTTATTGGAAAGGTAAAAAGTTTTACTTAATCTTTTGTTTTTCTCTCTATTACCTTTTCACCACTTCCGTCCTTTTGTTTTTATTGGCAGAAAGTTGAAATTATGAATATTTAAGAAATCAGATTATAGGGGCTTGAGAAATGATGCAATGGTTAAAAGCTGTTAACTGTTCTTGTATGAGACCCAGGTTTGATTTCCAGCATCCACATAGTGGCTAATAAACTAATGTAATTCCAGTTCCAGGGAATCTAATCCCCTCTTCTGGCCTCCGTGGGCACTGCATCCTCATGGTGTACTTACATACATTCAGGCAGAACACTTGTACACATAAAATAAAAACAAATTTAAAAAAAAAATAAATTAGCCGGGTGTGGTGGTGCACACCTTTAATCCCAGCACTTGGGAGGCAGAGGCAGGCAGATCTTTGTGAGTTCGAGGCCAGCCTGGTCTACATACTGAGTTCTAGGACAGCTGGGACTACAAGGAGACCCTGTGTCAAAAAAAAAAAAAATATTAGACGACAGATTGCTTTGTTTACTGTCACATGGTATCACTGTTTCATTTACCAGCAAATATGCTGGTAGGAAAGTAGAGGATCAAGGATAAAGTGTGCAGACGGTATTTTTAAAGAGATACAGATATAGATTCTTAGTGTGTGGCACTGAGGCGGGAACTCTGGGTCATGTGAATGTTCATTCAATAAGTATCCTCCCACTGAGCTATGCTAAGCTCTAAAAATACAAATTTTACACTAATATTCAGAATATATTCAGGTATATTCTGTGTGTGTGTGTGTATGCATACATGCTACAGTGAGTGTATGGAGGCGGGAAAGCAACTTGTGGGTGTTTTCTCTTTCCTTCTATGTGGTTTCTGAAGATCAAACTCAGATCATGACTCTTGATGGTGAGAGCCTTTACCTGCTGAGCCATCTCACTGTCCCTAAAAACATAATTTTTAATGTTAGAAATGCATATTTGAAAGATACCTCAATTACCAATGGCTTTATGAAGCCAAGTTAAAACAAATATGTAAAGTGTGAAATAGAGCTGTGTTTATTTAGTCTGAGTAGCTTGTTGCTAATAATGTTCTAAGTATCTGAAAGTTCATTAATATTTTACTGGCACCTTACATTTTGTTAGATAGCAATTGCTTTTGGGAATCACATAGTATTGTTTAGGGTTTGTTCTCATTTACATTTTTATCACATTTATTTGTTTAACTAATAAGTGTGTGTGTGTGTGTGTGTGTGTGTGTGTGTGCACTGTTGTGTAGGTCAAAGGACAATGTGTAGAGTTGGTTTTCTTCTTCTACCATGTGGGTCCCAGGAACTGAACTCAGGTGATCAGCAAGTCCCTTTACCTGCTGAGCCGTCTTGCCAGCCCAATTGTCTACATTTTTTTTTAAGTTTATATTATTTGTGCATTGTAAGAAATTAGTTGAAAATTATTATTAGTTGAAATTTGTTGAAATTATTAGAAAATAGTATGATGTTTCTTGGGGAGATGTGAAATACAATTTCAATGTATTTCAGGCCTTGAAATAAATCTTGACCGAATGAAAATAAATATGTAACAAAAAGAGAAAGATGAAAAACAGAAAATAAATATGTAAATAGATTATTGAAGCTGGAGTTGTAGTTCAGAGAGTGTTTACTTAGTGTGTATAAAGCCCTTGGTTCAATTCCCAGCACTCTATAAACCTGGTCTGATGGTGCACACCTGTAACCCCAGCACTTGGGAGGTAGAAACAGGGCAATCAGAAGTTCAAGGTCATCTTCAGCAAGTTTGTCTTACTACTCTACTACAGAAGTTACACAAATAAGCTATCTTCCTTTGCATGGTTAAGATGGCTGGATCTGCCACTGTGGTTTCTTCTTCAGTGAATGTCAAATGTCAGAGTGACCACAGGCCAGGTATGGAAAATGACGGGGGTGTTTGCAGTCACTTTGGTGTGTAGTTACCTGGCCACTAGTCTTTCTTGAGTGAGAATGCCTCTCAGAAATACTGTTCTGACTCAGTGAGCAGGCTCAGTGATGGTAACTCAGCAATAACTGTGCACTCTGGTACCTGTATTCAGGAATATGTCTGTGTGGAAGAGGAACAAGATTTGACATACAGGGAACCAGGACCTAATCTATGGAAAAACTCTTTTGTCTAATCCATGTATAAAGCTTTAAGCATGTAAAGCTATTCTTGTCTACACCTATTAGACACAGAAGTTCTGTCCTGTAAGGAATACGTTCAACAAAACACATGCCAATACAACACACAAAGATAGATACTTCTCTTTTGAGCAACTTCTGGAAATATAGGGATTTTTGTTTGTTTGGTTGGTTTTTCTTTTGTTTTGTTTGTTTTAGGCTTTTTTTTTTTTTTTTTTTTAAACAGGGTCTCACTATGTAGCCCTGGCTGTCTTGGAACTCACTATATAGACCAAGCTGTCCTAGAACTCACAGAGATCTACCTGCCTCTGCCTCCCAAGAGGAAATATGGGTTTGTTTATTTGTTTGTTTTGAGACAAGGTCTCACTATGTATCTCTCGCTGGCCTGGAACTTGTTGTGTAGACCAGGCTGGCCTCAAATTCAGAGATCTGCCTGCCTCTAGCTCCAGAGTGCTGGGATTAAAGGTGTACACTACTACACTCCGCTAGGAAATGTTTTATTAGAGTTTCTGCATAGCAAGCCACAAACTATAAAAGTACTATAAATAGGAGCATGCTTGTGTATATGTAAAATGAAATCTTTTATGCTTTTTCCAATAGTATGATGTTTCTTGGGGAGATGTGAATAAATGTCTAGTCACCCCAGATAGGGCACCAGTAACAGACCAAGTCTAGCTTAGTGAACCAGTGAGGTTACTGGGGTTCCTTACAGGAGTTACTGTAAGTGAGGGGTTGCTTTCAGGAACATGGATGATTCAAAGGCCATTGTGGTACATACCCCCAGCCCTAAAGGAGGCTTCAAGAAAATACATTTATAGAAAATAAACAGTAAACAAATCACTTGTGGATTACTTTGCACACACATTTCCCAGCCAGTTTAACTAGGAAGGTTTGTTGCTGAAGTCACTTACTTATGGTGTAGGAGGAAACAGGCTATCTGGTTATACACTTGCATTATGACTTTTGCAGCATAATTTTCATTGCTAGTGCACATTATGATGTGGTAGGGACCTTGTTACCTGGTCGTTGTATTGTTCAAGAACTCTCAAAGTCCCCGCTGCAGAGAATCTGAACCCTACCTACAGAGACACCCATCACCTTCTCTCCAGGAACATGTTCTGATGCTTGAGTTTTCCTAACAGTATCTAATTGAAGTCCCAGCTCAGTTTATTGTTAAGCACATGACTCATTTCTTAATTGGCAGAGGAAAGTAGCAGCATTCCAAAGAGAATCTCAACCTCACAACCACATTGCACGTTTTAAAAGCTTGCCTAAGAAAAAAGGCCATTTATGGGTAAGTGCCTGCAGAGTATGCATCCTACTCCATCTCCCAACGTGTTCTTAAATATACATCATCAGCTTAGCCAGAGCAGCAAAGCTATATGCCCGCCTGCCTTCCAACAACTCTATGAGGAATTAATTTTAATGCTGACACTTTAGTTGGTGTCCTGTTTACATACAAGAGCATTATACAAAATGTGGCTTTGAACTTGGGTCTGCTCTCTGTTGTAGCATATTGAGGATGGGGGTCCTCTAGAAGATTCCAGAAGAATATGCTTTTTGGTGTCAGCAGATGGAATAGACAACCTACAAATGCCAAGCATTGTCAATGGGTCCAGTTCCCCTTCTCCATCAGCTGCTGGGATCTTAGAGCTAGACTGGTAAATGACCAGAAGACTGTACAAATGGGGCCAACCGTTTGGTTTGGACAGTACAGGTTGATGAAGGCAGGATCCAGGTGTGTGGCAATGGCAAGGTACTCTAATAGCTCAGCCTGCCGTGGGTAGATCAAATGTTGGATATCAGAGAATCTTCTCCATGGGTGAGAGTTGGAGACAAACATAGGTCCTCCAAACCATTCTTGTGCAGGGGACTGAAGGTCATTCCATTGGGGTTGGAATGGTAGAGATAGTGGAAACTTTTAAAAGGTGGATCTAAGATCAGTGTAATCATGTCATTGGGACTGTTCTAGTTTGATTTCTGTTGCTGTGATTAACTCCATGACCCAAAGCAACTTAGGGAGGAAAGAGAAATAAGCTCTTACACTTCCAGATTACAGTTTATCATTGAGAGATGTCAGGATGGAAACAAGCAGAAACCATAGAGGAATGCTGCTTTCTGACTCGCTGTCTGACTTGCTAAGCTAACTTTCTTACCTAGCCTAGAACCTACTTAGGAATGGTGCTGCCCACGTTAGTTGTCAATTAAGACAGTCTCTCACAGACATGGCTACAGATCAACCTGATCTGTGTAATCCCCTGCCAATGCAAAAGCACAACTCTCACCTCCAAGGGGATAAGAGATAGTTTATTCTCGCCAAATATGAGTGACCATGACCCTGGAACACAGATTCAGGTTACTCCAAATTCCCTGCTCCAAAGTGGTAACTTTTTCATTAAATTTTATAGTAACAGGATAAAGAAAAGTCATGAATCAAGAACATCTCAAATACATTGGTGGATATATTCTGTAGGTAGGTCATGGCAGAGTGGGGGGTGGGGGTTATTCTAGGTCTCAGAAGCTATCTGATGACATTCTTAGCTTTTTGATTGGTGGGACCCGGTGGTCTGCTAAGTTGATATAATCCAAAAAGGTTTTCATCTGTTAGTTATGGGATATTAAGTCAGAAACAAAGGTGGGCAAGGAGTGGCTATTTAGGAGGCTAAAGATAGCCCAAGATGAATGGTAATTAGGGCCCTGGGCTTGTAATAGCCCAAACTCTCCACAGTCACTGAAGTTCTAATCAGTTGATCAGCTTTTGTAGAATGTTCAATTTCAAGGTGCAGTTTTTCTGGGAACTTTGGTTCACACCCCCAACTGAGACGCCCTCAGATGACTCTGGGCTGTGACAAGTTGACAGCTGGAGCTAACTAGGACAGGGGAGTACTGCCATCAGAAAGAGCTGAAGCAAGTCTCATGGGACTGAGTTCTGCACGTCTCATGCCTTCTAGTTAAAACTTACCCAGAAGACTGGTGGGGGGGTTGGGGTAATGGCTGGTGGT
>NW_008352659.1:2907815-2921565 GCF_000622305.1 Nannospalax galili | reverse complement strand
GTTAGGGGATGGCTGGTGGGGGGTTGGGGGGATGGCTGGATCTCTTTGTTGTCCTTACCAATGTGGCTACACTGAATAAATCTCCCTTTTCTGCTTTCCACTATCAGTTTAGCTCTTTTTAAAAATTTTAAATTATTTTAAGTTACATGCATGTGTATGTGTGTCTGTGCCTGTGCACATGAGTGCAGATGACCTTGGAGGTCAGAGACATCAGATTCCCTTGAGCTGGAATTACATGTAATTGTGAGCCACCCTTGGGTGCTGGGAACCAAACCTCAGATCCTCTGCAAAACGCAGTACATACTCTTAACCACTGAGCTATCTCTCCAGCTCATAATGTGCTTCTCTTAATTGGCTTATTGAGGACAGGTGGTTGCATGTGGCTTAGGGCACATGCTGTGACCGCCCCCCAAGTTGGGAAACACCAAAGTCAATAGATTTCATTTCCCCAGCATCTCCTTCCTGCTCCTGTCTAAAACTGGAACCCCTACACATGCTCATTCAATCTGAGTCTTCAGCTGAAGAGTAGGGGAGGAGGCTTCCAGATGGAGCAGTGGCATGCAGGAGGCACTGAATGCTAACAGAAGTTTGAAGAATGAAGAAACACCAACTTTTAAAGCTAAATGCTGCCCTCTCCTGGTCACTTCCTACATTGCCGCATCGACATAGTTTTACAAAACTTGTTTCAGTTTAATTAAGGGACCACAGGGAGCTGCTGGCACTTACTGTGCACCTGCTGTTTACAGAGACTGTCTTCAAGGGTGTTATGAATACAAACATGAGTCATCCCTGGGTGCTGCTGATAAGGAGCAGTGATTGGACAGCCTGGACTGCCTCCTAACGACTGTGCCTCCAGCCCATCCTTTAACCTCTCACTGGATGGATAAATTAGGATGGTCTCCCAGGATCCTGAAGCTGGACCTTAAAAGATGAAGAAGATGTGGACAGGTGGTCCCTAAGAAGGAAAGACAGGGTATTCCTAGTAAAAAGAGGGTTTCAACAGACACCCTGACAGAGTTTTCTTCTTAGTTTTGAAGCCAAGTGTTTGGGTTCAGCTGGTGCAGCACCTGTTATCTGACTGCTAGTCAGGGAAAGGGACAGAGGAGTTGGTAAGACTTCTTAAAGGAAGATGGCTCGGTCAGTAAAGGGCTTGTGGTGAAAACTTGAGGAGCTGAATTTGGATCCTCAGCACCCACATAAAAGTTGGGCTTGGTGACATGCATCTGTAACCCTAGCACTGGGGAGTGGAGACAAGTGGATCTCTGGAGCTTGCTGGCCAGTGTGGCCAGTTGATGAACTGTAGGTTCTGTGAGAGACCCTTCTCTAAAAATAAAGGGGAGAGTAACCAAGTAAAGTACCATCTGCCAACTTCTGACCTCTATAGGCACGTGCACACACTCAAAGAAGAATGAAATAAACACCTGTGCAATTTCCACCATTAAGAAATAGTACATTTAACATATTTTGTGATTGTAATTTATGTACACATGCTAATGTTGGTGGATATTTGAATGGTTTCCTGTTGTTTTCAAGTCTTTTTCTGCCTTGGGCATTCGTGGGCATGCATTTGTGTCCAATACACACTCAGGTTTGGAATGATTGGTTGTAGAGCATCCACATTCTCAACATTATATGTCATCACAGCATATTAACAAAATTTCGCCAACTTAAACTCGCATCAAAGGTATGTGAAAAGGGCTGAGGAGATGGCCCAATGGTTAAGCACATGCCATGCAAGCATGAGGACCAGAGTTCTGATCCCCAGAACCCTCATAAATACTGAGTGGGCAGCAATGTCTGTAATTCCAATCTCTGAACGTGGAGACAGGGGCTCCTCAGAGCAAAGTGGCTAAGGAGACTAGCCATGTCAGTGAGCTCTGGGTTTGATTGAGAGATCCTACCTCAATGAATAAGGGAAGAGAGATTGAGGGTGACTTCCAAAGTCAACCTGGGCTTCCACATGCATGCACACATATGTGCATGCATATTTGAATACACCTGTGCCCACACACATGTGAACACATACATCACATGTGTCTACAACCTACATACACATGAAAATTGGGAAGAAGTATGAATTCTTGTTATTCACTGCAAATCTTGTTAGTGGGTTTTTTTGTTGTTTTTTTTAAACAGGGTCTTACTATGTAGCCCTGAGTGGCCTAAAACTCACTATATAGACCATACTGGCCTTGAACTCACAGAGATCTACTTGCCTCTGCCTCCTGAGTGCTGGGATTTAAGGTATGTACCACCATTCCAGGCCCCATCTGTTGATATTTTGAATTTCTTTTGTGGAAACATTTTTTTCTGTCTTCTATTGTTTTGTCTTTCCTATTAAATTTTTTTGTCTTTTTGAATTTCCTATTAATTTTTAAATTTATTTTTATTCTATGTGTATGAATGTTTCACCTGCATATATGTAAGTGCACTATGCCATGCCAGAGAGGGTGTCAGATCCCCTGGAACTGGAGTTACAGACATTATTAGCTGCCCTGTAGGTACTAGGAATTGAACCCAGGTCCTCTGCAGGAGCAGCTGGTGCTCTTAACCACCGAACCATCCCTGCAATCCCTTGTCTTTCCTATCACTGCACAAGATATTAAAATGTACTCTAGATATAACTTCCATTATTTCTGTGTATTGCAAATTTTTTCTTTCTGTTGCCTGCCTTTTCAAGTTCTCATACAACTGCTTCTCCATGGATGACAGGGTTGCATCAAACAGGTTTACTGGACTGCTATGCCATCAGAAGTAAAAAAATATTCTTGCTGAGACTGGACAGATGGCTCAATGGTTAAGAGCACTTACTGCTCTTGCAGAGGACCTGGGTTCAGTTCCCAGCACCTGCATGGTGGCTCACAACTGCCTGTAACTCCAGTTCCAGGAAATCCAGCACCCTCTTCTAGCCTTTACAAGCTCCTGTATGCACATGGTGCACATAAACTCTTGCAGGCAAGCACACGTACACATAAATAAAATACACAAAAACATTCTTCATCAAAACTGCATTTAAGGCACAGAACTTGATGAACACCGCAGCTTGGTGCAGCTTTCCTTTGTAGTGCTCAGACCATGTACATCAGCCCGCAGTTGAAAAAGGACCATCAGACACAGAGCCCAGTATATAATAAAGTGGTAAACATCTCATGTAATTTTGGGAATGCTCATACTCAGAAAACATTGGCAGCATATTACATGGTAGAGTAGCTGCCATTTCTCTTTGTGACTGTGTTGACCTGAACCTATGGCTTTCTGTGGCTGCCTAGCATCATCAGAGGTATGACAGTCCAGACCACAAGCCCAGGGAAAGACTGAGATCTGAAACTAGAAGTACAACTTCTACTGAAGGTGTAGTATTTATTTATTTATTTATTTATTTATATTTATTTTTGACGTTTTTAAGTAAGGGTCTCCCTGTAGCCACAGCTGCCTGAACTCACTATGTAGACCAGGCTGGCCTCGATTTCACAGAGATCCACCTGCCTCTGCCTCCCAAGTGCTGGGATTAAAAGCAGGAGCCACCACACCCAGTCCTGATAGTATTTATTGACCGGCCTATCATTTCCTCACAGATTTGTGATTTCAATTCAGTTATGTATCCAATTTTCATATTAAGGAGGGCTTGAACTATAGTTTGGATCTTGACCATCCCCCAAAGACCCATTTGTTGCAGATTTCATGACCAGACTGCAGTACTATTGGGAGATGGTGAAACTTTTAAGAGGTGGGCCTCCTGAAAGGAAATTAGATCATCAGGAACATGCCTCTGAAGGGGCTATTGAGACCCCACCTCCTGCCTCCTTCTCTGCTTCCTGGTTGCCATGAAGTGAGCAACTTGCTCTACCATGCCATGAGGTAGAAACATGCCTTACCACAGACCCAAAGAAAATAGGTCAACTGACCACAGACTGGAGCCTCTGAAATAGTGAACTAAAAAAAAAATTTCCTCAGGTATTTTGTTACAGCAGCGCGAAGCTGAGTATCACAATGTGTTTCTGTCCTCTTTATTTTGTGTCATTATTTAATTTGTCCATCATTGGTTAATTGTCTAAATCACACTGCCCTAATTACTACAGCTTTCCAACAGGTTGGTAAAGTAACTTACTGATCTTGTCCTTCAAGAGTGACTTGGCTTTGTGTTCTGACTAGGATTTAAAATAATTTCATAAAAATACAAGTTTGAGCCGAGCGTGGTGGCACATGCCTTTAATCCCAGCACTCGGGAGGCAAAGGCAGGCGGATCATTGTGAGTTCAAGGCCAGCCTGGTCTACTTAGTGAGTTCAGGTCAGCTGGGACTACAGGGAGACCCTGTCTCAAAAAGACAAAACAAAAAAACCAAAAAACAAAAAACAAGTTTGGAGTGTTTATTTGTTTTGAGACAGAGTCTCCCTGTAGCCCCAGGTGGCCTGGAACTCAATATGTAAACCAGGCTGGCCTCCATCTCACAGAGATCTGTCTGCTTCTGCCTCCTGAGTGCTGGGATTAAAGGTGTGCGCCACCATGCCTGACTGGATTTGTTTTTAGTACTACTATTATACCGTAAATCAATTGGAGGAGGTTAGGATCTTTAAAATACTGAATATTTCAGTCTATGAATATGACCTGTGCCAGTTCATATTTGATGAAGTCATTCATATTTTCATTTCTTTGTTTTTGTGTTTTTGGTTTGGGTTTTTGAGACAGTCTTGTCATCTGGTCTCAATTCTAGGCTTAGGCTGCCCTCAAACTTCCAACAATCCTCCTGTCTCTGCCTCCAGAGTGCTGTGTTTACTAGTGTGTGCCCCAATGTCTGGTATACACGAGGTTGAGGATCAAACCCAGGTCCTTGTGCAGGCTGGGCAAAACTCCACCCCCTCAGCTAAACCCCAGCCCCCATCCGTTCTTTTGAGAATGAATCATGGTTCATTTTAAGTTTGTATCTGATTACTTTAAAATATATCATCTATGGGTCTGCTATTTTCTTTTCTCTTGATTTTCTGTCATTTGGCCCTGTCTCCTGAATGGTTTTCCATGGAAGAGCAGACCTAGTATATGAGAAATTGTAAAGACTATGGATGGTACTATTGTTTACAGAAGAGGAAATCATTTTTAACTGATATGGAGGGAATGTGGGTAGATCACCATGCTCTAATCAGCAACTAAGATGATCCAAGACTAGGTTTCAGGCTTTGTGAGTGTTGTTTAGTTTTTTTCACATTGCAACCCATTTATAGTTTCAGACGGATGTCTGAAGTGGTTTCAGGGCCTCTCAGGTGGTATTGTGGTTTGTAATGGCTAATCTTCATTGTTAACTTCACACACCTGGGAAGAGGGAACCTCAATTGAGGCATTTCCTCCATTAGATTGGCCTGTAGGTGTGGCCGTGAGGTATTTTCTTCATTGCTAATTGATGTAGGAGAGTCTAGCCCACTGTGGGTGCTGCCATCCTTAGGCAGTCAGCCTGGGCTATAAAGGAAAGCTAGCTGAATGAGAGCCTGGGGGCAAGCCAGCAAGCAGTGTTCCTCTGTGGTCCCTGTTTCAGCTCCTGCCTCCAGGTTCCTGCCTTGAGTTCCTGCCTTAGCTTCCCTTGATTATGGATTGTAAGCTGTCAGCCAAATAAACCCTTTCTTCTCCAAGTTGCTTTTGGTCATGGTGTTTATCACAGCAACAGAAAAGCAAACTAGGACATGGTTTGGGTAAGAAATGTCTCTCATAGGCTTGTGTATTTGAACACTTAGTCCCTGGTTGGTGGTGCTGTTTGGGGAGGTTATGGAACCTTTAGGAGGTGCAGCCTTGCTGGAGGAAGTGTGCCACTGGAGGCGGGCTTGGGGAGTTCATAGCCTTGCCCACTTCAGTTCTAACCTTCCCTGATTCCAGTGTGCAGCTGAGATGTGATAGCTCAGTTTCCTGCTCCTGCCATCAGGCCCTCCCTGCCATTATGGGTATCTAGCTTGCTGGAACCATAAACCAAAACCAGCTCATCCTTAAGTTGCCTTTGGTCATTGTATTTTATCACAGCAACAAAACAAAACTAATAAAAATGAATTCTAAACTCCAATTTTTATTCCTACATGACTGTGAGATTGCCAAACTATCTGCTAATCTATTCAGCATTTTAGTGGGTACTCTTTAGTTTCCTGTCCTCTCATTCTGTGTGAGCACAGCTGATGTAGCTTAGAGACTGGAAAATGCTTTAGAGGGAAGTGTATGAAGAACATCAGCAGGCCCTCAGGTTAGGCAAGCTCTACCACTAAGTTACATCTTATTTCAAGACAGGGTCTTACGAAACCCAGGCTGGCCTCAGACTTGCTATGTAGCTGAGGATGCCCTTGAACGTCTGACCCTCTTGCCTCCACTTCCCAGGTACTGGGATTACAGGTCTGTACCAGGCATGTACCACTATGCCTGGTTTATTTGGTCCTAGGGATCAAACCCAGGGCTTCATGCATGCTAGGCATGCAGCTCTGCTGACTGAGCAACACCCTTAGCCCCTGACTCTCCTTGATGACTCTTTTCCAATCCTTACTGCCTTGGTAACCATGGACTCCAGTTTTAATTTCCTCCCCACAGAGAATTCTCCAAAGCCAAATCCAATATTTTCTTCTTGAATTTTATGTCCAGGACTGAAATTTCACAAATGTTCCAAGGAGAAAATGTAGTAGCAAATTCCAGGGTCACCTTGAGGTCTTCTCCTGCTGGACCTCCAGTTCTCTAGTGTTCTCTTGGTAAGATCACTGTGTTCTACTTAGATCCATGCCTTCACTGAGGTCTAGAGTTGCCTCCCAGTAGAAAAGGAAGGAAGTGCTCGGCTGCCTCACCTGGCTGTACTCTCTCAGGGAATGCAGCCTTGTGCCACCTCTCACCCAGTTGCTGCCATATATATTTTTTAAAAAATATTTTATTATTTTATGTGTATGAGTGTATTGCTTGCATGTATATAAGTGCACCCGTGCTGTGCAATACCCTCGGAGGTCAGAAGAGGAAGTCAGATCCCCTGGAACTGGAATCACAGACAGTTTTTAGCTGCCATGTGAGTGCTGGGATTGGAACCTGGGTCTTCTGCAAGAACAACCAGTGCTCTTAACTGCTGAGCTACCTCTCCAGCCCTAGCTGCCGTATATTTTGCCCAGATCACAAAGGTCAGTCTGACTCCCATTTCTTTATCATGGTAGAAGCAGAATTCTCCCAGTTCTTTACTTTGAATTTAGTAATTTTTTTCATATTATTTTATTTTTTTCAAATATGTATGAGTGTTTTGCCTACATATATATATGCCTGTGGGTGTCAGATCCCTTGAACTGAAGTTACACATGGTTGTTAGCTGCCATGTGGGTGCTGGAAACCAAACCTGGGTCCTCTGGGTCCTCTGCAAGAACAGCCAGTGCCCTTAACCACTGAGCCATCTCTCCAGCTCTGTTGTCTTCTTTTTTATTGAAGCTCAGTACTCTTGTGTGTGTATGTGTATGTGAGTTCAGGTGGCTTTGGAGGCCAGAAAAGGATGTCAGATGCCCTGGAGATAGTTTCAGGCAGTTGTGAGCTGCCTCATGTGGGTGCTGGGAACTGAATGCAGATCCTCTGCAAGAGCAGTAAGTGCTCGTAACTGCTGAGCCATCTTTCCAACTCCAGTATTTTTATGTTCACTTTCTGCTAAGGTTTGACACCTCTACCTAGAGTATGTATTGATTTCCCTCCTGGCTGTTCCCCTCTGGACTGCTTGCTGCAGGATCCACACATACCACTGCTGTTACCTTTGCTTTTCCAGTCACTCTGTGCATTCTTGATGCCAGATTCTTGTGCTTTCCTCGGTCCTATATCTTACTCTTCCTTGGTTTAGTCATTTATTTTTCTGGAATGCAGTGTCCTAAGAAAAAATGCTTGGGAGGTAAATATTTTGAAGTCTTGTGTGTGTAAAAATGCCTGAGATATTTTGGCCAGGTAGCTAATTGTATGTTGGAAAACATTTCCGTCTTGATTTTTCAAGACATTTCTCCATTGTCTCTTAAGTTTCAGTGATTTTTAAAAAAGATTTATTTTTAATTATGTGCATATGTGTGTGTCTGTGTGTGAGTATGTACACATGTATGTCGGGGTCCACAGAGTCCAGAAGAGTGCAGTGGCTCTCCTGGAGTTGGAGTTCCAGGCTGCTTGTGGGCCACCGAACATAAGTCCTGGTAACTAAACTTGGGCGCTCTGCAAGAACAGTGTGTGCTAACTGCTGAGCCAACGCTCCATCCTCTCCAGTGATTTTTATGAATAAATCTCATCTACTTCAACTTCCCAGTTCTTCCTATTTTAATGATTTTTCTCTCCTGGAAGTTTTTTTTTATTCCTGGAACTCCAGAACAGCACAGTAGCGTGCTCTGTGTAAGGCTTCTTTTGTTCATTTCACATGGTTTGCCTCATGAGTCCTTTTGATCTGGAAGCTCACAGCTGTGAGTTCTAAAAAGATCATTTTTTAAATTGCTTACCTAAAGTTATTTCTCTAATTTTATTTTTTTGGGAATTCTTATTAATCAAATGTTGGATTTCTAAACTAATCTAATTCCTTCATCTTTTATTCACTCCCATATTATTTCTTCTTTTTTTAAAGAATTTTATTTATTATTTTTATTTTATGTGTATGCATATATTGCCTGCATGTAGGTAAGTGCACCCATGTCGTGCAATGCCCGTAGAGGTCAGAGGAGGCTGTCGGATCCCCTGGGACTGGAGTTACAGACAGTTGTTAACTGTCATGTGGGTGCTGGGATTCGAACCCGGGTCTTCTGCAAGAACAACCAGTGTTCTTAACCGCTGAGCCATCTCTCCAGCCCCTTTATTTCTTCTTGTACTAGTCCCTAGAAGTCTTATCTACTACATTGTTTCTATGGAATTTGCATTTCTATTCTGTTTTTTTGTTGTTGTTTTTTTTTTGTTTGTTTGTTTGTTTTTTGTCTTTTTGAGACAGGGTCTCCCTGTAGCCCCAGCTGTCCTGGAACTCACTATGTAGACCAGGCTGGCCTTGAACTCACAGAGATCCGCCTGCCTCTGCCTCCTGAGTGCTGGGATTAAAGGCGTGCACCACCAAGCCTGGCATATTCTGTTTCTTTTAGTTTTTTTGTTTTGTTTTCTTAGACGAGGTCTCACTATGTAACCCTGGTTGATCTGGAACTTGCTATGTGGACCAAGCTGGCTTCAAACTCACAGAGATCCTTCTGTCTCTGTTTCCAGAGTGCTGGGGTTAAAGGTGTGCACTATTATACCCAGCCTTTAGAGTTTTTTTTTTTTCTTACCATCTACTCATATTTCATGTGTGTAATTTTCTTTTGCCTTCTGAATATACATTAGTGACTTTATTTTTGTATCCCAGTTTGGCCTCAAAGTCACTATCTAACTGAGACTGACCTTGAACTTCTGACCCTCCTGCCACCTGCTCTGGAGTGCTGGGTTCACAAGCATGCATCACCTCCCCCAGCTTTATGTGGTGCTAGGGATCAAATCTAGCGCTTCGGGCTTGCGAGGTGAGCACTCTACCATGAGCTGCATCTCCAGCCCATTAGTGAATTATTCTATTTCTTCTACCTACATTGTTTTTGGTTTTCTAAGCTGTGTGTTATTATTATTTTGTTGCTGTTTATTTGTTTAAATGCGGGTTCTACTATCATGTTGGACATTTTCTGATAATTTCTGGTAATCCTTGTCCTTATTTAGTATAGCACTCAACCATTTCTTGGAAGATCTGTAGACATGTGATAAGACTTGTCAACTGCTGGATTGCACTGTAGGTGGTTGGATAGGGTCTCTCAGATGTGAATTCCTATCAACTTTTGGTGGGGCAAAGGCTGTAATTTTCCTATACACAGAGATATGGGGTTGAAATAATAAGGGTGATGTTTGTGTTCTAGCAGAGGAAGGTGAGTGGATTCTGTGGGTTGAAGGGGAAGAGATTCAATGTTCATGATTCAGTCTAAATTTGATATCCAATGTTCATTCCAGCATCTAGTACCTGCCTCCCAGCTCTGCCTGGTTTCCAGAGGGTTTGACATTTTCTCTGAGTAACCCCCTAGTGTTTTGCTGATGTGGGGGTGGGATAGTCATAGATGGAGGAAGAAACCCAAGAGAGTTACTTCCTTTTGTTCAGGTTCAGTATAAATGATCATCTTTCATAGCCCCATTCCATACCCTAGTTGTATTACTTAGAATAACAACTAAGCCAGTGCAGCGAACAAGAGAGCAACAACAAAACCCCAAGTATAAGAGTAATTTAGAGGAAATAGAAAACACTGCCCTGGAGAGCAGTTGGCTGATGGCAGTCTCTGCACCACATGGTCATTCAGGGATTCAAGTTTCTTCCATCTCGTTGCTCTGCTACCCCTAGGACATAGCCTTCATATTTGTGTGTGTGTGTGTTTGTGTGTATATATGTTCATATGTGTACATGTAGGTATGTGTGCGTACGTGTGAAGGCCAGAGGTCAACACTGAGTGCCTTCCTCAGTCACCCTCTACCTTATTTTTTGAGACAGGGTCTCTCACTGAACCTGGACCTAGGTTGGCTGGCCAGGGAGCTCCAGGGATCCACCTGTTTCTGCCACCCCTGCATTGGGATTACAACGCATGTTGCCTTGTCCAGCTTTTACATAGGTGCTAGAAATCCAAACTTAGGTCCTGCTGCTTACACAGCAAGCACTGAGCCAACTGAGTCATGTCCTCAGGCTGTATAGTCTCCATCTGTACCATCAAAGCAGGGATAAAGACACCTGTGTGCCCCAGTTCTGAAAAACTTATGGCAGAGCAGATGTTAACTCCCTGACCTGGAAATGTCACATACTCCCTCACACATATTTGGCCACCAGTTGCTGAGTCACATAACCACAACTAGCTATAGGGTGATAGGAAATGTACTATCCAGATGAACAGTAATATGACCAACTACAGTCTCATTATGACTCAGAAAGAAAAGGACAGATTTTGCTGCTCACCTAGCTGCCTCTGACACGCCTCCCTGATGCCTCCAGTTCCTGACCCTTCCAAGGTTCTCCTTTATGAATGTGAACTCCTCAACACCTTCACACCAGAAATTCAATGTTGTTCCTCATGTTTATCTACTGGTCAGTTACCAGACATTCATCTCTTTCCAAACTCCTAAATCTTGCTTACAACCAGTAACCCCAGTTGGCCTGGAACTCACTATGTAGACCAAGTTGGCTTTGAACTCGCAGAGATCTGCCTCCCCAGTGCTGGGATTAAAGTTGTGCATTACCCACCATGCCTGCTCTCTTGTTCTTTTTTAAAAAAATTCTTTCAAAATTCATATTGTGTGTATATGAGTGTTTTGCCAGCATGTGTGTAAGTATATCATATGTACATGCAATATCGGTGGAGTCTGGAGGAGGGCATTGAATCCCCCGGAACTGGAGTTATCAACAGTTGTTAGCCACCATGTGGGTACTGGGAACTGAACTTGAGTCCTCTGCCAGAACAGCCAGTGCTCTTAACCACTGAGCCATTTCTCTAGCCCCTGGTGTTCCCTTGTTCCTGTAGACCTAGGAGCCTTCAAAATTATACTAGTGATAGGGGAGGAATGGCAAGTACTCACAGGCTCAATCTGCCCTGTTCCAGAAGCTTTATAATTTTAAATATCTCCTTAGCTCCTTCCCTTTCTATTATGTCTTGGGGTTAAACCAATTTTCCCAATACTAGGTGTTCTTCATCTGCCTTCCATATCTATCCTTTTTTTCTCTAGTCTTTAATTGTCCAACCAACACATGTTTCTTGATTTGTGATTTGAAAAGGCAGCTCTCCCTCTATCCCTGTGCTTTCAGGGTTGCTTCTTTTCACCACCCCCAGGGAACCATTTGTTTCTGGAATGTTCCTATTTCTCTTTGCACTCTTTTTTTTTTTTTTTAATTTTTGTTTTTTATTTATTTTTTTATGTGCATGACTGTATTGCCTGCATCTGTGTGAGTACACCCATGTTGTGCATTGCTGCAGAAGTCAATTTTTTTGTCTTTTTGAGACAGTGTCTCCCTATAGCCCCAGCTGGCCTGGACGCTTTGTAGACCAGGCTGGCCTTGAATTCATGGAGATTCTCCTGCCTCTGCCTCCCGAGTGCTGGGGTTAACGACGTGCACCACCACCATGCCCTGCTCTTTGCACTTTTTTCAACATCTCTGCCCCCTTATGTCTTAACTCCATGGCTGTCTGGTGAGATCTTCCCTCAGCTCTCGAGAATTTGCTTAGAATGTCTTCATGATAGAATTTCTTTTACTCACATTCATCAATATGGTGATGTATTTGAACATATACCATGTAGCGATATTTTTCTGCTAGTCTATCATTCATTTGTCAAATATGCTGACATTTTACCATTTTTATGCAGCATCTTTTGTTAAACTTAGCATCATCATTTTCTCATGGAGTTAATTTATGACAGGGACTGTCTTTGTAGCCCAAGCTGCCCTCAAACTCGTGATCCTCCTGCCTCAGCATCCCGAGTGCTGGGATCACAGGTGAGGCCTGGAATATCTTTTGCCAGATGCTGTAGTTCTCTTTGATTATTAATTATCAGTGAATGAGATAAATTTCTCCTCCACTAGATATTTCTACTAAGTTCACCAAGGAGGAAGGCAGAGCTTTATTCCAGGATAACCAGGAGCCCACACAGGGCTGTGTCTTGAGTTATTTTAGCCTTTTTTTTTCCAGGCCAACACAGCTTGACAATTTCAGGGCTGTACATATTATATAATCTTTCTTCTCCAGCCTGTTTCACTGACAGGGGACTTCATGCAAATATGAAACACACATATATGTATATATGTATATGCATATAATTTTTCTCATTTAATCCCACAAATTCTGCCTCTTCTTAGTACAAAACCAGGTTCTTGGATGTTTCTTCTGTTCCTATATTTATATTCTCTCTTTCATGACCTTAAAAGGAGTCAACAATCCACTAGCAGTTCACAATCCTAAAACAAAACTTCAGGGATGGAAAGATGATAAAATGCTTGCTGTGCAAGTATGAGAACCTGAGTTCATGTCTCCATCACCCACATAAAAGCCAGGCATTGCTGGGTGGGGAGTGTGTGGAACAGGTGACTCCCAGAGAATCAATGACCAACTAATCTAGCCAAAATTATGAGCTTCAGGTTCAGTGAAGAGAACCTGTCTCAAAAAAAATAAGGTGGATAGCCAGGTGTGGTGGCGCATGCCTTTAATCCCAGCACTCAGGAGGTTCAGGCAGGCGGGTCTCTGTAAGTTCAAGGCCAGCCTGGTCTACATAGTAAGTTCCAGGACAGCTGGAGCTACAGGGAGACCCTGTCTCAAAAAGACCAAAATAAATAAATAAATAATAAATAAATAAGGTGGAGATTGGGGCTGGAGAGATTGCTCAGTGGTTAGAGGCACTGGCTGCTCTTGTAGAGGACCTGGGTTTGGTTCCCAACACCCACATGGCAGCTAACAACCCTCTCTAACTCCAGTTCCAGGGAATCCGATGCCCTCTTCTGACCTCTGTGAGCATTGCATGACATAGTGCATTTATATGCATGTAGGCAATACACTCATACACATAAAATAATAAATAATAAATAAAATATTAAAAAATAAGGTGGGGAGTGATAGAGGAAGACATCTGTACTTGACCTCTGGCCTTGACACACACTTGAAAGCATATTCCTCTCTCTCACACACACACACGCACATGCACGTGAACACATGACCTGTGTGTGTGTGCATGTGTACACCCCCCCCCAAAAAAAGAATTTATGGGGGCTGGGGGGATGAC
>NW_008352659.1:2901211-2907701 GCF_000622305.1 Nannospalax galili | reverse complement strand
CCTTGGCAATTTCAAGGCTAATGAGAGACACTGTCTCAGAAAGCCAAGGTGAATGGCACCTAAGGAACAATGTTTGTGGTTTGTCTCTGGGACACACACACACACACACCTCACACACAAATACACACATATATACATACACACATATACACAAGAACAATTTCATTTACAATAGAATTCTTTCTATTGCTATAATAAAACACCATGATCAAAGATAACTTATAGAGCCAGGTATGGTGGCACATGCCTGTAGTCCCAGCACTTTGGGAGGCAGAGGCAGGCGGATCTCTGTGAGTTCAAGGCCAATCTGGTCTACATAGTGAGTTCCAGACCAGCTGGGGCTACAGGGAGACCCTGTCTCAAAAAGACCAAAAAAAAAAAAAAAAATATATAGAAGAAAGACCTTATTTTGGCTTGTGGTTCCAGAGGAATAATAGTTATCATGGTGGGGAGGCATGACAGCTGGCAGCGGGAATGATGGCAGGAGCAGGAACCTGAGAGGTCACATCTCAGTAGAAAACAAAAAGCAGAGAGGAACTGGAAGTGAAGTGAGGCTATGACCTCTCAAAGCCCACCCCCAGTGACACACTTTCTCTAGCAAGGCTCCACCTCCTAAAGATTCCATGACCAAACAGCACCACAAAGTGGGGACAGTGTTCAAATACTTGAGCCTATGGGAGACATTTATCTTTCAAACCACCACAAACACCAAAAAGAATATAATACTTAGAATTAAACTTAGTAAGTGAACGGACATCCTGTGTGTCCAGCCTGGAAGAATTAATATTGCTAAGATGCCAATGTTCTTAACATGATCTGCCAAGTGAGTCAATCACTGTCAAAGTCTCATGTACTTTTTTTTCCCCAGGGGTCAAAGTATGTCCTAAAACTTCTCTAGAAACTAAAGAAAATCAGCAGAGCCAAAAGACCAAAGCTGGAGTCATACTATTTAATTTCAAAGGTTGGTATAAAACAATAGTAATCAAGACAATGTGATACAGCCAAAAGGACAGACATAAAAGACAGTGGAACAGAATTGAGAGTCTGAAAACCAACCTTTGTTTTTATACAACTGGTATTTGACAAGGGGGGGCAAGAAAATTAAATGAGAGAATTGTCTTTTCAACAAATGATGTTGGCATAGCTAGTTAGCTGCATATACAGTGAGCAAAGCTGAATACCTTCCTCACATTATATAGAAGCACTAACCTGAAAAACAACTAGAAGACAATATAGGAGTAGATCTTTCACTCTGGGCTAGGCAAAATCTTTGTTGCTATGACACCAAAAGAACAGCCAACAAAGGAAAACGAAATAAATTAAACTAAATTAAAATAAAATAGGTGGGGCGTGGTGGTACATGCCTTTAATCCCAGCACTAGGGAGGCAGAGGCAGGCAGATCTCTGTGAGTTCAAGGCCAGCCTGGTCTACATAGTGTCGTTCCAGGACAGCAGGGGCTACAGGGAGACCCTGTCTCAAAAAGACCAAAAATAAATAAATAAAATAAATAAATAAATAAAAGTTAAAAACTTTTGTTCCTCAAAGTATGCTATCGATAATGTGAAACAACAATCCATCCAATATGAGAAAACTTTTGCAAATTATATGAGGGGTTTATATAATATACAAAGGACATTGTGATAATATTAAATTTCAACAAGATCTAGAATCATCTAAAAGACAAAACTCTGGGCATGTCTGGGAGGGAGTTTCCAGATTAGATCGAAGTAGGAAGTACCACCCTGAATGTGGGCAACACCATCTCATGGACTAGGGTCCTGGACTGAATAAAACAATGTTTATGGTCCTCTGCTTCCTGACTGTAGACACAATGTGATAAGCCACCTCGAGCTCCTGCCCGCATGGCTTCCCTACTACAGTGGACTGTGCTTTCAAACTGTGAGACATAATAAACCTTTCCTCAAATTGTTTTTGTCAAGTATTTTGTTACAGTAATGAGAAAAGTGATAAAGACATAACTGAACAATAAAAACACAAATAATCCAATTTAAAAAGTGATTGCTTTACTGTCACACCTCACTCCCAGTGGAATGACTTAATAAAAAATAGACACTGGTGAGGACATAGAGAAACTGGAAGTTGTGTGTGTGTGTGTGTGTGTGTGTGTGTGTGTGTGTGTGTATGTATGTGTGTGTGTATTATGTGCATGAGTGTTTTGCCTGCATGTATGTATGTGCACCATCTGTATTCAATGCCCATGGAAGCCAGAAGAGGACAGAAGATCCCCTGGAACTGAAGTTACTGATTTTTGTTAGCTGCCATATCCATACCGAGAACCCAACCCAGGTCCTCTCAAGCATAACAAGTGCTCTTAACCACCAAGCCATGTGTCCAGCCCCCTGGAGCCCTACTATATTGCTGGTGAGAATGTAAAATGGTATAGATCCTGTGAAAGAACTTGATGGGTCCCCAAAAAGGTAAACAGAGTCATTCATGTGACTCAGAAATTCCATTTATAGGTCTAGACCCCCAAAGAAATGAAAATATGTGTCAATACAAAAATTTAGATACAGATATTCACAGCACTGATAGTCATAGTAGTCAAATGGATGAACCAATGTCCATCAACTGATAGATGAAATGTTCAACCATGCAATGGAGTCCTATTCAGCAATAAACAGGAGAGAGATACTGATGTGTATGACAACATTGATGAATATCTAAAACCTTGTGCTAAGGGGAAGAAGGCATTTTCAGAAGAGTATGTACTATATTCTACTGGTAAGAAATATCTGGAGGTAGCAACAGGAAGTAAATTAGTTGTTACCTAAGGCTGAGGGGGATTCAGTAGGAATGTGGTTTCTTTGGGAGATAACAAAGACTGTTCTAAAATCAATTATGGAGATAGTTGTATAACTCTGTAAATATACTAAAACATTCATTTGCATATTTAAATGGTTCATAAAGAGTTTTTTTTAAAGAGGGTACTTCTTGTTTCCCTTGCTCTTTTTTATAACTGTCTAGAAGGTAGATGTGATTGCAGGAATTTGCACAGTCATCTCGAACTACTGAGATAGAAACACACGTGATAGAAGAGCAAAATCAAGAAAGAGCCTTTTTTTTCTGACACAGTAACAGCACCCTATCATCCCTGGATTGCCTTTTCACACTTCATGTAACAGAGACGTAGATGCCTATGTTGCTTACGTGATGGCTAGTCTTCCCTGTCAACCTGATTGGATTTGAAATCACCTAGGAGACACACCTCTGGGATGTTTATGAGGGTATTTCCAGAGAGGTTTAGCTAAGGAGAGAAAATCCACCCATGGACTGGGACCCCAGACTGAATAAAAGTGGGAGAGGGAGACAAAGTCAGCTGAGTATCAGCAGCTGTCTCTGTTCCTTGACTATGGATACAATGTGTCTAGCCACCTTAGTCCCTGCCACCATGCTTTCCCAACAATGATGGACTATAACCCTCATGAGCCAAAATAAACCCTTCTTTCCTTCAATTACTTTTGTCAGGTACTTTGTCATAGCAACAAGAAAAGTGGCAATATACTTAAACCTTTGTATTTTGGACTGTCTTTGTTATAGTGATCTAACTTCTGTCTTCACTTACACAGTGCTTATGTTTCCTGATTGAATTAGTGAATACAGATGCCTGTTGATGTGGTGTTGGATACATGGGTGACAGAGTCTCTACCAAAATCTAATGATCTGTCTTTTGTATGAATGGTGTTCTGGCTCTGGTTATCCCAGGTGGACTCATCTACTAGCTCTCCCTAAAATACTTCAGGAAATGAATTATGTGGAAGGATTTTCAAACAGTTAGGCAGAAGGACTGCATAACACTTCTTAGAATGTCTTAAAACTGTTTATTTTCTTGTTAACTTCAGTATGTTAAGCTCTCTGTTGAAACTATATCTTCTCTGGTTTTTGTTTGTTTGTTTTGTTGATTGGGGTTTTTTGTTTTGTTTTTTTGGTTATCTCATACTTTAAAAGTCTTTGTTTTCCAGAAGTGATGTAACATGAAGGTATCAAGATTTTTATGCAGGATGGATGAGAACTCCCCAGTTGGTGACACTGCTTTGGGAAGTCTTAGAAGGTGTGGCCATGTTGAAGGAAGCACGTCACTGGGGCAGGCTTAGAGAGTTCCTAAGCTTTGCTGGATCTCCAGTCACTCTCTTGCTTCCTGTGCCTGCTTGCAGATGTAGAGCCTAGCTTCTGCTCCTCCTCCAGCCACCTCTATAGCCATGCCTCCCCACCATGATGGACTCTTGCCCTTTTGGAACCATAAGCTCAAATAAACTCTTCCTTCTATAAGTTGCTTGGGTCAGTGTTTCTCTCACAGCAACAGAAAAGTAACTAAAACCCAACTCCATGGAACAACAGAGATGGTTCTGGAGAGCTTGGTCAGATACCGCAGGCCAGTGCTTTATCATGAAGTATATAAATTTCTGTGCTATGTGGGAATGATGGGTGTGTACATGATGTTTGTTTGCAGTGTGGTGTGTGTGTGTATGTTTGTGTGTGTGTGTGTGTGTGTGTGTGTGTGTGTGTATACCCAGGGATCTTCCTGAGTTCTCATGTGAGTGGATGGATAAGTGCTAGGTGAGTCTGTGTAGAACAGTATGTGTGAGCTGCATAGATATGAGTGTCTGTGGAGGGCAGGTCCAAGGGAGACAGGAGAGGGTACTTATACCTCTAGCCACACATGTTGCCTGGGTCTAGAATGAGTACATGACATCTTAGAAGGGGCTGAAAAAATAATGTGTGCAAGGACAGGAAAAACCTAGTACCAGCATTCCCCACAGGCCTGGGGACCCTGTCCTCCCTCACTGCCTGGGGGAAAGCCAGAGCCAAGGACAGCCTTGGTGGCTGAGGATGGGAGGTCTCATCAACTTTCCATGCCTGACAGGAAGATGCAGCTGTGGGTAGGAGGGTACCCAGTGGAAGAATGTGTGCAGTTCTGGGGATGGAGCTGCTGGCCTGGGATGCACTTAATTTAGCTGGTGGCTGGCAAGGCCAGGCAGATTAATGCAGATCAGGTGCGGCCCTTTCCTCCAGCTAGGCTGAGAGCCAGGGTTAGGCTCAAGTGTGTTGCTGGCTAAAGGTGCCCAAGTCAGGCCCAGAGAGGGTGGAAGCAAACACCCCCTCTGGACAGAGCAGCCTTTCCTTCAGAAGAGGGAGAGAGCTGGAGGGGGCCTGCTTGGACTCAAGTAGCCAAAAGAATTGCTGTGTTCATATGTCTTCCACTTAAAACTTCACAACCTACAGGCCCCTTTCACCAGTGTGGTCTTTGGGCCCACAATGTGCTGGGGATGGGTAAGCATTTTACAGACAAAGAGAAGGCAAGAAGAAAGGCCTGGTAGCACCCAGCAGGACCTGGGGTCCTGCTCTAGCACTGGCTCTCTACCCCATGTCTGGTGAATGTAGCCTTCCAAAAGAATGGGCAGTGAACCCACCAAACAGCCAGACAGCCCTTTGAGCTGACTCCAGGCCCTTACTGATGCCAGGAAGACAGAGAGAACCAGAACCCATGGTGGAAGCCAGAGGATCAGGGTTTGACCCCGACTCTGCTGCAAGTTGGGCAAGCTACCACTGTTCCCTGGGACTTGGTTTCTCCATCTAGACGAGCCTGTCCAGCTGATGGTGTTCAGAGCCTTGAGCATGACTAGGCTTCATGCACCATCTGTGTCTTCCACCAGTCAGGAGCTTCCAGAGGCTTGGAATTTTCTTTTCCTGTCCATCTTCTTCTGCTGTCCTGGGCCTTCGAGGCTGAATAAAAGATAAGAGGTGCTCTTCAAGGCCATTCTAAGCAGCTGCTTCAGTAAACACCAAGCAGCCATAGCAGCTGCCTGGGCAGGTCCTATAAGAGGCCTGACACTTTGTGGTTAGGGAGCTGGGGGTGGGGTTATGATACCCCAAAAGTTGAACACTGATAACTTCAGTCTTACTTTAGGCTCTCAAAGACTCTCACTTCAAAGCAGGGCCAGTGGAACAACCTGAATGTGCCTCAGCTTGGAGAAATAAACAAGATGTGGTCTAGGGCCAGTGAGATGCCTCAGCGGGTAAAGGTGCTTGCTACCAAACCTGACAACCCGACTTTGATCTCCCAGGGCCCACTTGGAAAAAGGAGAAAACTGACTCCTAAAAGTTATCCTCTGACCTTTACAAGCTCACTGTGGCATACATCCCCCACTCCCTGACCCCTACCAATAAATAAAAAGATGTAAAATTTAAAATTATTTAATAACGTAGTCTGTGCCCACAATGGAATGTTTTTCAGCTGTAAAAATGAAGTACCAGTCCCCAGCAATGACCAGTGAAAGAAGCCAGACAGCAGTCACGTGCTGTATGTATGAGCTGGTTTATACAAAGCTGAGGGGAGCAGTGCAGTGGGTGGATGACTACAGTCAGTACTAGCTGTCATTCTGTCTCTGACTCTCTCTCTCTCTCTCTCTCTCTCTCTCTCTCTCTCTCTGTGTGCACACACGCCTGCTTGTCTGCATTTACAATACATGC
>NW_008352659.1:2872918-2900657 GCF_000622305.1 Nannospalax galili | reverse complement strand
TCTCTCTCTCTGTCTCTCTCTCTCTCTCTCTCTCTCTCTCTCTCTCTCTCTCTCTCTCTCTCTCTCTCTCTCTCTCTCTCTCTCTCCTGCTGAAGTGGCCCATTGCTCTGCTTTACATGAGACTCAGCATCCACCTTGAGAGTTGTACGGCTGCCCATCTGCTTCTGGTAGGTGAAGAGAGCAGACTCCCAAGGTCATCTGAGTGGGGGGCCCCATCTTGGCTTTGCGTACAGTTTGTCCTGTTTCCACGAACAAGTTAAATTTCTTGCCTTGTTCCTTTTGGCTCACAGGGTCCCTTTGTCAAACGGGAAAATAAGGTGGTTAAGGATAAAACAATACATTTTTCCTGTAACCAGCACTCAGGAAATGGTAGTGAGTATACATGTATATGCACACATGTACCCACACATGCACACACACAAATATACACACACATACACGTGGTCGTCTCCCTGGAGTGGGAGAGTGTGATAGACACATGACAAGGACAGTCGGAGTCCAGTAGTCAGAGTCTAGTACCTTGAGAGGCAGACCAGACTGGCATTGGGATCTTCCAGCCAGAGGAAGCTGAGAAGGCTTGTAGGTGGGGCTCTGCTTACACCAAAGGATCCCTATCCGGAGCCAGGTCTTGCCTCACCATGCCGGGTAGAAGTTGTCCTGGGAGGCCCAGCAAGCCAAAGAACCATGGAGTGAACAGAACTCCACACATCAAAGCTGGGCCTGAGATTTTTGGCCAAGCGACAAGCAGCAGGAACGCCAATGGGTTGAAAGGCCTAAGAAACCCCAGGTGTCTGAGACCCCAGCCTTCAGAGCAACCTGGGCTGAGTGGATCGGGCTTCTGGATTCTGTCCAGACCCCTGACTGGGCCTGTCCAGCTGTCTCTGATACTCCTGTTGGGGGAAGAGAGGAGGGAACTGGAGACAGGGAGGGGAAACCACGCAGCTGTTTCTAAGCTGGGGGCCTGGGAAATTTGAGCCCAGCCACAGGCGGCCACAGGCAGAAGTCCTTGAAAGCCCACTTCTGAGCTCTGGCCCAGACTCACCAGCAGTTCTGGGATTAGTTCAGCAGCCTTCCCTGAGCCCTGAACACCTGCAGGCTGGAGTCCACTCCCCAGATCCATGGGGCAGTCCCTGTGGTGACAGCTGTGTCCTGGAGCTGTGGTTAGGAGAGGCCTTGACTGACCTAGGACTCAGAGATTGGGGGCCCAGCAAGGCGTAGGAGCTGTCTGGACTCATTCCAGAAAAGTCTTCCCTTTCCCCTCACTTATGAGCCTCAAGGAGTTTGGGTGGGGAGAAAAGGAAGAGGAAGGAGACCAGTGTAGGCATGTTACCTCATTATTTATTTATTTACTTATTTACTTATTTATTAGTCTTTTTGAAGCAGGGTCTCCCTGTAGCCCCAGCTATCCTGGAACTCACTATGTAGACCAGGCTGGCCTTGAACTCACAGCAATCTGCCTGCCTCTGCCTCCCAAGTGCTGGGACTACAGGTGTGTGCCACCACGCCTGGCTTCTTATTTGTTTATTTTTTATGTGCTGTGTTTGCCTGCATGTAAGTGTACCTTGTGTGCGCAATACTAGCAGAGGCCTGAAGAGGGCATCAGTTCCCCTGGAATTGGAGTTACATGCAGTTGTTAGCCACCATTTGGATGCTGGGAACTGAACTCAGGTCCTCTGCAAGAGTAGTCAGTGCTCTTAACACTGAACCCCTACTTCACCTCATTTTTAAAGCTGTCTCAAGGCTGTCATTAATCCCTGCTTTAATTTGAGAAGACAGGCTCAGAGAGGTTAGGGAGTTTGCCTTCAGTAACCCAGTGGCAGCATCAAGATAAAAATCCAGGTCTAAGTCAGTCTATTTCTGAATCTTGAGGCCCGTTTGCTGGCACCAAAAGGAGGAGGTGGGTCAGAACGCAAGGCAGTAGTGGGCTGTACTGTTGCTAAGAGGTTTCTGCAACTGTTCCTAGCTGTGTGACTGGAGTAGCACACTGAGAAGGAGAGAAGCATGGCGAAGTGTGGTTGGAGACCCTGTTCCATTCTCACAGTGCAAGGAGTCTGGGAGAAAAGATCAGCTGAAAAGTTAATAAGTAGAAAGCTTAGCTGAGAAAAAAAATGGAGGCAATTTAGCTTAAAGAAGTCTTTGAGGTGGATGGATTTGTTGCTGGCCTGGAACAGACTGGCTTCTACTGTGGGACCTGGTTAGCAGGGATAAGCAAGGTTTTGCCACAATAACAGTCCCCACATCTCAGAGGTTCCTACAACCAGTGCTTATTTTTTATTCATGTTACTCATTCAGCACAGATAACAGGGGACCCTATACAGCCTGTTATCATGGATCCAAGTCAAGCTTCATCCAGACACAGTCTCTCCCAAACTTCAGCAGTGCCATAAGGGAGAAATAGACTGCACACTGACTTTTAAAACTTCTGCTCACTTTTCACTGACTAAAGGAAGTCACACAGTATGTTAGCTAGCTTTCCATCACTCTGACAGAATACCCCAGATAGTCAACTTAGAAAGAGGAAAGTTTTGGGACTGGAGAGATGACTCAATGGTTAAGAACACTGGCTGTTCTTGCAGAAGACCTGGGTTTGAATCCCAGCACCCACATGGCAGCTAACAACTGTCCATAACTCCAGTTCCAGGGGATCTGACAGCCTCTTGTGTCCTCACGGGCCTTGCACGACATGGGTGCATTTACCTACATGCAAGCAGTACACACATTCACATAAAAATAATAAAATATTTTTTAAAAAGAGGAAAGTCTTATTTTGGTTTTTGGTTGGTTGGCCTTATTGCTTTAGGCGTGGGGTTCAGTAGCATACCATGACAGAACATGTGGAAGCAGAGTGTGCTGCTCAGCTCATGGCAGTGCGAGGAAGTACCATGGTCCCAGTGTCCCCCTCAAGGGTATACCCCCAACGACCTGAAGACTTCCAGCTGGACCGCACCTCTTAGAGATTCCACCATCTCCCAGTAGTGGTGAGGGTTATCAACACCCAAGCTGCAGCCAGGGCAATACTTAACTTCAGGGTGGCCAGAAACACAGACACACACACACACACACCCCACCACCACTACTGCCCAGGAACAAAAGGGAATGTCTGATAGACAGTAGCAGTGACTACCTCAAAGGGTAACAGGGATGTGGGAGAAGGCACTGATTGGCAAGTAGACTTTGAGTCCATTTAAGCATCAAGACCTTCCCAGGGAAACAGTGAGTGGTGAATTTACCTACATGCAAGCAGTACACACATTCACATAAAAATAATAAAATATTTTTTAAAAAGAGGAAAGTCTTATTTTGGTTTTTGGTTGGTTGGCCTTATTGCTTTAGGCGTGGGGTTCAGTAGCATACCATGACAGAACATGTGGAAGCAGAGTGTGCTGCTCAGCTCATGGCAGTGCGAGGAAGTACCATGGTCCCAGTGTCCCCCTCAAGGGTATACCCCCAACGACCTGAAGACTTCCAGCTGGACCGCACCTCTTAGAGATTCCACCATCTCCCAGTAGTGGTGAGGGTTATCAACACCCAAGCTGCAGCCAGGGCAATACTTAACTTCAGGGTGGCCAGAAACACAGACACACACACACACACACCCCACCACCACTACTGCTCAGGAACAAAAGGGAATGTCTGATAGACAGTAGCAGTGACTACCTCAAAGGGTAACAGGGATGTGGGAGAAGGCACTGATTGGCAAGTAGACTTTGAGTCCATTTAAGCATCAAGACCTTCCCAGGGAAACAGTGAGTGCTTATCCACAGAAGCATGGAGGCCAAGGTAAGATGGTGCATTACCAGAAGGTTCTCTATCATCACCTGGGATAATTAGAATGAGGGCTCTGAAGTGAGAAATACCTGTGCTTAGAGGCTATTTTTTCTTGATAGTTGTTGCTGTGTTGCTGTTACCTACCAGTTCCTGGCTCTTGTCTCTTTCTCCATAACATGTCAGTGAGAAGTCCATTAGACTGTTGGAAAGATTAAAAGGGATACTATAGAAACGAAGCACCCCATGCGTGGTACATGGCAAGCCCTCACCAAGCTGATTATTCTTGTTGTTCCTATTCCTAACCCCAATCCTGTGACCTGCCCCTCCCAGAATCCTTGGCTGCATCCCATCCCAGCCTCTCACATCTCTAAGACATTAGTCAGCAGCCAGGGCAGGGCAGGGAGAATTCTTCGTGCTGGCCAAGGAAACTAATCTTTCCCCACTCCTGTCGCACGGACTACTGAGGTTGGGGCCTTCTTCATACACCCCCAGCTCCGCACCCCAAACGTTCCTGTCTTACGGTGTTCCAGCCGCCTGCAGAGCAGCTACCTTGTTCAGCTGGTCTTCGAGTCTTCCTTGACAGTTGTTGACCTGATTTATAGCCCTACGGTTTTGCCATATAAACGGAGCCTTTCTGTAGCAACCTTTCTGCCACCTCTGCTTTTTCTGCGTTGTAGAAGGCTGACAGACTCCCCAGGGAATCTCCCCTCCCCCTTATCCGCTACATCTATTCACTCCTTCTAACTGCTAAACAGACTTATACTTGCAGATGTGGACAGTGGCCCTTGCTGGCTCCTCGCTTTCTGAAATAAAACTATCCATACCCCGATCCTTCCCATAAGTTTGAAAATGACCATTTAGGAGACTTGAAGAGGTATTATGTGGTGAGGAGCGGGCACAGGAGTTAGGAGCTTTCTGGAAGAGGCAGGCTGAGCTAGGCCTAGCTGGCTGGCATCCCTGCAGGGCAGCATCGCCTGCAGTACCCGCTTCGGACGCCAGGGGAGGTGCCTGGGCCATCGCAGGGCTCAGCCTTCCTGGGCCATTCAAGCCTCCTGAGAGCTGGACTCTGGGCTCTCAGCTCAGCCGTTCCCACCGGCTAGGAGGCTCCGCCCAGGAGTGCCTTCAGAACTGAGGCTCCTGCTTCCGTTCCCTAAACTGGTTCAGATGCTCTTCCTGTGTCTCAGCGCGTGGCCTCCAGGGACCTTGCAAAGAAATCTGCGTGTTTGATACTCAGTTCATACATGTGCTTCTCACGACAGGCTGGCTTGATAACTCAAGGATCAAGGCTTTCCTGTTCTCAACCCCTGGAACTACTCACTCTGCCCTGTCGTCCATATGCACGGCAGGTAAAGAGTCTGTCATTTGGGAAGATTCATACATGATTTCTCACCATCCCTGGCCCATCTCATATTAAAAACCCAACACACTTAAACTTACCATTTCCTCAAATTATTTGGTAAGGAACCCCTTCTCAGGCTAGCACCTCATGTAGCACCCCTGAGAGAGACCATCTGAACTACTCTCAGGTCTGACCTCAAGGCTTCTCTCATGGTTCCCCCAATCTTCAGGTGCTGGGCTACTCCTCCACACCCCTCACTCCCTCAGGAAGGCATCCCAGACTCCTGCATCACAGGCCTGGGCCTTCCTGGGGCTCCAGACCTCCCTTATATGTTATTTTGGTGAACACTGGCTTGCAGCCATCTCAGTTAACAAAACTATTCTCTCCCTCTGTTCTTAAAAAAAAAAATAAAGTTTTCTGTGTATGAGTGTTTTACTTGCATGTATGTTAATGTGTCACGTGTGCAGTGCCTGCAGAGGCCAGATGAGGGCAAGAGATCTACTGGAACTGGAGTCATAGATGATTGTTAGCCACCATGAGGGTGCTAGGTACTGAACCCAGATCCTCTGTAAGAACTCTTAACCACTGAGCCATCTCTCTAGTCCCTCTCCATTCATTCTTGTGGAACAGTGAAAGTACTGGCCCTCCAAAACATGAAAGAACAAATCTCATTATTCCACTTCCCAAGAGCCTAGCCCACCCTGTAGCTGGAGCATGCTGGTGGACCTTGTCTCCTACCCCCAGTTCACCATCTTATTCATCAGTCCTGTCCAAGGCACAGTACAAGCTTGCTTACCACCTCCTTGAGCCAATCTCCATAGCAGCAAAGTGAACTGCAGGGGCTCAGAAGAAGACAGACGACCACTGAACTGAATGAAGTCAGAGGCCACCTGGATTTCCACTCTCCATCTAGCACTGAGGTTCTTAAACTTTTGAATTTCAAGGGCCTGTGCCCTTGAAATGGTCTGCATGTGTCCTTCGAAAGTTCACGGGTCTTTTAATCCTCAGTCATGTGTTCGCAGTGTTTGGAGATGGAGCCTTTAGAAAGTAATTAAGATTAGATGAGATCATGAGGGTGGGGCCCCCATGATGGCATTTGTGTTTACATCAAGAGGAAGAGAGACTAAGCCAGCACGCCTGCTGTCTCACCACAGATGTGCCCTACCATACTGGGGTAGCACAAGGCCCCAGCAGATTTCAGTGCTATGCTTAGACTCTCCAGCCTTCAGAACCATGAGCCAAATAAATGTTTATTCTTTATAAATTACTCAGTTTGGTATTCAATTATCAGGAAACAGACCTAGTCAGCCTGTAAACACACAGTACACCTGGCCCCTATGATGTGCATAATAAGGTTCCCAGTACCTTAATTTCAAAATTGTTTGGCTTTTTTTTTTTTTTTTTTTTTTGAGACAGGGTCTCATTGTAGCCCTGGCTGGCCTGGAACTTGTTATATAGACCAGGCTGGCCTCAGTCTCTCAGAGATCTGCCTGCCTCTGACTTCAGAGTGCTGGCATTAAAGGTGTATACCACCATGTCTGACTCAATTAAAAAAATTTAAATTTCATCCTTATTACTATTAGTATAATGTGGTGATATATGTATTTATGAATTAGGCATACTTATGGAGGTCAAATGACAACTTTCAGGAGTCAGTTGTCTCTTTCCACCATGGAATCCAATAATCAAACTCAAGTCATCAATCAGTCTTGTGCAGCAATCACCTTTACCCATTGAGCCACATCACCAGATCCCAACTTTTAATTTTTATTTGCCAGTGAGCCCAGTAGCATATTATTTGTTCTGCATTCCAGTTTTCCCGAAGTATGGTTCTTGGAGCCTTTGCATGAGAATCATCCATGATTTTGTCAAATAATTTTAATGCAAATAGTAATAATCTCTTCATTTAAATATTTTTAAAATGTAAAAACAATAGACTTTTAGAAAAAAAGTTCTCTAATAAATTTAAAGAAGTCATCTATGGGGCTGGAGAGATGGCTCAGTGGTTAAGAATACTGGTTGTTCTTGGAGAAGACGCAACTCCAGTTCCAGGGGATCTGACACCCTCTTCTGACCTCTGCAGGCATTGCATGACACAGGTGCACTTACCTATATGCAGGCAATACACACATACACATAAAATAAAAATAATAAAATATGAAAAAATTTTTTAAAAAGAAGTTATCTAATAATAAAGCTCTTTTTAAAAATTATTTTATTTATTATTTTATTTTATGTGTATGAGTGTATTACCTGCATGTGTGTAAGTGTACCCGTGTCGTGCAATGCTTTCAGAAGTCAGAAGAGGATGTCAGGTCCCCCAGAACTGGAGTTACGGATGGTTGTTAGCTGCCATGTGGGTGCTGTGAACTGAATCTGGGTCCTTTGCAAGAATAGTCAAGTGCTCTTAACTGCTGAGCCATCTCTCCAGCCCGCTAATAATAAAGCTCTTAGTAAGTGCAAAGTTTTCTATATTGTTCTCAGTTGTTTTTTTAATCTGTATAAATGAGTGAAAACCTTATAACAAATCAGCTTGCATCCTTAGGCTAGAGCTTGAGAATCAGGAGATGTGGACACCTGCTGTGGTACTGGTCCATGCCAGGGACAATGTTCTAACTGCAATATAAGACAGAGGGTCAGCCCTGGACTTCTTCAAACATTTTGTGTGATAGGAAGACTTTTCATGTTAAATGAAAGGGTAGTACCATTGATTCTTGTGTTGGTCCAAGGACTGATGGTTTAGAAAAATCTTGGCTCACATAAACAGCCTGTTCTGGGTTGGATGGCTTGGAATCTTTGAACGGTTGTAGGCATTGCCTTTGAGCAGTTTCATTAGGATGGTGAAGGGCAGCAATCTCCATGATAGAAAGAATGAGAGGATTATCCAGTCTTGTCCTCTGAAGATGAGTCCCAGACGGCCAATACATCATCTTCATGTGTTTGAAGGAACAGCCCATCAAGCAGAGAGCTGCTGCTTCTGAGACTCTAAAAATAAGAGTTCTAGAGAAGTCCTAGGAATCAGAGCTGCTTAAGTATAGGAAATAAGATTCTAAGTACCGAATATAAGTTGGATAGTCATTAGCATGGAAAGAATCGCTACATTTAAATAAAAACAATGAAAATAATAATTTCAACCGTAATGTACTTGACATTTAATTGTTTTGGTATAATTAAATTTCAAAACAATCTTGGGAGATAAGAATTATTCTAATTTCAGATTTGTTAACTAAATTTTTTTGTTGTTATATTTTATTTATTTTTATTTTATGTATGAAGTGTTTTGCTCACTTATATGTAAGTGCACCATGTGCATGCAGTACCCATGAAGGCCAAAAGAGGGTATTTGATCCCTGGAACCGAAGTTATGAACAGTCTTCATCTGTCATATGGATACTGGGAACTGAACCCTGGTCCACTATAAGAGCAGCAAGTGCTCTTAACTGCTGAACCATCTCTCCATCTGATTTCAGATTTAAGATGGTAAATTGATCATATACAGCTGTGAAGAAAACAGACAAAAGTGCCTCCATAAAAGTGGAACTCCATAATGTAGAGATTCCATTCTATATGTCCTTAAGAAACCAGAAGAACGTAAGGAAAGGTAAAATAAGATACACGGAGGGGAAAGGTAATTATAAGGTACAGGGGAAAAAAGGAAATCTAAATACATAGCATGTTACCAATTACATAACAAGTAATATTTACATAGCCATAAGAACGCAAACATTGCTTTCAATTTTTATGTGTGATAGCGTTCTGCTATGGAGTTCAGGCTGGCCTCCAACAGGAGCTCCTCCTACCTCAACCTCCTAAGTGCTGTGATTTCAAATTGCACCACCACGTCTATTTTCAAAATTTGAAAGCAACAACTGACTTAGATACTTAGTGATCTTAGTGATGCATTAAAAATATAAATGTTAGCTGGGTGTGGTGGTGCACACCTTTAATCCCAGCACTCAGGAGGCAGAGGCAAGTGGATCTCTGTGAGCTCAAAGCCAGCCTGGTCTACACAGCGACTTCCAGGCCAGCTGGGGCTACAGGGAGACCCTGTCTCAAAAAGACATAAATAAATAAATAAATAAATAAATAAATAAATAAATAAATAAATAAATAAAATAAAGATCAAAAGAAAAAATATATAAAATGTAAATGTTGCCAGGTATGGTAGCTCACACTTTTAATCTGAGCACCCTGGAGGCAGATCTCTGTGAATTTGAGGCCAGCCCGGTCTACATAGCAAATTCTATGCTATCCAGGACTACCTGGTGAGACCCTGTCTTAAAACAAAACAAAAAGAAATGTAAATGTTGTTAACAATCTTGACAATATAAAAATTAAGTGTAGAGGCTGGAGAGATGGCTCAGTGATCAAGAGCACTGACTGCTCTTGCAGAGGACCTGGGTTTGATTCCCAGCACCCACGTGGTAGCTAACAACCATCTGTAACTCCAATTCCAGGGGAATCCAACACCCTCTTCTGACCTCCCCTGGCATTGCATGACATGAGTGTACCTACATATATGCAGGCAATACACTCTTATACACAAAATCAAAATAATAAACAAAATATTGAAAAAACAAAAATCTAAGTGTATAGTCATATGGAACATTCAAATATATAAAATACATTTATAGCAAATGGAATACTCCATTAAGACAGAAAAAAAATGTAAGAAAAAAAAGATGAGGAGCTGGGGAAATGAGATGGCTCACTGGTTAAGAGCACTTGCTGTGTAACCATAAGGACAGGAGTTCGGATCCCAGCACCTATGTGACAAGCTGGGAGTCCTGCACAGGCCAATAATACCAGCTCCAAGGAGGGTAGAAACAGAAGGATTTCTGGGGCTTCCTGGCTTCCAGCCTAGCCTAGAGCCCCAGGTTCAGAGAGAAACCCTGCCTCAAAGGAACAGGCAGAGAGTGATAAAGAAGACTCAATGCCTTCTTCTAGCCTCTAGCACACACACACACACACACATACACACACACACACACACACACACACACACAAATAAGTCTTTAAAAATAAAAAAAGAAGGTGCTGGAGAGATTGCTCTGTGGTTTAGAACACTTGCTATTCTTCCAGAGGACCTGGATTCGAATCCCAGCACCCACATGGTGACTAACAACCATCTGTAGCTCCAGTTTCAGGGGATCTGACACCTTCTTCTGGTCTCTGCTGGCATTGCAAGACATGGGTGCACTTACATGCAGGCAAAATACTCATACACATAAAAAATAAAAATAAATAAAATATCAAAAAGGAAATAGAAACATAAGTACATTGTTGAAATGCTCAAATATAGCTAGCATGGGAGATTAGACAGATAAATAGATGATAAATCAAGTGACGGAACAAAGAGGAAAAAAGGAAGGAGTTGATATAAACTCAATTATTCTTTTCGTTACCTGAAATTAGTAAGTCAAAACCTGGAACCAGTTGAGGAGACAGCTCAATGGGCAGAACGCTTACTGTGAAAGTCAGTGTGAGGACCTAAGCTTGGATCTCTAGCACCCACATAAAAGTTGGACTCCTTGGTCAACCAGTCTAGCTGAAATGACTAGTTCCAGGCTCAGTAAGAGACTTCACTTAAAAAAATAAGGCAGAGAAGCCATTCAGGAAGACGTCTGAATGTAAGCCTCCACGTGTGTGCACACACACCACACACAAACACACACAATACATACATTCCCACCTGATACAAACATATATACACATGCCACACATACTACACATACACAAGAACTAACTAAATAAATATTTTATTTAGAGGCTAACCACCTAAATAAGCAAAAAATACAAATGCTCAAAGAAAAGTTACTCAGAGGAATCAAAGGTAGAGAGGGATGGACTTAGAAGCTTGTTCATCCTCATAAACATATATATAACCTTTTTTTGGCTTAAACAAATACAGTGAGGGTGGAGAAGTGGTTCGGTGATTAAGAATGTTTCCAGAGCACCTGAGTTCAACTCCCAGCACCCACATCACATGGCTCACAACCTCCTGTAATGCCACCTCTAGGGGATCCAATGCCTTTTTCTGGCATCCACAGGTACCTGCACTTATGTACGCATACACAGACAGACAGACAGACATGCATGCATATAATTAAAAAAAGAGAAATCTTTAAATAAAGAAAATACAATAGGGCCAGTGAAATGGCTCAGCAGGTAAAAGTGCTTGCTGCCAAGCCTCAGGACCTGAGTTTGATCTACCAACATAGTAGAAAGAAGAGAACCCGTTCCCAAAAGCACATACTCACACACACAGTTAAATCAATAAATGCCATAACATTTTTTCAAAAAAAAATATATTTAAGGGAAGAGGAGATGGCTCAGTAAGTAAAGTGCTTGTTGTGCAAAGGGTGGGAGATGAGAACCCCAGAACCTGTGTAAATGCTGGTGGGTGGGGCAGCCCTCCTGTAATCCCAGTGCTCTGGAGGCAGAGACAGGGGCATCTCCAGAACAAGCTAGCTAGCTAGACTGACTGAATTAGCCAACTCTGAGTTCAAGGAAGAGACCCTGCCTCAATATATAAAGGTGGAGAGTGATCAAGTAAGATATCTGATGTCAACCTCTGGCCTACACACATGCACACATACATGTACACATGTACCCATGTACCCACACATGTGAACACACACGCAAACATGCATACATACCACACACATAGCATATGCAGAAAAAGACACTACAATGTAATCTTTTTATGTTGGTTTTAGATTTAATATCGACCACCCCCATTAAACAGATGAAGAAACTGAGGTTAGGAGACAGATCACAGTACATGGAATAGGAAGGGTCAGTGCTGCCCCACACAGACCTAAGAGCTCTCCTATGACTGTCCAGGCCACTCTGCCTTGGCAACTGCTATTTTCTCTGCTTAGCAGGTCCTTCCCAGCTTCTTTTTATTTTACTTATTTTGAGGGGCCGGGTTTTGAGACAGGGTCTCCCTGTAGCCCCAGCTGGTCTGGAACTCACTATGTAGATAGACCAGGCTAGCCTCAATCTGACAGAGATCTGCCTGCCTCTGCCTCCCAAGTGCTGGGATTAAAGGCATGTGGTACCATACCTGACTACACAGCTTCTTTCCCTGGCCTGTGGAGTCAGGTACTTCACCACCGAGTCTTTCTTCATGCTCCCTACATGCTTGCCCCTAACTCTGATGTAATGTTGACTTATGATCCCACAGATAGGTGGTTGGTTGTTCATCTCTCCATCTCATTTGTCAGACTGAACTCCACAAAGAGAAGTGTGCCTGACTCAGCACCGTGCCCTGCTCCCAGCCAAGCAACACTGTGTGAACTGTGAACAGCGCGCGAGCTGTGAACAGGCAGAGTGAATGCATCTCCCAGGATGCTAAGCTGCTGGGCTGGTGGCCGGAGGACCAAACCCTGACCACAGTCCTGACAGCTTGGAGGAGGCTCCTGTATGAGGTCCAAATTCATCCCTAAGGGCTCTCCCATTCCTGGCCCACGCACTCTGCCACCCTCAGTTTCCTTGTCCTCCTCCCTCATCCCAAGGCTTATCTGCAAATCTCAGCACTCCCCAAAGGCACGCTCAAGAGCCAAGTGGAGGCTTCCATCTGGATCGAATTAAGTTGCTGACAGACTTATGTCCTGGAGTCAGCAGGGTTGGAGGAAGACTTTGAGAAAGAAACAGGACCTTCCTCCTTAGAGGAGCTAACTCAGAAGAAAAACAATGTCCTGGTAAGAGCTGCCCAAAGGGGAATGAATGCTGGAACAGGTCTCTTCTAGCTGCGCGTCTCTGGGGAGGTCCTCAGTGTCTTGGGCTTCTTTTCAAACCTGGACAATGTGGGATGTGGGATGTGCTTTGTGTCCAGGGATTAAACGAGGCAAACTGGAGTTGTATGCAAGAACCCTAGCCCAGAGCAGGCACTCAGTCTACATGAATGCTTTCCTTCCACACTTACTCTTTCTTCTTTTTCTCTATATTTTGTTTTTATTTTGGTCACAGTTATCCATGGATATAGTTACTCAGACAAATTCTTATTTTGTTTTAACAAAAACCAGCCTCCTACCTGGTTCTTCCTATTTCCTTTTTTCCCAGAGGCCACCGCTCTCAATTCTTTTAAAAACAATTCTTTTGGTATTTATTTCCATGTTTTGAAATAACTTGTCTGCATTAATACTTTTGAAATTTCCATTTTAAGCCTTTCCAGTTGATTTTTTTTAAACCATGGGAGATGAGGGGCTGGGCTCTCAGACACGTCTTTGGTATTCATCCCCCACCTGTCCCTCTGTCTGTCTGTCTGTCTGTCTGTGTCTCTTTCTCTCTCTTATGCATACACACACTTCCTGTGTCCCACTATATGACTGTGTCATAATTCTGGCTAGAGTCATTTTCAGGATTCACGTTTATTATGATTACGTAAACAGTACTCATCGTTGAGACACAAGTTACACCACAGTTGCTTGTTCTCCTCTAAAAAGTATTTTCTCTTCTGGAATTAATAACTATGATTTTGTTCCATCACTTAAAAAAATACTTACAGTGCTTTGTGTCCCCTCACCCCCGCATTGTGTAATCTGTCGCCGCTCCCGGCAGCATCCGGGAATCCAGCCCTCTCCTCCCCTTCCAGCAGCTGGTTGCTGTTCTGCCCCCTGCACAGTCCGCCGCAGGGATCCTCTGTGTTGTCCCTCTTCTCTGCCGTATGAGATCTCTTGCTTTCTAGATTCCAAGTCCTTCTCTTTCTCAGTTTACATTATTTTTGGGGTGGGGTACACTCGACTGAAAAAAAAGTGCCAATGAGGCAAAGATGGGTGGGAAGATACTTTTCGATCCTCATGTTCGATTGATGGCTTAGCCGAGAGTGGAGTAGACTTCTATAGGCCTAGGATGTTTGGAAATGAGTTCCTCTGAAACACTGAAGGCTTTCCAGCACTTTCTTCTAGCTTACTGAGCGCTGGCAAATTGTGCTGATGGTGGGTTCGGTTTATAACCAGCATTGTGTCTCGGGAATCTTCACATACGTTTTCTTCGTCCCATAGGTCACCTTCTAGTTACCAGCTGTTCCACGATTGTGCAGGGCCCTTGTCGAGACTCTCTGACCAGGGAACACACTGTCCGGTTCCAGGAGCAGTGGTTGAGTCATGGAGTGATTTTGCTATGCAGCCTTCCCTCTGTTCCCTGGTTTTGGGTGCCAGGATGACTCAGATGTTGGATACTGTGACTACTCGGATGTTGGACCCTGAATGGGCATTCCCCTGCCTCAACTTAGGTTTTCTTTCCTGATCACTGTATCTATGTTTTTGTTTTCGTTTCTCTGGGATAATTGTTGTTTCCTCTTTTATTTTCTTTTTTAGCTCCATGTGGTGGCTCATGCATATAATCCCAGAACTCATGAGACTGAAGCAGGAGGATCTGTGTGTATTTTAGAAAGACTTTTTTTTTTTGTCTTTTTGAGACAAGGTCTCCCTGTAGCCCCAGATGGCCCGGAACTTGCTATGTAGACCAGGCTAGCCTTGAACTCCCAGAGATCCTCCTGCCTCTGCCTCCCGAGTGCTGGAATTAAAGGCATGCACCACCACACCTGGCCCAAGAAACTTTTAACAAAGGCTAGTGAGACATCTTAGTGGGTAAAAGCACTTGCTGCACAAGCCTGATGATCGGAGTTCAAATCTCCAGAATCCACGTAAAAAGCCAGATGCAGTGGCTTACATCTGTAATCCATTACTCCAATGATGAGATGGGAGATAGAGATGGGAAAATCATCTAGAAGTTCGAAGGCCAGCTAGCCTGGAGTATGTAGCACGGAGGCAGAAACAATAAGAGAGATCTGCCTCAAAAACAAGGTGGAAAGCAAGAACCAAATTCCAAAAGTGGCCTTCTGATGTCTATATATGTGTGTACTGTGCATTTTTTTCCTCTCTCTCTCCCTCTAGCTCTCCTCTCTCTCACTGTTCTAGTTCGGTTTCCATTGTTATGATAAATACCATGACCAAAAATAACTTGGGGAGGAAAAAGTTTATTTCAGCTAACAGGTTGCAGTCCATTATTGAAGAAGCCAGACAGGAACTCAAGGCAGGAACCTAGAGGGAGGAGCTGAAGCACAGACCGTGCTCCTCACTGGCCTGCTCCTAGCTCATGTTCAGCTACCTTTCCTATGCATCCCAGGCCCACTTCACAGTAAGCTGGGCCCTCATATCAATTAGCAATTAAGAAAATGCCCCACAGACATGCCCACAAGCCAATCTCTCTTTGAGAGAATTTTAAAAATTCTTTAAAATTTTTTATTTATTTACTTACTTTAATTTTTATGTCTTTGAGTATTCTGCCTGCATGTAAGTATACCACGTGATGCAGTGGCTGCAGATGCAAGAAGAGGTTGTTGGATCCCCTGGAACTGGAGTTACTGCCATGTGGGTGCTAGGAACTGAGCCCAGTTCCTCTGCAAGAGCACCTAGTGTTCTTAACTGCTGAGCCATGTCTCCAGCTTCAATGAAGGTAATTCTCAAGTGTGTCAAGTTGACAGCCAAGACTAGTCATCATGCACACACACACACTAAATAAGTAAAAATTTAAAATTTGACAAGGACATCCCTCTCACTAGTTTGCAAGTTTGATTTTGCCTTTAATAAATGGTAAAATTATATGTATACCAAAGAATTGTTTTAAAATAAATTTCTTTATGATTTATAGTCAGTAAATGTTTGATTTGTATGCCTATTTTATACACCTATATGTGACATTAGTGTTGAATATTAGTCACAGTTGGTAGGCCAATACTGATGTATTATTATTAACTGGTCTATATCAGGGCCATGTGCTGCGCATTCTGTAGGTTTTGAAAAATGTCATTTATCAACCATTTCATACTTTGTACAGAGGAATTCTTAAAAACATCCTTCTTTTCACACCCCTTATGTCCTCTAACCCCACCCCAAACCACAAGCAGGATCATTTTAGTGCCTCCACGGCCCTTTCGGGAGGGCCGCACAGGTTGGTTACAGAGCCCCAGGATTAGTTTCTTTCACCTAGTAATGTGCATTTAAAGTTCCTCCATGCTTTTGTGTAACTTGATCGTTTCTTTCTTTCTTTCTTTGCTAAGCTGAATAGCATTTCATTATACAGATGCACCTCAGTTTGTTTATCTTGTCACCTGTTAAAGGCATCTTGGCTGCTTCCAGCACGGACCAATCAGGAATAAAGTGACTGTGTGCAGGGTTTTGTGTTGACGTAAGTTTTCAAGTCATTTGGGTAAACACGGGGGCCCATGATGCCTGGACTCTGTGCTTAGAGCATCTAACTTAGTAAGAAACAGTGGCATGTCTTCCAGAGTAGGGGTACCACCTTGTACTCCCAACAGCAAGGAACAGGCTTCTGGTTGCTCCACATCCTCACCGGCATTTGGTGCTTTGGCGGTTTTTTTGAGGTTTTACTATTCTGACTGGCACGTGGTTCTGTGTCATTGCCACTCTAAATGATGCTGAGCATCTTTCTATTTGTTTATGATTTGTCTTATATCCTTTATTTGCTATATAGTCATTTCCCTTATCTGTCAGAAACGTGTCCCAGCAGGTTCCATGGATGCCTGAAATCTCAGATAGTACAAAACGTATATATAGTACATCTCCTATAGTACACACATATCTGTGAAAAAGTTTAGTTTCGATTAGGCCAGTACAAGTTAGAAACAATGACTCCTCACAAAATAGAACTTTAAACAACATACTGTAATACAAGTTATTTAAAACTTACAAGTCGGTATTCTAGGGTTTTCTATTTAATATGCTTGGATCATGGCTGATCAAACATAACAAATGACAGAAAGCAAAGCCAAGGGGAACTACTGTGTATTTTCATTGAGGAGATATTTGCTCATGTATTTTGCCCCTTTTTTTCCTTTTTTTCTTCCTTCTTTCCTCCTCTTCCCCTCTTCCCTCTTCCTTTTCTTTCTTCCTTCCCTGCTTCTTTCAAAGGTCTCATGTAACCCAGGCTGGCCTTGAGCTCGCTATGTAGCCAAGGATGGCTCTGAGCTTCTAATCCTCCTGCCTCTGCATCCTGAGTGTTGAGATTACAGGCATGTGCCACCGTGTAGATGGTTTCCTTATTGTTGAGTCCCTGAAGTTCCATGGATAATTTGAAGTGTTAGTCCTTCATAGGAAATGTGTTTCCAAATATGTGTCCCTTCATCCTTCGGCCTTTTCATTAATCTTAATCTGCTGAATGTTTAGGCTTATTACATGATTAATTTCTGAGTGTTTTTTGCTTTCTCAATCATCTTTCTCTTAGTTCTTTCTTTTTGTCTCATGCATCAATAATTCTTCTTACCTAGCTCCGGATCTTCGTAAGTTTTCTTGAAGTTTCCTTCTCCCTGACAGTCTCTGCTTCTTCTGTTTTGCTTTTCTTTCATGCTTCAGGCTCCCCTGATGACAAGGGACTCTTGCCAGTCTTCTTGTCTGAGGAAGACACCAGTTGACAAGTGACTCTTGCCACACCAGCAAATCTGACTGGCTACTGTGTGTGTGTTTAGGGCATCAGTGATGCTGAAGTTGGTGGTTATGGTGGCTGAAGGCTTTTCTCTGGGCTGATCATGCTGGGCATCGTGAGTGTGTGTGTGTGTGTGTGTGTGTGTGTGTGTGTGCGTGTGTGTATGTTTATTGTGCATGTGTGAGTACAGGTGTGCACATGTAGGAATGACTTTCACAATATAGACATATTCTGGACAAATAACTTCTACCTAACCTTGCCATAAAAAAGTTAAATATTATCTTAGCTTGTTTACTATACAGAAAAGTTCATTATACTTTAGATTGAATTCCTCATGACCTATTCTTGCCCTGCAGGACCTTAAGTGATGTATGTATGGGTGTGTATATGGGGCATATCAAAAGTACTGCAAGTAGTTTTTGATATTCAGAAACAATGAAGATGTGAAAATTATTCCATTTGTGTTGTAAATATTAGAGGGATTCAGTTGATAACATCTGTTTATGATGTGTGAGTGTGTGTGTGTGTGTGTGTGTGTGTGTGTGTGTGTTAGTCAGTCTAGGTCAAAGAATCAAAAAGGACAAAATTCTCTGATAAGATAGGGATCTGACTTTTACTTCCCCATTTCATGCTGTATGTACTGTTTCAATAAAACAAAGAACGGGCCCTTCTAGAGCACACCTCTGAGAGAATTCTGAAGGAACAGGTTCCCAGAAGTTGTGGTTGCACTTGGCTGAAATGGATGCTAAGAGTCAGGCTATCTTTGTTTAAGCATCACTGTAATATGGCTTTGTATAGAACACACCACTTGCATGTACCATGTCATGGGTATAGAGATCAGAGGACAATGTTGGGGAGTTAGTTCTCTCCTTCCACTTTGGGTTTCAGAAGTCAAACCCAGGCCATCAGGCTTTCATAAATGTTTTTTTATCTGCTGAGTCATCTCATCACCCTGGTTTTCTTCTTTTTAAAAATTAAGTGGTATTATTTTGTAAATATACAACATTTTCTTTATCCATCCACCAACTGACGGTCAGTTAGGCCAGTTCCATAGCTTGACTTTTGTGAATAAAACTGGAGTGAATGTGGGAGTGTAGATGCCTCTGACATACTCTTTTCATTTCCTTTGGCTCTGTATACCTGCTAGTGGGATTACTGGATCACGTACTGTTTCTAGTTTGAAGTTTCTAAAGAATGTCTATACTGCTTTCCATAATGACTATACTAATAAATGAGCTTTCACTGTATTCTGGCTTTTTAAATTTTTATTTGATGTGTATGAATGTTCTCCTGCATTTATGTAAGTATAATGCATGAAACACCCATGGATGCCAGAAGAAAGTATCAGATCCCCTAGAACTGGAGCCACAGATGGCTGTTAGCTTTCATGTAGGTGCTGGGAATTAAACCCAGATCTTCTATAAGAGTAGTCAGTGCTCTTAACCCCTGAGCCATTGCTCCAGCCTAGATCCCAGTTTTTAATAGTCTGCATTAATCTATGCCTGGTATCTTCCCTCTGACAATGAGTCTTCAAACTTCTGCTGAAGTGGAACACAGAAACTTTCCTGCCTGTGTAGAAAGGACTGCAGATCTAATTGCTTCTTAGACTTTTGGGGGGCATACTATATTAAGTTTATTCTAATTTTCATAAACATTTCCCCTTGCCTTAATGTTTTAATAGTACATAGGCATAACAGCAAGTCAGGTATGGTGATGCAAACCTACAGTTTTCAACTTGAGAAGCCAAGGCAGGAGAATCTTGAGTTTGAGGCCAGCCTGGGCTACATAGTAAGAACATACATATCTCAAAAAAGAAAACCACCAACGCCAAATCAATGCCTGACATCTTTTCATGTCATTTGTGGACTTTAATTCTAAAATTAGAAGTGGTGCCCAAACTGTTGCAACTTTGGCTATCAGGAACTGCTGTGGTTGACTCCTGTGTCCCATGACATACGTACATCACAGTGCAGTGTATGAAAACACATGCTAATCCATTTCACACAGAATTCTAGTAACCCTCTGTTTCAGTTTCTTTTCTGGTGCTGTGATAAAACACTGTGGCAAAAGCAACTTATGGAAGAAAGTTTATTTTGGCTTATGGTTTCAGAGGCTGAGTCCACTGTTAAGTTGCATGAGCACCAATAGTTCCTTCCACTCTGAACTCATAGGAAGGCATTGGAAGGCACTATTCACAGTTTATGGTAAAGGATGGAGGAGTTACATGCTTTTGTTTATGCTTTAATTATAATGCAGGGCTGCTGTGCATCATTTCGTAAGTCCTTCCAACTTCGGCTATTAGGAGCACCTATCTTGTCTCCCGTGCTGTGGCACCCACCCACTGACCACTCATGAACACAAAGCCGCTGTGTTTGCTTACAACCTCCTTACTTTCTGACACTACAGGATTCTCCAGGCTTACCTTGGCTATTTCCAAATCTGGTACTAGAAAAAAACAATTCTTTCAAGAAGCCCTGGGTTTGTTTGTTTGATTGATTGATTGATTGATTGATTGATTGATTTAGACAAGGTCTCATGTATCCCAGGCTACCTATCAATTTGCTATGCAGTTGAGGATGGCCTTGAATTTCTGATCCTCCTGATTCTCAGTTGTTGAGATTACAGGTGTGCACTCCACCACACCCAGTTTATGCAGTGCTGGGTATCGAACCCAAGGTTTCATGCATGCTAGGCAAGCACTCTAATAACTGAACTACATACTCAGTCCCTTTCATTCATTTTATTAGAAGATGGTATTAGAAACCAAGATGCAAGTTCTCAGATCGCTCAATGACATTAAAGCAAACATAAATTCATATAATTCTAACTATGAACAGTTCTAACCCATGTACAAATAGATCTTCCTAGCTTTTTTGTCTTCTTGATCTATAACCTTTCACTCCAAGACTCTATACATGTCCCTAATTGTGCTCTCAGGTATACTTGTGCAGCAAGATCAGAATTCCTAAACTGCACTCCTATGGGAGAATGTAGGAGTATGGCTAGAGTATAGTAATGGTATGCAGGCCTTTCCTATCAGTATCACCCCCACTGCTCATTTCTAAAGTACATAGCTGAGTGCTCTTTGTCCCACCCCTTCAGTCAGTGGGAGCCCATACTTGGTTTGTTAATTCTAAATTTTCATTTCTCTCTGTCTCTGTCTGTCTCTGTCTCTGTCCTCTCTCTCTCTCTCCCTCTCTCTCTCTCTCTCTGTCTCCTTGTGGAGGTCAGAGGACAACTTGTAGACATTGCTTCTTTCCTTCCACCATATGGGTCCCAGGGATCAAACTCGGGGCATCAGCCTTGGTGGCAAGTGTCTTCACCTACTGAGCCATCTCCCTAGCTCCTGTTTTATCTACAGTATCTCACTGTATAGCCCTGGCTGGCCTGGAAGTTTCCTGTACTTAAAATATAGTTAGATGATCTTGTCACATCTTCATTATATCCAGAGATCTGCTGATGTCTTACATGATTTTTAAAAATTTAAGAATTTATGTAATCCTCTGTGCTGTAGGGTCCTATGGGTTTTGAAAAACGCACCGTAAAATTAGCATGCAAAACAGTTTCACACTCTAAAAAGTCCCCCATATTTACCGGTCCTTCCCTCTTACTTCCGGGCAGTCACTGAGCTTTTTCTTGCTCTGTAGTCGTCTTTTTCAGAACATCAGACATCAAGAATCCTACAGTACACAGAGCCTGCCAAGGCCTTTCATTGAGTAACACGCATCGAAGGCTTGCTCATGTCCTTTCGGGCTTGATAGGCCCTTTCTTTTTGTCACTGAATAATATTCAGTTGTGTGGATGTGTGACAGTTTGCTGTTCACCTTCTACAGGACACATTGCCAGAGTCCAGTTTTGGGCAGTTATGCACAACGCTACTCTGAATAAAGCTGTAAGGATCTGTGGGTCAGAGTTTGTGTGAGGATGAGTTTTCAAGTTATTCGGGAAATTAAGCAGACTATTGGCTAATCCTTTTTCTGTCTGGCTCCAACTTCACCTTGAGAGGAGAGAGAAGCTCCCTGCTGCTGAGCATTCTGGGGGATCCATAATGCAAGTCAGCCTGCCTAGTGGCTTCCCAACCACCTGCTTAGTACAATCCAATTTCCTTTGGTTCCCTAAGTCAGCTGTGTTCGTCTATCAGTTTTCCAGCCTGGATACTATATTGCACAATTCTCTCTCCTAGTCTCATTATTCTAGTGAGGCTTATATATTTTCTTGTCTCTTAGTGTCATTTTAAATGAGATGAAATGAAGCTAATATCATTGTCCAACTCACCAACCTCAATCAATACTCACTCCCTTTCCATCCTCTAAGACTGAGGGATGAGGAAGTTTCTTGGGCTGTTTTCTGTTGCTGTAACAAAATGCCTAAGGCTGAGTACTTTGTAAAGAAAAGACTTCTGATAAAGTCCATTATTTTGTATGTTAACCTAAAATTTTAATAAATAGAAGAGAGAGACTTACTTAGCTTACTGTTCTTAATTTTTTAAATTTATGAGTGTGTATGAGTGTTTTGCTTGCATGTGTGTAAGTGCACCATGTGTGTGCAATGCCATGGAGGCCAGAAGAGAGTGTCAGATCCAGATCCTGTGGAACTGGAGTTATAGATAGTTGTTAGCTGCCATGAGAGTGCTGGGAGCAGAACCTGGGTCCTCCACAAGAACAGGCAGTGCTCTACCACTGAACCATCTCTTCCACCCTTCACTGGGTTCTCTCTCTCTCTCTCTCTCTCTCTCTCTCTCTCTCTCTCTCTGTGCGTGCTAGACAAGCATCCTCATGATGACTAACAATTGTCCATAACTCTAGTTCCAGGGAATCCAATGCTCTCTTCTGGCCTCTGTGGGCATTGCACAACATAGGTGCACTTACATACATGCAGACAAAACACTCATACACATAAAACAAAAAGAACCCAGGAAATAGATAAATGATACTTAATATCTTGCTGCTCTCTATTTGGCACACCCATGCCCATTTTCCTAACAGCGTCTTGCTGTGAGTCTTCTAGGGGCGGGACAGAGATGTCAAGATCTGGGATATAGTCAAGACCATAAATAATAAATCAACCATTGCATGGAACCACCTCCCTGCCCACCCCTGCCCACCCCCACTAGCTTCCGCTCTTGTCTCTTACCTCTTCCCCTCCACCCACAGCACCTTCCCCCTGGGTGATACTAGTCACTCCGTGATCTTACCTATTGCCTCACCCTTAGGACTCCTGTGACATCTCCAGCCACAGTCCCCTTCCTGAGCACCCAATAGTAGACATAGTGGGCCCTTGATGCACTGTGCCCCTCTTCAGCGCACGTCCATCTGTTTGGGGTTTCTTGAGAGCCTCTTGGAGTATCTACTTCACTCACACATCTTCTCTTGTTTCTGAGCACTGGTATGTATTTATTTGATAACATTTAAGAGACTTTGCTAGAATATTTTAGCACAATTTAGGAGAGGACAAGACAGGTGTGTTACTTAGGGTCAGAAGAACAGGGCATCTCTCCTTTCCTGGATGCTGCTGTTGCTGCCTCCTCCTCTTCCTCCACCTCTTCTTCCTCTTCCTCCTCCTTCCCTCCTCCTCCTCCTCTTCCTCCTGCTCCTGCTCCTCCTTCTTCTCTCCTCCCCTCCTCTTCTTCTTTTTGAGATAAGGCCTTATTTTTTTTATTATTAAGTTTTTTTTTTTTTTGGAATTTTTGAGACAGGGTCTCCCTGTAGCCCCAGCTATTCTGGAACTCACTATGTAGACCAGGCTGGCCTTGAACTCAGAGATCCATCTGCCTCTGCCTCCTGAGTGCTAGGATTAAAGGTGTGCACCACCACACCCGGCCTAGGCCTTATTCTTTCCTTAGCCCAGGCTGACTTTAAACTCAGGGCAATCTTTCTGCCTCAGCCTCCCAAGCACTGGAATTACAGGTGTGAGACACCATGCCTTGCTTCTGTGACTCAGACTTAAAGGGCTCTGTGATCTCCCTCCAGCCTGAATCCCCTTTAGTGTATTTGTTTGCTTGTTTGTGGGGTTTGTTTGTTTGTTTGACCTGGGGTGTGTGTGTGTGTGTGTGTGTGTGTGTGTGTGTGTGTGTGTGTGTGTTTAAACAGAGACTTGGTACACAACCTGGCTGGCTTAGAACTCAATATGTAGACCAGGCTGACCTCAAACTTGCAATCCTCCTGCCTCAGCCCCTAGCTATTCGTCAGAGCCCAGTCTAGATACTTCCCTTAGCATTTATTTTAACCATTCTTCCCCCTTTCTACATTACCAGCTCATCTCCTGCTGGGGTCAAGAGCCTTCCAGCATTCTGGTTTCCTCTTTGGAAAATACGATGAGGTTTTGTTCCCAGGGGAAGGATGGGATGAAACCCTGGTCCCTAGGATGACTCCATAGCTATTTAACCAATTACTAGGGGTTTAGGCAATGTTCCCACTGTCCTCAGGCCTGTGCCAGTAAGCTCCCTGCTTCTGGGATACAGTGCACAAGCCTTGTCCTGCAATCCCAGCTATTCACCATTAACCTCTTCTTTGACTGCAAGGAGTCCACAGGGAAGAGTTTAGGATTGCAGTCTGGGTTCAGTCAAGACTCTGCCACGCACTTGCTAGGGATGTCTCACAAGCAAGTTTACTCCAAATCTGTTTTCTTCCCTGCAAAGAGTTTTAGGAAGATCGGAGAAGGGCTCAGAGAAGCCCGTGCTCTGCTGAGGTTAGCCCTAGTCCTTCCTGCCTCACTTCCTGGAGCAGGCTTCCTCTGCCATTGGACTCTCCCCTCCCTGGCTTGGGAGCTGCTTGTGATTGAGCCTACGAGGACACAGGCAGCTTCCTTTTCCTCCTTTCTCCTTCTCTTTCTATGATCAGTGATAACACTTTGAATATTGGTTACATGCTAGCTCCTTTTCAAAACTTAATTTTCTTCATACTAGCCCTAAAAGGCTAGTACCATCCTTCCTACTGTAGATAAGGAGAGCAGCCTGAGAGGGAAAGGAAATGGCCCATCTCACTTCGCTGTTCAGTGGTGGTACTCAGAGTTCAGCTGCGTCCCCTGTCTCTGCCTCTCCCACTGCAGTCTGTCTCTCCTGCCTCCTCATCACAGTCATCGTCCTCTACCCCAACCTGCAAGGCCACCATCTCGGTCCCTTTTAAGTTACAGTAACAGAATATCACAGAGTAGGTCCTTTATAAACAATGAGGCTTCATCTGACTCATGGTTCTAGAAATCAGGAAGTCCAAAATCTAGCAACTGCATCTGACAAGGACCTCTGACTGCATCACATACATGGTGGAAGGCTGTGCATGGGTAGGAATGTCTGAGGCAGGGCAAGGAGGGTCAGACTTGCTTTTATAACAAACCCACTCCCATGATAACTATATAAATCTATGTATGGGGTCAGAACCCTTATGGCCTAACCACCTCTCATCAGCCCCTACTCCCAACACCATTGCATTTCCAGCACGTGGACTTGGGGGACTCGTGCAACAGTAGCAACCACGTGTGGGGGCTCCCTGAGTCATGAATTATATCAATAGCAACACTTTTGAAGATAGGTCAGCTAGACAAAGGTAGAATGGGCATTTGTGGTTCTAAACATGAAATCCAGAGTAAGGCAGACTTGAAGGAAGGCAGTGCAATGGCTGATCCAGGTCCCAGGGTGGGCTTCCAGGAGGTCTCAGTACACCATCCACGGCAATCCAGTGCTACTTGGATGTGAAGACAAGGGCATTAGGACCTGGAGGTGCTCTGGGAAGTGACCTCAGGAAATGCTAGGGGGAAAAAGGAAACTGGTGGGGCGGAAACAGCTCCTAAGTGTTATCTGGGAAGGGACCTCTGGGAGGCTGGAGCAGTCTCACAAAGGAATTTGGGGAACCATGCAGAAGAGCCACATGTCTGAATTATCCCAGCCATTGGCCCCAGGCCCTCTTGTGCCAGCTCTGGAGCATGGACCAAGGGCTTCCACAGCTAGAGAAAGCCCCAGGCTGGGGGGAAGAGAGAGAAAACCAATCATTGGAAGGGAACCAGGGACGCCAGGTGAGGGTGCCAAAAGCATCTGTCACGTCAGTGTGTGTGCCTCCTCAGTCAAGCCACTGGGATAGCAAAGATTCCTTCTCATAGCCATGATTCAAAGTTCTGAGCCTCACTCTGCTTTGCCCTGCTGTGGTTCCATGCCTACACCTGAACCAAACCCTGTGTTCAGGCCAACACTCTACCCTGACTGCTCTCACCACCCACCACTGTTGCCAGGAATGGGGCCATACTGACTGGCTGAGGCTGCCTAGAGCCTGCTCATGCAGCAGGTGGGGCCAGTGCCCTGGAACTGGAATGCTGGGAGGATGGGAAGGGTGCAGGGAGAAGAGGCAAACTCATCATGAAAGTGTCCCCTGAAGCAGGAGACAAGAGTAGAGGAAAAAGCGAGCCCGAGGGAGGAATAGAAGACTAGGGACTCAGGACTGTGCGAGGACGAGGACACTGAACTTCATCCACTAAGGCCACTGAAACTCCCTGCTCATCTGTCCTCCAAGGGAACATTCTGTCACAGCTTGTAGCCCCTGTCAATGCAAGAACATCGTTCTCACCTCAGAGGCGATAAAAGATAGTTTATTCTGGAGCCAAGTATGAGTGACCATGGTCCCAGGAACACAGATTTAGTCACCCCAAATGCCATGTTTCAATGCAGAAGCAGTTTAACAGAACAAAGAAAGTCATAAGCCAAGACACTTTTCAAATACATTGGTGGAGACTCAAAGAGGCAGGTTACACCAAGGGAGAACCTCTGATAGGCCACAGATGCTTTCTGGTGACACTTAGCTTTTGGGTTGATGGAAGCTAGTGGTCTGCTAAGGTAATACATTCTAATGGTTTTTGTTGGTTAGTCACAGGATGTTAGATCTGACGCAGAAGTGGGCAAAGATATAGCTATTTAGGGGGCTAAAGATAACCCCCAGATAAATTGTAATTAGGCTTTGAACCTGCAACATTCCAACTTCTCTGCATCACTGATGTTCTAATCAGTCAGTCAGCCTTGCAGAAGGAAGGTTCAGTCTGGAGGTCCAGCTTCTTTCTGGGAGCTTTTGTTCATTCTTCCAACAAAGGGGAGTTAGAGACCCATACTGTGCCCCATGCTTGTTCTAGAGACATCTTTGACCTCCAAAAATCTCCCTTCCCACTGGATAGGAGCACTGCTGTTTGTCCTCTCCCAATGGATCCAGCCTACCCTGTGGAGTATCCAGGCTTCATCTGCCTTCAACTGGAGTCCTACAGAGACCTGTGAACACTGGGGCCAACTGGCCAGTCCCAGGCCTGTCCCCTCAGAGACAGAGGTCACAGAACATTCAGAGATGCATCAGGGGACCTAGAGGGCAATGGATGAGTTTCTTCCTCTGAAGCTCTGGCCAGTCTCCAAGTCAGCTGCAGTTCACTTCTCAGAACCAAATGGCTTCTGTCATAGGGAGGAGCCTCAGTTCCCTCACAGCCGTGCCTATTTGGAGGGTGTAACCTCCCTGGAGTTTAAGCAAGCCACCACACCAGCTCCCACAGGATCTCAAGTGCTTGGGGAGGCCATGTTTCCTGAGGCATCCGTTGCTGAATCTAAACTGTTCTCACCTGGCCACATCCACGCTGCTCCCTCAAATAACCTTAGCCTTGACCCCCCCACACACACACACATACCACCTGTGCTGGTTATCATCCGTTGTCAACTTGACATATCTGGGAAGAGGGAACTAAGGTTAGGGAATCTCCTCTATCAAATTGGCCTGTAGGCATGTCCAGGAGACATTTTCTTGATTGTCGAATGATGTGGGAAGGCCCAGCCCACTGTGGGTAATGCTTCTGTTCAAGCTGCTGTGACAAGGCCCCAGTGCTACCACCCTGATAGAAAGGTCAAGATGGAAAGAGCCCAGGCTTACCCACAGGGAGTGCTAGAGAGGTCTCCCTGTAATGATCTGGGAGGTTCATTCAAGTCTTTTTTTTTTTTTTTTTAATAATTAGTAGATGTGAAAAACATTACCACTGAAATCCACCTGATAACCCTACATCCATGCTCAGATGCCAAGGAGCTCAGAAGGTAACCGACTGTAACTAGTAATAATCAGATATATAGAGATTAGAGACGCATGTGCATCTTAGTGTCAATTGTATTAAAAATGAATTCTGTGTAACTGTGTATTTTAATAATGAAATGGAGATCTTTTTTAAAGTTTAAAA
>NW_008352659.1:2863589-2872831 GCF_000622305.1 Nannospalax galili | reverse complement strand
AATAATTTCATTGTCTCCCTCCCTATCCCCATACCACATTGGTGATTGAACTCTGTATCGAATGTTTTACCTCTAAGCTACAGCCCTGGCCTTTTTCTTTTTAATGTCCCAGACTGTGATTGATTGATTGATTTTTTTTGAGACAGGGTCTCTCTGTAACCCAGCTGACCTGGAATTTGCTATGTAGACCAGGCTGGCCTTGAACTCACAGAGATCTGCCTGCTTCTGCCTCCTGAGTGCTGGGACTAAAGGCGTGCACCACCACACCTGGCTCATTCAGTCGTTTTACTTTGAGATAGAATTTATGTGCAGAAAAGTCATCCCTTTAAAATGTACCACTGAGCGTTGCTTACAGTAGTCAGAGTTGGACAACCATCAGCACTATCATATTTTAGATCCTTTTTACCCCCAGATGAAATACCACGTCCATTAAGCAGTCACTTGCTATTTGTCCTCCAGCCCTCAGCCTGCATTCAACAGAGTGCTTTCTGTATCAATGAACTTACGTTGGACATTTATTTAAGTAGAACTCTATCAAAGTTTACTTTTCTGTATTTTGCACTCTGTCCTAACATTTCCAAGGCTTATCTGTGTTGTGCCTGTACTGGTGTTTTATCCCTTCTCCCAACTGGACACTATTAACCTTTGCCTCCCTGTCCATCAGCTGATGGAGATTATGTTGTCAATGCCTCTTATCTGCTGTGAATGGTGCTGCCACGGGCATCTGGTACAACTGTTTGAGTCCATGTTTTCAGTTCTTCTGTGTGTATCCCTGACATTGGTGGGTCACGTGATAATTATCCCTTTAAAAAATATTTTATTTATTATTTTTATTTTATATCTATGAGTGTATTGCCTGCATTTATGTAAGTGCACTCCTGTTGTACAGTGCCAGAGAAGGTCAGAAGAGGGTGTTGGATCCCCTAGAACTGGCCACTGTGTAGGATCATGACCCTGTCTCAAAAACAAAAGGTAAAGTGCAATAGAAGACTCCTGACATTAACCTCTGGCCTCCGCATGTGAATGTGTTAAGTACATACATGTGCACATACATGCATATACCATACACACACACAGACACACACACACACACAATGTAGTTCAGTTGGTAGAGTTCTTATTTGGATTCTATCCTCAGCACCAAAATTGGATATGGTGGTGCACACTTGTAATCCCAGCACTCAGGAGGTACAGGCATGAAGATCAGAAGTTCAAGGTCATCTTTGGGTACATATTGAGTTTGAGGCCAGCCTGGACTATATGAGACTTTGTTGAAAAAAATTAAAAAGATAAATAATTCTCTTTTTTTTAATGGGCAAAGAATCTGAGTAGATGTTTCTCCAAAGAGGGCATGTGAAACACCAGAAGGTGCTTAAGAAAATGCTCGGCATCACGAGTCATCAGGGAAATGCAAAGCAAAACCATAGTAAGACACCACCCACCTTCACTAGGGTTGGGGAGAATACAGAGAAATCAGAGCCTGAACATTGTCATTGGAAATGATGCAGCGCCTGCAGACACTTTTATTATTATTGTTTACTATTAAATTTTTATGAATTTCATACAATATAGTTTTATCATATTTAGCCTCCTCCCCTATCTGCACTGCTCTTACTTCATGTACTCTGTCATATATATTAAGGTCTATCTCTATCGAGTCAAATTGATGTCCCCAAATGTCCTTTGGTGTGGGTCCATCCACTGGAGCCTGGCCAACCTGGTCCAGCATCACCCTTAAAGAAAACTGACTCTCCCTCTCCCAGTAGTTATCAGTTGCCAACAGTTCCTCAGCTAAGGTGGGGGCTTCTTACCCACTTCCCTGTGTCTGTGCTGGGTTTTTGTCTGATTTGAGCTTGTTCCTGTAGCTCCAGCTATACTGGAACTCACTATGTAGACCAGGCTGGCTTTGATCTCATAGAGATCTTACTGCCTCTACTTCCCAAGTGCTGAGATTAAAGGCATGTGCCACTGCACCTGGCTCTCCACTTCATTCAAAAAGTTTGTTACATTATTTGGTTGATGGATTGATTGATTGGTTGATTGAGCGTGTGTGTGTGTGTGTGTGTGTGTGTGTGTGTGTGTATGGGGGAGGGACAGTGTGCCCAGTGTGCATGTGAAGGCCAGAGGACAATTTGCTAGAACCAGTTCTCTCCTTCCACCATGGAGGTCCCCGAGATCGAGCTCAGGTCATCAGACTTGGGGGAAAGCACCTCTACCTACTGAGCCATCTCATGAGTGCTTCACTTTTTTTTTCAGACAGGGTCTCAACTATGTAACCCCAGCTGGCCTAAAGCCTTCTATGGAGACCAGGCTGGCCTCAGTCTCACAGAGATCCATCTACCTCTGCCTTCTGAGTGCTGGGATCAAAGGCCTGCACCACCATGTCCAGCCCTCTTCACTTTATTTTTTGAGATGGGCCTCACACTGAACTTGGAGCTTCCCCTGTCAGCTACCCTGGTTGGCCAGTGACCCCCAGGACTGCCGGTCTCCACCACCTCAGCGCTGGCATTGCGGGTAGAAGACGCTACATCCAGCTTTTATTCAAGTGCTGAGGCTCCAAGTGCAGGTCCTCAAACTTGCACAGCCAGCGTTCTAACCACTGAGCAATCCCCCTCCCTGCCCCTACATTGTCTTTTTACTAAGGAGTTGAAAATTGTTCTTCATTTAGTGTAGAAGCAGTTCCCTCATGAGTATATGATTTGCAAATGGTTTTCTCGTTCTACTGGCTGCCCTTTCACTTCCTTGACGGTGCTTAGGAACACAAAAGATTTTCATTCTTATAAAGTCCCATTTGTCTACTGAGTGGCCATGAGGGCCTTTGGTGTCATATCCAAAGCACTGTCTTTTTGCCTCTCTCTTCAGATCCTTTCCAGCTGCTGAGTTCGAGAATCTTCCTCATGTCCACAAGCCTTGTTTCTACTCCTGGAATCCCAAACAACTCTATCTGTCTCAGATAACAAATTCCCCCAGGGACAATGACCAACTTGGAAAAAAAAAGTACATAATTAATTAAAGCTTTTAATGACAACTGTTGATGGTTACCCAAGGGTCGCTAAGTTCTCCCTTGGGTCTGACTTCATGCTGCAGAATAAATCCATTTACTTTTCTCAGGTTCTGGAGAGGACCCTGAGAAAGGAGGCATCCTGGCAAACAGTAGAGGGGGTCCAGAGTTGCTGTGCTACTTGAAACAAGATCACTCATAGCAGGAATTTCCAGCCATACTGGTGTCCTGCCAAGCTCAGGGCCATGCCATTGCTGGGACAGTGGTGGGGGCTCCAGCTCCAAGAGAGAAAACAGGCCACAGGGGCCAGCAGCAGCCCAGCCTCAGATTCCAGATCATCTGGCCCTGAGAAACCCACTTTATGCCTGGGATGTACTTCATAGCACCCTCACATTTGCCTCTGCCCCGGCCAGGACACTTGCTTGACTCTGAGGCCATGAGGAGAGCCCAGTCTTGTCATGTTGGATTTCCACTTAGCCAAGGCAATATTGGGGAAATCTTGTACAATTGGGAGAATGATGTGAACTGCGGTATCTTGGGAGGTGGTGTAAGCACATGAGGCAAGATATATACAGCCAGTCAGATGCTCTAGAGAAACAGCCAACTGGGTAGAAAGCAGATACAGATATGGGAGATTTTAAGAGTTGATGTTCATGATTATAATGACCAAGAATTCCCATGATATGCCAGCAAACCCAGAGTGCCATTCTCAGTCTGAGACCAAAGGCCTGAGAATCTGGAGAGCCAGTAGTCTAAGTCCCTTCATCTCTGCTTCCAGTACATATCCAAAGTCTACCCAGAATCACCAGCCAGTAAATAAACAGCTCTTCCCAGCAGTCCCTGGCATCTCTTGTCTGAATTCCCATGGTGGCCTCTGTCCAGTGTCCATCTCTCCTTTGTTAGCTTCTAGTCTGTGTCTGCTTATGTCACTCCATTTGGACCCTCTGGAACCTCCCCATCCCACTCCCAAAAAAAGCTACCACCTTTGCAATGATTCATGAAGGGCTAGAATTTTTTTTATTCTCTCCTGTCTCCCCCAACCCTCCAGTAGACTGCTTGGGGCCCACTTTATGTCCCCTGAACATGAGAAACAGTTCTACCCTGAAACCTTTAGCAATCTGATTCCTGGCCCTGGACCCTTCTTTCCCCTGACGGCTCCAAATTATGCTTCCTCCCTTTGTTCAAGTCCTCACTTGTCAATTCTCAGAGAGGCCTTCCCCAGTTCCTCATTAAAACAACTGCTGACTTGATGTTTTTTCTTTTAATTTGAGACAGTGACTCCCTATGTAGCCCAAGCAGCCCTTGAACTTACAATCCTCCTGCCTCAGCCTACAAAGTACCAGGATTAAGCTTGGGCCACCAAACACAGCTGGACTTTTCTATAACATAACAAAAAATATTTTATTTGTTATTTTTATTTTATGTGTATGAATGTATTGCCTACATGTATTTAAGTGCACCCATGTCATGCAATGCCTGTGGAGGTCAGAAGTAGGCATTGGATCCCCTAGAACTGAAGTCATGGACAGTTGTTAGCCATCATGAAGGTGCTGGGAACCAAACCCAGGTCTTCTGCAAGAGCAGTCAGTGCTCTTAACCACTGAGCCATCTCTGCAAGGTCCTATAACTTTTTTTTTGAGACATGGTCTCAGGTAGCCTTAAATTTACTCTATAACTGAAATATGACTTTCAAATTCTGATCCTTGTGTTTCTACTTCCCAAGTGCTAATATTACAGACATGTGCTACCATGCCTGCCTTTTGTGGTACTGAGGCTCAAACTCAGGGCCCTGGGCATTCTAGGCAAGCCTTCTACTAACTAAGCCTTATCTGACCCCTCACAGCTAGACTTTCCCACTTTCTGGCTCGTTTTGTTTCTCTTTATTTTCTTTTGTTTTTAAATAGAATATTTTATTTATTCTTTGATAATTTCATACATTTAAACAGTGTATCTTCATCATATCTGCCCCCAAATCCTCCCTCCCACTCCCTCCCCTGCACCCCCAATATGTAAATGTCCCCCTCCTCACTTTTTATTTTTCTTGTAACCCACTAAGTTCAGTGAATGCTGTCTGCTGGAATGCTGACTGATACTGCTGACTTGATTTCTGTGTAGGTCTTCTGCAGGTTACCACAGCTGCAGTGAGTTCATGAATGCAAGGCCATGTCATGTCCAGAAGACAGCGTCACAGCACTCCTCCCCACCCTCCAGCTCCTACATTCTTTTCACCCTCTCTTCCTCCATGTTCCCTGAGCATGGGAAAGTGTTGATATGAGTGGCCCATTTAGGGCTGAGCACTCAATAGTCACGTATTCTCAGCACTTTGGCCAGTTATGAGTCTCTGCATTAACTACTGACCACTGCAGAGACAAGGTCAAGGTTGAGAGCAGCACTAATCTATGTATATATACTTACATGTTTAGAGGGAAGTTTGACAACATGTCCAATTAGCAAAACAATAGTAAGGCCAAAGCCTGCCTAGTCACAGACTTGACCAGGTTTAAGTATCAGGTGTGAATATTCCCTCTTGTGGAACAGGCCTCAAATCCAATCCAAAAGTGGTTGGTTACCCTCATCATCGTCATGCCTCTACTGTAACCAATGGGCACATCTTATCTGGCAGATTGGTATTGTAGAATGCAGGACTGGCTGCTGGGTAATGTCATTGATGCTTTTCTCCTCACAGTGGCCTCCATAGCATCTTCTGGCACTTTGAAATCTAACTATCAGGAAAGAAGTTTCCAGGTCAGTCCCAGCTGGATTTCTCTATGTTCTGCAACTGAAGTGTGTTATGTCTTCTGCAATAGAGTCTTAGCATTCTCCTCACTTTCTAGCGTGCTGTTTATTACATGTACTTAATTATTTATTGTGTGAATCCCTCCAGTAAAATGTCAGCTCACTGTGTGTGTTGCATTGACTGTCTTATTTCAGCTCATGGAACAACAGCTGCACAAAGCAGACACTCGGTGAGTTTTGGTGTATGAGTAACTCCTCTTTGGTCCCCTCTTGAGGCCCTCCCTTCCAGACTGAGCCACACCTGCACCCTGTCAGAGCAAATCAGTCACACCACTTCCTCCCTTAGAACCTTTCATGTGCCCCCATTTCTCAGCCCGACTCTTCAAGACCAGCCACAACCCTGGCTCTGCCCATCTATGTAGGTCATGTCTGCTCCACCATGAAACTCTAAGGAAGATGAAAGTGCAAGTGGATGTACATGTGTGCGTATACACACACACATACACACACGACACACACCCTGCATACCACACACAATAAAGACTTACTTTATATGACAAAGACAAAAATCTCTTCTCTGTCTGAATTGATGAGATCCCAGACAGATGCAAACCAATCCATTCCTCACCACAGAACCCAAAGCCCCAAAGCCAAGGGATCCTCCATCACCCAAGCTGAGTTGATCTATGGCCCCCATAAGGTTGTTCTTCCCCAGGTCCCATCCCAAGGGTTCACAAAGGTAAACGGGAGACTTAGGTCCATCCTCCCTTGTCTTTCATCATGTTTTCAATGTATCTCCTCAGCAGTGGCACCTCGGAGTGGATGGCATCCAGGAATGTTGCTCTGAGGGCTATCCTTGTAGGGAACTGTCACTGGGGGCTGGGGCTGGTGAGAGTGTTGTCTATGGCTGTACATATGGGGGAACTGACATCCTGAGAGGAGACAGGCTTACTGACTGAACTCGGCCCTGTGGCCCTGGGTAGTGAGCTGGCAGACACTACACCTACGTTGATTTTTTTATTTGGAGGGGTCCCTGAGCCAGGGTGTCACTCATAACCCAGGCCTGAAACGCACTGTAGAGCTAAGGCTGTCCTCAAACTCATAGTGATCCTCCTGCCTCAGTCTTCTGTGTACTGGGATTATAGCTAGGAACCACCATGAATCACAGTGCATTCACTCTGGGGAACAAAGGTGAGAGTGGAGACAAGGCCGAGGTATAGAGGAGGAAGCCACCCACCCATCACTTCTACTTAATATCTAATGCAGAAGATAAGGGCGCTTGCCAAGATGGATGGAAAAAATGGTGCACAGAAAGAAGAAAATGGGGTGTGGTGGCGCACAGCTTTAATCCCAGCACTTGGGAGGCAGAGGCAGGTAATCTCTGTGAGTTCAAGGCCAGCCTGGTCTACATAGTGAGTTCCAACCCAGCTAGGGCTATATAGTAAGACTCTGTCTTAGAAGACGGAGGAGGAGGAGGAGGAGGAGGAGGAGGAGGAGAGGGAGGGGAGGAGGAGCCACCTTGGGGTTGGGGAGATAGCTCAGTTGGTCAAGTGCTTGCTGTGTAAACATGAAGACTTGAATTCGATCCACAGAACTCATGTGAAAAAACCAGGCTTGGTGTCATGTGTCTGTAGTCCTATACATGGGGAGGTGGGAACAGGAGGATCCCTGAGCTCTCTGGGAAGCTGACGTAGCTTACTTGGTGAGTTCCAGGCCTATAAGAAAACCTGTCTTAGAAAAGATGGATGGTTTCTGAAGAAGGACACTTGAGATTATCCTCTGGCCTCTGTACTCACATTGCACATGTATGTGCCTGTGCTCCTATGCACCCACATACACACACACACACATTACTAATATATTCCCCTGAGATTTATATTGCTGGGTATGGCAGTGACACCTGTAATCTCAGCACTGGGTAGGCTGAGGCAGGAAGAATTTACAAGGCCAGTCTGGGTTGCATAGTAAGACCCTGTCTCAAAAATGAGGGCTGAGGAGCTAGCCCAGTAGGTAAAGAGCTTCCCACATAGGCAGGAAGACCTGAGTTTGACCACCAGCACCCACATAAAAGCCAGATGCAGTGTCATCTTGGCTCTGGGGAGGCAGAGGCTGGAGCTTGCTGACCAGACAGCCTATCACAATTGGTGAGTTCCATGTCCAGTAAAAGACCCTGTTTCAAAAAGTAAGATGGAGAGTGACTGACTGAGGAGGACACCAGACATTGTTGTACATAGGCAAGCACACAGCCATGCATACATACTAATACATACAAACACAGAAAAGGGAGGCAGCAAACTGACTTTTATGATAAGAACAGTCCCTCCAAAATGACATTAATTCACTTAAGAGGCAGTGCCCTTATGACCTAATCACCTTTTTTCCCCGTCTAGTGGTACTGGGGATGGAACCACACACAGGCTAGGCAAATGGTCTACGCTTGAGCTACAGCCACAGCTGCTAAGCACCTCTGAAAGGCCCTACCTCTCAACACTGGTACTGTGGGGACTACATGTCCAGAACCTGAACTCTGAGGCACATTCAAACCTAGCAGAGGACAAGATAGCACATGCTGGTGGTCCCTGCTGAACCCCTTGCCTTTCTTCAATCCCCCGTGTCTCTGAGCTGTTCCAGAACATGCCAAATAGCCTCTATCTCTGAGTTCGTAAACCACAAGGGCTCTCTAAGTTTATTCATTTATCCCTTAAGTAAACAGTGGGCCTGATCTTGGACAGAGCTGGGTTAAGCAAAGGAGCTTTAGCTCCTGACAGTTCAGGGGGTGGGCTGGGTGCAAACTGGGAGGAAGGAGGGTGGGTTTTATACCTGTAATAATACCACGGGAACACCCTGGAGTCAAAGACAGACTATCTAGTGGGTGAGGGTGAGTGTTATCATAAAAGATGGACAAGGTAGCTTCTTTAGCTGCTCTTGAAGGATGAAACACTACAGGAAGATGTTGAAGAGGTTCTTCCTGGAGAGCAACATATGGGTGAGGTCAGTTGTCTCAGTCTGCTAGAGAGTGGAGCCCACATGTGTGTTACAGAGTTGGAGGACAATTCAGATAGAAAGAGGATCAGGAGTCAGGTGTGGAAGAGTCCTTGAATCCCATGTCCAATGGTGTTTGGATTTTATGTGGGGGCCACAATAGAAAAACTCTGAGTAGGAAAAAAGGCCATGGGTGACTGGGAAGGCAGCCCCTGCAAGTCTCCACCCATCAGCTCCCCTTATGCCCTTTGATGTGGACAAAGCTTTTCTCAAAGTAACTTGGAGCGCTCTGCTCCCTCAGCTTCAGGGCGGGTATCTTAATCCCATCTTCCAAACAGTTGTCTCTTAAGCCAAAGCACAGAGGAATTCCAGACTGCCTCCCACCTCTGTGCTGCACAGGAAGACATGTGGATCACTGACCCACATGACCAGGCATCTCTGGAGTGCCCAGGACCGCTGGAGACCTGAGGGATTCCTCCAGAGGTAGAAGCTTGTGAAGAGGCCCTTGATGAAATGAACTCAG
>NW_008352659.1:2858765-2863475 GCF_000622305.1 Nannospalax galili | reverse complement strand
CCCTCCCTCTCCCCCTCCCTTCCCTCCCTTCCCTTCCCTTCCCTTACCCTCCCTTCCTTCCCTTCTTCCTTTCCCTTCTCTCCATTCTTAAAAGTGGATGTGAAATCAGAAGGAGGAAGCAGAGTGACTACTGCCTACCCTGCTTTTCAGAGGATGCTCCTAGGCCTGTCTCTGTGACTTCCAGGACCAGAGATCAGGAGGTCTACCAGCTTGTCTGGGTCATGCACAAATCTCTGGCCTCTGGCACAGGGGCCACTCCTCTCCTGCCTACCTCACACTGTCTAGCAGCCTTGAAACCAAGTGGGTGTTCTTTGAGGACTTTCAGAGGCAGGCCATCAGGGTTACCCACTCTTCCCTGCGTGGTCCTAAGATTCAAGCAACAGCAGGAGATTTTATCCATCAGGACACTGTCCAAGCATGACACACTCTTGTCAATGTCACACAATTGAGACGAGATTGGTCTTCAAAGCCCCAAGTCCTTCTCACCACTCAGAACCTGCACTAGGGACATATTGAGCTCAAGGTTGGTAGAAGTACTCACTTTTCTCTCTCTCCCTCTCCCTCTCCCTCTCCCTCTCCCTCTCCCTCTCCCTCTCTTTCTTTCTCTCTCCTCCCTCCCTCTCTTTCATTATCTATTCCCCACCTTGGGTATAGAATCCAGGGCCTCACATATGCTAAGCTAAGGTTTTCCACTAGCCCCTAGTTGTTCTCAAAGGCTGGTCAAAGGCCCGTGCAAGGGCTCTAGTGTGGTCAGTCTGCCTGCTCTTATGGTTTTACCATCTGTGTACCACAGAAGGACGCCTGGGGTCAGTGAGGGTAAGATCTAGCTAGTGTTCACTAAATGGTATGTCCTGAACACAAGCGGCTGGATCTCTGGGTAAGGAGAGGGGACAGAAGGGGGACAGAAAGCTAGAATGGTAGAAATTTTCACTTCAAGGGTCTACTCCAGCTACTTGTGAGTGGGGGCCTGGAGTGTTGCCTTGAGGCAGACCAAAAGTCAGGTCTGGGAAGGTGTATCTGCCTTGGTGAAGGCTGTCCCAGTGGGGGATGGGACAAGAACAGGAGTAGGGAGAGTGTTTGGCATTTTGCCCTCTCCGCTGTAAACTGACACCCTCTGTGTCAACACAGAGTCTAAAAGCACCCAAGTACCCAGCCCACAAAGAGGAGGTGAACCTCAGCCTTGCGGTGGGCACCTCACTATATTCCTGATTCTGGAATGCCATGAAGCCTGCAGATTCCTGGGTTCCTCTGTGTGATAAATCACCATGCTGCTGTTTTTCAGAGATAAGCATCAGGTTGTATGGGATGGTGGAGCCCCATCTTCCCTGCCCATCCATCTCGCTTGCCTTTTGGGCCCCAAATAGAGGCTGATTCCTTCGCCAAGGCTTGCTCCTTCTAGTGTCTCTTCTGTTCCTTTGACCTCAGAGTTCTTGGTCTGAAGCCCCATCAAAACTTGGACCTGTTGCCTGGGCAACTTCAGGACAGAGATGTCCCTACCACTTCTTGCCTCATCTCTCCAGACAGACTGAATATTACAGTTGCTGAAATGATCAATCCCACTCTTCGTTGCCACATGGCTGCTTATAGCTAGCAAAGAATATCCATCCTGGTCATACTCTCGTTTGGCCCCACTAGTTCCTGGAGAAGTGAATAGGGATGGGCTAACCATTCTCACAGTTTAAAGAGAGGACAGGGACCTGCCCAAGGTCACTTGACCAGTAGCTGTTTTCCAAATCCTGATTTCTTTCTTTTGTCCCATCCTGAAGCCCATCAAGTGGATGCCATCAACAGACAGAAGGAAGCAGAGACTGGAGCCTCACACAGGAGTTCTGGGCTACTTCCAACTCCAAGGTTACCACCTGGGGCTAGGCTACAGATTGGGACCAGTGATGGGAGAGCCAGGGTGTGGTTAGGAGCAGGTAGCTTAGTAATCAGGATTACTGGGTGACCCTGGGTGACAAGTTCCTTGTCTGAGTGCTACCTCCTGTGCAAAGTGGGTATGTAGGTAAGGAGGTACAGGGATGGGTCTGGCCCAGTCTTCTGGCCTGGTCATTCCTCTGGCACCCCCTGTCACTCCTAGCTATAACCCCATCCCATAACCCACATGGTCTCAGGAAGTTCTGCAGCATTTGTCTCCAGCAGCCATCTGGGGGCTGACCTCAGGCCAGCTGGCTGCTCTCCAGGCAAACTGCCCATAGGCTGCTCACATTTATTGATCACCTACTGGATACAGAGCTTGCATATTGAGCAAGTATGTTGAGGGCAGAGGGAGAGACATACAAACCCACAAAAGTCATTAAGGCTTCAAAGAAACCTAATCTAGCTATCCTTTCATCTGCCTGCCTCTCAACCCACCAAATATTTCCCCATCACCCCCTAGTGGTGTATTGGGCTGTGGGTAGGAACTGCTGGAGGAGGGAGGAGAGGGAGAGGCAGAGATCACCAGTTAAAACAAGTACTCTCCTGGAATCAAAGCACTCTGGAGACCAAGAAGGGACCACAAGTGTCTCTCTAAGCAGGTTTCTGGCTCCCACTCTCAAGGTGAGACTGGGACAGAAGTATTCCATTTGGCTAGCACCACCTACTTACTACCTACATCTGCCAGTTACTTGCCTGACCTCTAGAGGATTTGAAACCCATACTGGAGGCGGGGGGGATATCAGCATTTTGACACAATAGGGTGACTTCATCTAGAAGGCTGGGGGAACAGAGACCTCCAAATGGGGCTGGGTGCCTCCGGGGCTCCTCTGGGCTCCATAACTCCCTGCTGGCAATTGGAAGATATTGCCTACCATTTAAGAAAAAAAAGATTTACTTTACTTTTGATATTGTGTATGTGTGGGTATGTGTATGGGTATGTACACATGAGGACAGATGCCTGCAAAGGCCAGAAGAGAGTGTCAGCCCCTGAAGCTGGAGTTACTTACAGGTAGTTGTGAGTTACCCAGTGTGGGTGCTGGGATCCGAACTCAGGTCTTCTGCAAGAGCTCTCCAGCCCCCTGATATCACCTATCTTTATACAGTCTGGGGAAGATAATTTCAAATCCTAACCTGTTATTTCAGAAGCCCAAAGTCTCTAGAAGAATTCCAGAGATGCTGAGTATTTTTTTTTTTTTTTGAGATGGGGGTCTCATGTAGCATCCTAACCTGTTATTTCAAAAGCCCAAAGTCCCTAGAAGAATTCCAGAGATGCTGAGTATTTTTTTTTTTTTTGAGATGGGGGTCTCATGTAGCCGAGGCTGGCCTGAAACTCACTATGTAGTTGATGACTTTGAACTTCTGATTCTCCTGTTTCCACATCTTCCATGCTGATGTTACAGGCATGCATCACCACATCTCATTTATAGAGATGAATCTTTGAGGAATAAAAATGTTGGTATCAAATTGGTATGCATGTTATTTAAATTAATAATTGCAAATTGTTTGATAGACAAATTTTCAAATCATGGAGATCTGAGATCAAAGGAGCTCTTGGTCGGTGAGACAGGGCAGTCCTTGGTCACCACTGAGGGCAATCTGGTACAAGCATCTATAGATGTGTTAGGTGCCCTAGCAGAGCAGACATCTGGGGGATAAATGACCTTCCTGGAACAGCTTCCATTTAGCAAACCCAAGCTGCCACACAACAGACACGGAGTTTCCATATAGTTATACCCATTTTACAGAGGAGAACTCAGGCTGGCTGGCAGAGGTGAGGTGCCACTCAGAAGTCCTTTCACTGACACTTGAACACCAGGAGGAGTGGCTGGCTCCAAGGCCAGACTGGAAGCCAGGCAGTCAGTTCCTCTGAGGTGGCCCGGAGAGACTGGACCTCCTTGGAAAATCCCTGGATATGGGACAGCATATACCATCCTGGGACTGAGAGCAGAAAGCCTCAAGGTTTCGGGAACCACAGGCTAGTGTGGGATTCTCCGGGCAAGTCTGGCTTCCCGAGATCCTCTAGCCCAGGTTGGGGTCCTGGCGCCCCTCCAAGGGACTGGGGTGGGCTGAGGATGGGGCCTGGACAGAGGAGAGGGGAGAGAAGCGGGAGGCCAGCCTGAAGCAGAAACAGGAGAAGCTCAAGGGGGAGGAGGGAAGGGGCGGGCGGTGAGCCCTTCCTGGGGCAGGAACCCGGGCCCCCCTCGGCGCAGGCGGTCCAAAGCGATTCTGCAGATGGAAGGAATTAACTGGGAAGGGGAGGGTCCCACAGTGATAGCGAGTGGAGTGTGTGTGTGTGTGTGTGTGTGTGTGTGTCTGAGAGGAAATATAGAGATAGGAGAGAGCACCACGACAATCACAGGAAGACAATAAGAAGAGGGAAGAAGGGAAGAAGACAGGCAGAAAAGAAAGGAGGGAAGAAGAGAAGGAAGGAGGGAGGGGAGGGAAGGGGAGAGGGAGAAAGGGAAGAGGGAATGGAAGGAGGGAAAGAGAAAGGGAAGGAGGTAGGAAGGGAGACTTGAAAAAGAATTTATTGGAGAGGGCCTGAGAAGAGGCCGGAACTAGACCATGGCAGAGCAAACGCAGTGTCGGGGTGGTTCTGTGCTCAGGACCAAGGAACTGGGATAGCCCAAGGGGTGCGGGTGGGGCTCGCGAGGGGCCGTCCCTGTGTGCGGACCAGCCTCCCTTCTCCTCGCCCCACCCCTTCATCCATATTCAATAAAGAAGCCAATAGGGGAGCGAGGACGCGGCCGGGAGGGGCGAGAGGGGGCGGGGACTCTGCAGACCCCACCC
>NW_008352659.1:2816211-2858569 GCF_000622305.1 Nannospalax galili | reverse complement strand
CGCGAGGCGATCGCCGTCTGGGCCCGGGCAGCCGGCAGTGGGCACAGGCTCCCCGGTGCCCGCCCCTCCGTCGGGAGGGGGGCGCGAGCGGGTGGCCGGGGAGGGGCCGGCACGGCCGCGGCAAAATGAGCCTGCTGTCGGCCATCGACACGAGCGCCGCCTCGGTGTACCAGCCCGCCCAGCTGCTCAACTGGGTCTACCTGTCGCTGCAGGACACGCACCAGGCTAGTGCCTTCGATGCCTTCCGGCCCGAGCCGCCCGCCGGCGCCGCGCCCCCGGAGCTGGCCTTCGGCAAGGGCCGCCCGGAGCAGCTGGGCTCGCCCCTGCACTCCAGCTATCTTAACAGCGTCTTCCAGCTGCAGCGCGGAGAGGTGGGTGCCCCGCGCGCGGCCGCCCTGTGTCCGGTGCGCCAAGGCCGGGTTCCTATCTGCCCGGCTTTTTTCTGGCCTGGCCCGGGCCGGCTCCGCTTTGCCGGGTCCGGCTTGGCTTGGCTTCCATCAGCTCTGCCAAACTTGCCGCCCGAAGTCCCTGGGGCGCCGGGAGCGCGTCACCTCCCCGTAGAGCCGGCCCGGAGCAGCTCAGGCCTGGGCAGGGCCCTCCCGCCCCCTCTTCCAGCCTGCAGCCCTGCTCCTAGTAAGCAAGCTCAGGGGTGTCTCCGGATTCTCTCCAGACAGCTGGGGTGAGGCCAGGGCGGGGAGCCCCCTCCTAGTCGTTCCCTCGCCCAACCCTATCAACTCTGTTGGCCGCCGCCCGCTGGGACCTAGGGTGTAGATCCTACTCCTAAACTCCTCTGGAAGGGCCTAAAAGCTTTCTCCTGGATTTCGTTGGTTCTCCACCCGAAGGGCGCCCGGGAGAGCAGCGAGTCTTGCGGGCGCTTTTTCTGCTGATCCCACTCGGGGTCCCCCAGATCCACCCTGCAGCTGTGCACCCTCCCTCGGCCACATAGGAAGTGGTTTTTGAGGTCTTGACCTCACAGACTGCTCTGTCCCCTGCTTTCCCAGGGTGGAAGGGAATGAAAGGGAAATCCTTAGAGCTTGGGGGAGGGGGGATGGGCGAGGAGGGCTCCAGCTGCCCAGTGCCTTCTCCCCAAAACCTGAGCTGTGTCCCAAAGGCTGCCTGTTCAGTGGATTCGGTTACAAAGTCTACTGGGTAATGCCTGTCCCTAGCTAGATAAATACACAGATGGTCATGACCTCCCAGCCCCTTTGGGGAAGGGGGGTCTTATCCAGAGCCTTCCCAGAATTCATCTACCACAATACCTACCATTTACTCCAATTTTGGAATTCAGACAACCTCTGTGGCTTCCACTTGCCCCTTGTGGTGTCCTCCTGCCAAGGTGCAGGAGGTAGAGGGGCACGCTTGGGGTCACTTTCACTTTCCTTCTGACCTAGAGGTGGGTCTGGGAAGAAGACTGCTATATGCTGAGCACACTTGAAGGTAAGACCCGGAGACGGAAGGTCTGTCTCATATATGTGTTCAGCACTGCCATTATTTACTGGAGGACACATGGACATGCAAAACACTGGAGTAAGGCCAGCACCTAGGCTGCCCTGCTGACCTGTGAGGTGGAGTGGAGTGGGAGGGCTGGGTATGGTAGCCAGGCAGGAAAGGTACTGTTGGAGCGGAGGGAAAGCATCTGTATGCCAGGACTCTTTATAGAACTATAAAGCACACTCTGTGCATGAGGAATGGTTCCAGGCTGGGATCTTTTCTTATGACACTTTGCCTCCTCTTCAGGGACCTGATGTCATGTGACCAGTGACTTTGGAGGGCTGTCGCTGGAGTGTTTCTTTAGTGTCTGGGTCTGTCCCATTTTTTATTCTCCTAACAAACTTGTTGAGCTCTATGCAGTGGGAGTGGGGGTCCCAGGGACTTCACAGCTACAGGCTAATGCCTGTGTGAATGGCTGGTGAGGGAATGGGGTGCTGTCACGGCAGGTGATTGGATGGAGGTACGTTTAAGGAAGAGAGAAGATGGCCATGACCCACAAGTCCAGTGGGGTCCATAAGGAACCTTTACTGAGCCCTTACTAGCCTCCCTCTGCTAAGAGGCCCATCAGTGGTCCCCTTTGGGAGTAGAATGTTGTGCCTCTCCTTGGAAATTTAAACCTCCAGGATCCCAGCTGTGGCTCAGTGAGACCTGCCTCCTGTGCTCCTGTTTCCCCGTGAAGGGGGCACAGTGTGGGAGGGGAGGAGCTGGGGCAACGGTGGAACAGTCTCTCTCGACCTGACGACATGAGCTTCCCGGTCTCTCAGCCTGCCCATCGAGTAGGTTTAGTCTGTGCTGTCACCCAGGGTGTTATGTCTGAGGTTGGAGGCCTGCATAAACAAGAAAGTATATGCCTACAGACAGCCAGGATCAGGGGAGACCAGAGGGACTTCTTACACCTTGGAGGGCTGGAGGACTGTGCCTGCTGACTCGAAGAAGGCTGCCTTGGCTTCAGGTTCCTTCTTCTTCACCTCCCATCCCCTTGGCCTCTTAAACCCTCTCAGAGCCCCAGCTGTGCTCTTGGGGACAGTCCTTTCCCGAGTTCAGGGCTTAGTTGGTGACCTAATATGGCTCCTTAATAGCCATTGGCTGAGAAGGTGAGAAGAAATCCCCCTAAGTCAGTGCCACCACCAAGGGGCTGGGTGCAAAGGCAGCAAGGTCCATGTAGGCAGGAGGGGATTGTAGGAAGAGACCTAGGGTCCATGAGCATTTCCATTCTGTTGGAGGCCTGGCAGGCCTGGTGGCAGTGCCTGTGGATGTGACTTGCATGCTGACCGCTGACCATGGCCCGTCTGCACCAGCCCCTGTGCCAAGAGCCCACCCCCTCCTGCACCGCCCCCAGGCTGTTCCCTCTACAATAGCAAAACACCATGAATGCAGCTGGCATTGGGGGAGGTGAGGACACGGGGGCACAGAAGCCTATTGTGCCCCCTGGAACCTCAGTCCTGGGAGCTGACAATAAGCCAAAGGTCCCGAGTGGCCCTCTGGCCTTGGAAGCGGAGAAGGAGGTGGCACAGTTCACATGCAAGTTCAGGGCAAGCTCCAGGAGGTGACCTTCCATTGGACATGGGCACCTTGTAGTGACTTAAAAGACTTCTGGGTCCTGCAGTGAGACCTCATCAATATGATTTTCAGAAACTGCGTCTGGGAGACTCCTGAGGCCCTGGGTGAACCCCTTCTTTCTTCAGGTGCCTGCAGGGGGAGGGGGGCTTAGACAGAGGGGGTTGGGCTGCATGGTGTCTTCCTTGCCAAGTTCTGTTGGAATTTAAATTCCCAACAGTGTAGCCGCCATAGATTCCACTTCTGGAAAAGTAGAGTTAGCATTACCTCTTGGACCCTGGAGGGATCCTCAGAACCGGTTCTGGGCAGCCCTTGTACCCCACCTCCACCACACCAGGGGGAGTGAGACTATCAAGTCAGATTCTTAGGACAGCTGTTTCCTTTCCCTTTTTCTCCAAGGCTAGAAGTAGCTGGAAAGTGTGATCCCACTGTGGAATAATTATCCCTCCTTCATGGGTGTGGGGAAAAATATGAGTTTGAATGGGTTTGAAAAGTACAGCATATTGTTCTTGAATTCATGCAGTGCCCACTAGCACAGTAAAGGCTCTGAGAAGTCCTGCAATACAAAATATGTTAATGGTTCTACATCTCAACATTTCTCATATTTATTCAATCGGAGAATGGTTTTGGCCCGGGATACATACCAGGTACCAGTGCTCTTCCAAATATCTCCAGGCTAAGGGATGCTCCACTAGCATGTCTAGGTTAAACATCTCCATGGCTGCATAGCTCCAAACTTCAGGAAGCTCTTCCTGAAGCCATAAAGTGGGGTCCTCGAATTGACTTCTGGGGTACCATAGACCCTCTTTGCTGCTATGGCCTGCTCACTGGAGATCTGTGAATGGTAACAAGGGTCCTAAAGCCTAGCAGACAGGCTCCAGAGCCTTCAACCATTCCTCACAGAAATGGCCAGGAGAATCCTTAGGGAAACAACTGTGGTCCTTCTCTACAAGGTCCAAGCTAGAGGTAGGGGCTCATACCTATAGTCCTAGTGCTTAGGAGATTGAGGCAGGAGGATTGCTGTGAGTTCAAGGCCAGCCTGGGCTATCAGCCTGGGCTGGAGAGATGCCTCAGAGGTTAAGAGCACTGACTACTCTTGCAGAGGACCCAAGTTTGAGTTCCAGCACCCACGTGGTAGCTAACAACTGTCCATAACTACAGTTCCAGGGGAATTTGACACTCTCTCCTGACCTTCTTGAGCATTGCATGACATGGTTGCACTTATATCCGCATAGACAATATACTCATACACCAAACTAAAAATAGTAACTAAAATATTTTTGCCTTTTTTGATCTTTCTGAGACAGGGTCTCCCTGTAGCTCCAACTGGCCTGGAACTCACTATGTAGACCAAGCTGGCGTTGAACTCACAGAGATCTGCCTGCCTCTGCCTCCCAAGTGCTGGGACTAAAGGCATGCACCACCACGCCTGGCCAAATAAAATATTAAAAAAAAATCAAAATGGGGCACTGGAAAGAATTGCCATGAGTTCAAAGCCAGCTTGGGCTACAGTGAGACCTTGTCTCAAAAATCAAAATGTGGGGCCGAGGGGCCAGGGGAGTTTGGAGAGATGGCTCAGTAGTTAAGAGCACTGGCTGCTCTTGCAGAGAACCTGAGTTCAGTACCCAGGATTCACACTATGGCTAGCATCTGTCTGTAACTCCAGTTCTAGGGGATCTGATGCCTTCTTCTGATCTCTGTGGTCATTGCACGGCACAGGTGCACTTACATACATGCATACAATACACTCATGCACAGAAAATAAAAATAAATGAATCAAAAAAAAATCAGGAGGCAGAGGCAGGCAGATCTCTGTGAGTTTGAGACCACCTTGGTCTACATAGAGAGTTCCAGGCCAGCTGGGGCTACAAGGAGACCATGTCTCAAAAAAGAGGGAGGACCTGAGTTCAGTCCCCAAGACCCACATGGTAGGAAGGAATGAACTCATACAGGTCATCCTCTGACATCCACATGCATGCTGTGGCTGACTTGCACACACGCTTGTGGACACACACACACACACAGACACACACACACACACACACACACACACACATGCACGAATGCAAAAAAAAATATTTTGTAAATAAACAAAACAAAAACCAAACAAACAAAAGGCCCCGGCCTAGAAAGTTGTTAAGAGTTTGGATGATATATCACTTGTACCCACAGCTGGTGTCCAGGGACCCACTAGTGTGGACAAGTGGAGCAAAGCCACTCCCCTGAAGGTGGGCATTCCCTGGTGGAGGTCAAACTTGATTTCCACAGCCCCTGTGGTCTGGGTAAGATGGGAGGAAGGCAGTCCTGGGCCTGGTGGGGAGGTGTGACTAGGGAAGACTCCCCCAGCTGCCTGACCGCCCTCCACACCTTAGGAAGCGGAATGGTGACTCAGGTAAGGAGGCCACCACTTGAAAGGGGTTAGCATGGGCTGCTTGGCCCTCCTCTGTCAAGTTAGGCTGATTGGATGAGCCTAGGTTCAGAGGAAGACCACGGGCAGGGGCTCCAGTCTTGAGTTACTGGCAGTGGCAGCACCAGGTCCAAGGTGGTAGAAACAAGGGCCGATGAACAGCAGCCCTGCTTTGTCTAGTGCCTCATTGCTCCCATGTAGAGAGGACGAAACAGAGACCTGGAAGACTCAAGTCACCAGCAGAGCTAGATCTAAAAGTCTTCTGTGTCCCATGGAGCTGTGCCCATGCTGTGTTGCAGCTGGTCTCCAGGTTGGCACCCATCTTTATCTTCTCTAGGCCCTGTGCAGTCCAGGCACCTGAGACCTCCTGCCAAGACAGTGCCTCTGACTTTCTGTCTAGACCAACTCTCTTTTCTTTTCTTTTCTTTTCTTTTCTTTCTTCCTTTTTTTTTTTTTTAAACAAAACAAAACAAAACAAAAACAAAACAGGGTCTCACACAGCCCAGGCTAACCTTGAACTTCCAATGTAGCTGAGGATGACGTTGAATTTCAGACCCTTCTGTCTCCATTCCACAAGTGCTAAGAATACAGGTGTGTTCTACCATGTCTAGTTTATGCAGTGTTGGTAATCAAACCCAGGCTCCGTGCATGCTAGGCAGGCCCTCTACCAACTGAACCTCATCCCTGTTCTGGATCCCAACCTTTTTGAGTTGTGGGCCCTCATTGTGAGCACTGAGTTTCCTACCATGCTCCTGCTCAGACTGGCCTAGCTTAGTAAGGGAGAAGTTAGATTCTGAACACTTCCAATTTTGATCCTATGTTCCAGTTTGGGGGCAGTGGCCCCTTTGTCCAGAAAAAAGAGGGTACATTCAGAGAGCTAGGGACAGAACCAGGATTTCTACCTGGGGCCCAGCATGCTCTGTTTATCCTGTACATTCATTCTCCCCCCGCTCCCCTCTCCCCTCTCCTCTCTTTCTCTGTATGTATGTACACATGTGTGGTGATGTATAATCTGTGGCTCATTCCTCCTCTGACCATACTAGTCAATTTGAGATCTCTGGAAGCCCCTAACTCTCATACCTCCAAGTCTTTACACTTGCTATTGCTTCTACCTATGATGCCATTTCCAGTCCTGCTGTCTCCAGTGGGCAGATTCCAACTTATGGCACAGATGCTGGGCTGGCTACATAGGGAGCAGCCCTTCCTGAAGCTGCTGTGCTGCTGTGGTGGGTGAGGTGTGATGCTCTGAGGGCAGCGGGCTTAGCAGCTAGGCTGCCACGTGCTATGCAGTGGGTGTGTCTCTCCATAGCTCAGTTGTCAGGGCTTGAGAGTAGAAATCGCACCTCTTTCCACTCAGGAGGCATGACATGGGTGCTCAGGTAGTGCCTGGGTGATCTTAGGTGCTCAGTTCATTCTACTAGGTGGATGGGGGGGTGACTTAAAACCTGACTTCTCTTCTGTCTTCAGACCTGCAACAAAGTAGATGCTGTCCCTCATGTCAGCCTCCTGTGTTACCTTGAAGGAGTGTGTACTGATGGCTAGATGAATTGCAGTGAGTGACTTGGGAGATGGTGAAGCCCTGTCCTGGCAGCGACTTAGATGTGCAGATGGTCCTTACCTTGTTTGGTCATGAGCCTCTTTGAGAATCTCAAGGCAGTTGGAGTCCCCAGTGTGAGCCCAGCACACATAGTACAAACACACATGTCTACCTGTGACTGCATTGTTCACAGATACTCCCCCCCCCCCGACCCCAGCAAATCATAGGTCCAGGCTGCTGCTGTTCAGTCTGTATCCTCAGCCATTCCCTGGACTGCTTAGACGCTACAGTCTTGTACAGTCCTGGGTTTCTCAGATCCATGCTTTCTGCTTTTGCTTGGTAAATGTGCTCTCAAAGTGTGAGGTGCGGGGTCCCCAGTACTTGCATGATCTCTGGGCAGAGCCAAGGAGCTATGATTCATGAACACTATCAGTGAGTGGTGACTCTGGGTGGGCATGAAGGAACCAAGGTGGGGAGGTCTGTCCTGGACTTGTTAGACTCTGTTTGCAGCCACTGTCTACTCTCCCAAACTCTGGCCCTTTCCACATTTCTCTCTGCCCACTTCCTTCATCTAAAAGAACTAGTTGTGTTCATTAGGCTAGAATCTTTTGTTGAGGACCAGCTGTGTGGAGAGAACTGTTTTTACATGTGTGTCTCCAGGAGGCAGCAATGCTCTGGAGGGCAAGGGTCCTGGCAAGGGGTCACTGCCTGTCCTGGCCAACCCATACATTTCCTGGTCAGCTTCCGACCTTGGAAACAAGAGCATAGGTGATGCTGAGTGTGGCTTAGAGAAACCCTCAGTCAACGTGTGCTTCATTTTCCTGTGGGCCTAACTCCCACCTGTGTGGGGATATGCAGAGGCAAGGGTAGCTTTAGAGAATAAAGAGTTGTCTAGTTGATTAAAGGAACCCCAGGGAACAGGGGGGGTAGTGGGGGCTAGAATCCAACTTACTCCTCTGGGCCTTTCTCAGAGTGTCTGTCTGACCTCCCAGGGACACCCTGCCCATTGCCCAGCCCTGGACACTGCCTTCTCTACTGGCCTTACCCAGGGCAGTGTCCTTCCAGCAGATGCTGTGCCCTACCTTCACCTGTTGTCCCTGCTGCTCCTCTCTGTCTCCTGTCTCATCTTTACGGTTTTACCTTCTACCCCATCTGGACCACTTTCAAAAGCCCCTACCTCACCCATGGTGTCCTCTGATGAGCCTTCCCATCTTTGGGGAGGGCAAGGCCCAGCCCTAGAACTTTGTGCCTGCCCACTTCATAATCCATAGTAGGACCACCTTCCTCATCCAACCCCCTTATACAGCCCAGAGAAGCTGGTACCTCACCTTGCCCAACATTGAGGGGCTTCACGTATGATGTCAAACCTGGCATTTTCTTCTAGCTCCCCTTCCTGTAGGTGAGGTCAAGCCTTAGACCCTGCATGAAAGTGAAATATAACTCATGAACATATTCTGGCTGTGTTGCTTTGGGAAAGTTACTAAATCTCTCTGAGACTCAACTTCCAACTCTATAAAATGACATCAAGAATACTTATCTAATGTCTTGCCAGGCAAGGGGAACTAAGAAGAGTTTCTAGAATACACAGGTTCCCATCCGATCAGAGCAAATTAGTGTCTTCTTGTGTGTGTGTGTGTGTGTGTGTGTGTGTGTGTGTGTGTGTTTGAGACAGGGTTTCCCTGTAGTGCCAACTGGCATAGAACTCCCTATGTAGACCAGACTGGCATTGAACTCACAGAGATCTGCCTGCCTCTGCCTCCCAAGTGCTGGAATTATAGGCCTGGCAAATTAGTGTCTTTTTATCTACTTTTCCTTGTTGGCCTATCTAGAACCTTGGAGAAGATTCCAGGAATGGACAGGAGTCTGATTCTGGGTCCTCCGCATATGGTGTTAGGAGGATCTCATGCTTCCTACTAGCTTCTGGGGTCACTGACCCAGTAAAGGGAGGCTTTCACCCAGCACACAAGTATGGCTGCCCTTCCCTAGAGCCACCTTGTTAGTCCACCAGAGCTGAGGCCCTGGTCTAAGCCCTTTAAAATGTCATCCTATCTGTCCAGGGGTTCCTGGGCCCCTCTCCACACCCAGGACAGTAACAGGTCATAGAAGCAGCAAAAACAGTTTGGGCAACAGAAGGTCACAGGTGCTTGCTTTTAGGGACAGCCACCCTCAGGGGAGATGAGATGGTGCCACACATGCAGAGATTAGAGCCACAGAACACCGTCAAGCAGCGGCAGAAGTTGAGAAGTGGCCCGTGCCCAGCCATGGGAAGAGTGAAGGGGTCAGGGGAGGCCCTGGAGGAGGCCAGGCCCCTTGGACAACAGTGCCTCAGGAGTACCCACATCTGTGTTCTGTATGCAGGCTAGCAGCTGCAGGTAAAGGGCTGGTCACCCCCTACACACTGGGCTCTAGGGTGCCTCTCAGAACCTGGTGTCTATACCTAACAATGGCACACCTGTGGGGACAGTCACGTTTGCCCTCCCTTCCTCTCTTCTGTTCCAAGAGGCCAGGCCTTGTCCTATGCTTTGCCCAGTCCTCACAGGCTGGGAAAACAGCTGGGACTGGCCTTTCACCTCCATGGCCCAAGCTCAAATAGGGCTTTGCAGAGGAAATGGCTCGCTGGCCTGCCCAGCCTGCACTGACCAAGCAAGCAGGACTCTTGGCTTTTAGTCCCAGCTGTATCTGGGATCCTGTACCTCTCTGATCCTTAGTTTCTCACCCATAACATGGAATGAGGTAGGGTCATCTGACTGCTCTTGGAACTCTAAGCTCTGGTGATTTGTCTTGAGTTGGGGCTGGGGACAGAGAGCTGTGGCGATTGTGTGGTCAGGTTAGGGGACAGCAGAGGTGGGAGCCTGGAGGCTCTGCCCTTGCTTTTCTGTCCCATGGAGCTACTAAGGGAGGGCAGCTCTGTGACCCTTGGGAGGTAGTGGCTGTCAGGGAAGGGGTAGCTTGCTCAGAGGCCTTTGGCCTCTTGGGGATGCCTGACGGGCTGTCAGGAGCTGGGGGCATGATTACAAATGGGGTGCTGGGTTGTTCAGGGTGTAGTTAATGTACTTTTGGTATCCACCAAGCTTCCCCTTCCTCTTGGCAGTTTGCTGCCAAAACAGCCTCGAAGCCTGTGGTGTTGCTTAAGTCGGATCCAGCAAAAATGAAAGAAAGGAAAGGAAAGGGGGGGAAGAGAAGAGGGTTGTTATTTTGTGAAATTGCATTTCCCAGCCGTGAGGGTGACTCACAGGGTTGGGAGCTTCGAATTTCTTGTTTGCATGAAATTTTCTCCAAGAGGATGGGGCGATGTTGCCCCAACGCACGGGGCCAATTTGTGATGCCAGGAGGGGGCAGGAAAGGGACAGTCTCCTATCCCAGTGAAGACATGGAGAGACCTTGTGCAAATGCTATTACCTAAACTTCCTGGAGCCTGGGCAGCGCAGGCTCAGATTGGGGGGTGGGGGGGAACAGGAATTATTGTTCAGTGGTTTTCGAGTTTTGGCTTGGGAAGGTGGAAGGTTCTAGAGGTAGATGGTGGTAATGGTTGCACCTCAATAAGAATACACTTAGTGCTGCTGAACAGTCTACTTAAGATCTTGAAACCGGTATTTGACCATATACCAAAATACACCCTTGGTCCCAAGTGGCCACTGTGGTGACTCTGAGGTGGAGTCCAGAAAACTGTTTTTGTTACAAGATTCCCAGGTCAGTCAATACAAGTTTGAACTCATTTCATCTGTAAAATGGGGGACAGTGACTCACCCGGCTGTGGTGAGAACCAGCTATCTTAGTAAGTGTACGGTTGCTAGGGTTTGGCCTGTCACTATGGTCACCTTGACTTACTTCCATCAGAGCTGTATCCTCCCTCCCCTCCCCCGCCCAGCCCCCAACTCCCTGTGCTTCAGAAGGTAACCCTGAAGGTTCTTCCTCTAGGGAGGCAGCTTCTGCCTCTAGAGGAGCTACTCCATTCTGGGCTCATCTGAGCACTGGAGGGTCAGCCCAAATGTTGTGCAGGCTAGTGCAGGAGCTCCCTGTAGATGGAGTAGGTGGCTGAGTAGATGGTCTCAGGATCCATGGGGTTCCCTTCCCCCGTCACTGCAAGAAGCCTTGGGCCACTCTTGAGTGTGGCATCTGTGTCCTTCCATGTTCCAAAGCTATATGAGAGGGAATAGAGGCCTAGCAAAGGAAGAGCCAGCTCAGGGCCACATAGCAGGGTGTCTGAGGTACAGTCTTAGCTAGATAATGAGGGCTGGGTCCCCTAGGAACGAGTGGCAGGCTTCTGAAGATGGAATGTGGGAGTAGAAGCTGCTCTCTTTGGGGTCCGCCTGGGTGTGCCCCGTGCCCTGGGGCTTGCTCTCAGCTCTTTTCTCTCCCTTCCTACACTGAGGAGATGCAGAGGACTGTCCATGCTCTGGGTCCCTGCCTGCCCACACTTTGCAAGAAAGGGCAAACCCTAGCTCTAACACCTAGTTTCCCCATCAGCCTAAGGACTCCTGAAAACGCTTCTTCTCTCCCTTAGCTCAGGGGCCATAGCTTAGCCCTGTCATTCTTGGGCATCTGTATTGGAGTCTCAGCCCCAAGCATTGTGCCCAGGTTCGCTGTTGACTTTCCTGGGGAGGCTGCCTCTTTCTAGCCTTGGCCTTTTGCTAGGAAAGGGGAACCCTTGGCTGTTCCTTGTCTGCCCTATCAGAAGCCCCACCTTTGCTAAATTCCAGTGTTCCAGGCCACCCGGAGCCCGTGATACCTATAAATAGAGGTTGTATACACCAGGAGAGCCTAGGCTGCGTCTGCTCGGGCACTCAGAGGGGTGTCTGGTTCCTGTCATGTGGAGGTTGGAGAGGTGGCCACTTCCCTCTCCTGGCTGCCAGAGAAGTGGCCCAGGCTGGCTGGGCTCCTCTGTGCATAGGCCTCTGGACTCTGTAAAATAGATGTCAGGCCACAAGCTCCTGAGCCTCCTCCTTCCAAGATGGAAAGTAGAGTGAACAGCCAGGTGCCTGAAGTTTCTCCACATCCAACCTGTGGCTCTTCATGATCCCTTCTATACTGATTACTTTGCTTATTTCTGTGACAAGATACCTAACAAAAGCAACTTAAGGAAGGAAGGGAGTATAGCCCATCATGGGGGTGGGGATCCTGCTATCAGGCAGATGGTCACACTGTGTCCACAGTCAGGAAACAGAGTGATGAATGCTGGTGCTCAGCTCACTTTCCTCTTTTTATTCAGTTCGTGGAATGGTGCCTCGCACATTTAAGAGTGGCTCCTCCCATCTCAGTGAACCCAATCCGGAAACTCCCTCACAGGCAGGCCCAGAGGTTTGTCTCCTAGGTGATTCTAGAGCCTGTCAAGGTGATAGTTGGTATTAACCACTATACCTTCTGACCTGGTGCAGTGTGTCAAGAACTAATAGTTATGAACATGACAGCCATGTACTCAGGGGTCACCATATACCCAGGGATCCAAAGGTGCAGGTATGAGACAAAGTGCTTTGCCTCATGGCCTTAGTTGACCCTTATGGCAGCCCACAGGAGGTGACTGTTCTTGTTCCCATGTTATAGGGACAGCCCCTGAGGCCAAACCCATAACTAAGGTTGCAATTAAACTCAGGTCCCTGGGCCAGCCGAAGGCTGCGTATGAATTGATGTGGGGTATTAAGTGGAAATTCTCTTTGCCGCAGCTCTGAATGGCCTCTGTCTCCACAGGCGTTGAGCAGTAGTGTGTACAAGACTGCCTCACCCTATGGCTCCCTCAACAACATTGCTGATGGCCTCAGTTCCCTCACTGAGCACTTCTCAGACCTGACACTCACCTCTGAGGCCCGCAAGCCCAGCAAGCGTCCCCCCCCCAACTACCTGTGCCACCTGTGTTTCAACAAAGGACACTACATCAAGGACTGCCCTCAGGTAAGGCAGCCCAACCTGGCCTGGCTCTCCGGCTTCCTTTCTGACTGGGATCCATGCTGGTCTGTGGGTAAGTGGACACTGTGATCTCCCTGGGCCTTCTGTCTTCTGCTACAGTCAAGTGAGGCATGGCTGGTGGGGATGAAGGGACATGGGCTCCATTTGGGCTGTGATGCATGCTCAGCAATCTGTGTGGGGGATTCTGGTCTGAAACTGGGCCCCCAAGTAAGGTTCTGGTCCTTTGGGTCCCATAAGCATTCCTGCAGGGTGGCTCCCATTATGGTGGGGCAGGACACGCCAGCAGCCTTCTCATAGCTCTCTGGAGGCCCCATCTGCACACACACATCAGGAAGGAATGCAGGCTCCGGTCCAGGAATCCAGATGTGCACCCCCTCCCACAGGCCCACCTCTGCCTCCTCCTGCCTGGAGCAAGGAGGATGGGGCTTCCGGCCTATTTGTGCCCCAGGATAAATCTGGGCAAAGGCCTTGGGTGCCAAGGGACCAAGGAGTCTCTCTTAGGGACCAGGAGATGGAGGGTGTTAGAGGTAGCCCCAGTCTGTCCCCTGTGCTTTGTGGTAATGTAGGGCTGCTGCAAGCTGGTCCTGTTGCCCGGATGACCCTAACCTCCCCCCACAGACTTGGGATCCTGGAGAGAGAAGGTAGCAGCTGTCTTTTTAAGTACACTTTGAATTTATCAGTGATTCTTTTTCTTTCCTGTTTTTTTGGTTTTTTTTTTTTTTTTTTGTTAACATCTTCCAATTTTTTAATAATGTGTTTCTGGTTTTATTTTATATATGTAATGGAAATGGAATCCTGGTGACTCTGAAAAGCCATGTAGTGTTACCCTCCAGATGCAGAAAGCCAGAGTGGGCTGGGTGGGGCAGGGCTGGGCCTGGGACCCGGGATGTGTTTGCCAGCCATGCCTCACATCCCAGACTCTTTTCAGGAAGGACTGTGCAAGGCTTAAAGGCTGGCCCAGGCACAGCTGTGCTGGTGGTTCCTGGGAGGTTGGTAGAAAGCTAGAACCCTAGACCTACCCTAGACACACATGCTGGTTCAATCGCCAGAGTGATGTGTGTGCCTCCTACACCCAAGCCCTGCAAGGTAAGAACAGACCACTGGTGGTGTTCTCCACACCCTGAACCTCCATTCCTCCATGGACACAGTGAGCAAGAGGCCCTTGGTGTCATGTGACTTTACTGGATGCCAAGTTCTGCCCCATCCCCAGGGCTCTCTGGGTAGGAGGAGCAGAGGGTAGCTAAGGGTCTTTGTGATTCTCTAACTTTGCCCATCACCTACCCCCGCCCCCAGCCAACAGCCCCTCAGGCCCTTCCCAGCTGAGAGCTCACTTAGACAACTGTACAGGACTCCTTGAGAACTCTCTTTCCATACTCTCATACACTGCCTGGGAAATGGGTGAGCAGAACCCAACCCAGCTGAGGAGGGGACAGGCCTTGTGCCAAATGTGCCCCAATGGCATTTCATAAAATGCTCGTGACTGCCTGTACATCGTTGACTCCCATGAACGTCGTTCTGCAAGGCTGGGACAGGTGCTTCAAGCAAGGAAAGGACTTCTATGCAGAAGTTGAACTGGTCAGCAGAGGAACTGGGATTTTAACCTGGGGAGGCAAGGGTCTTCCAAATGCTGGGATGAAGGGTCCCTCCTGCTTTCCCACACAGTGCTAACATGGAGTTTCCTTCATAGAAATCTTTATCTTAACTCTATGGCAGAAGCAGGAGGTGTGGCCCATTGGCAGGGGGACAGACTGAGTCTTGGAGAGCTGTAGAGGACACAGAATTGGTGCTCAATGCCTCCCTGAGTACCCAGGCCACCCCCAGCTGAGGACCCCTATGCTCTGTGCAGCTCCTGGGTGCACTTGAGATGGCTGAAGCTTTCTATCCTGGTTGTGTCAGGTTTCCGGAAGGCCCAGGCATTGCCCTGCCCACTTCAGTGATGGAGGCAGAGATGGAACAAGGAAAGTAGAACACTATCACACAGGCACAATGACATGAAGCAGGGAACGTGCATGGCAGGGCCTGGCATGATGGGAGGTTGCCTGACATTACTCTTTACTTTGGTGAGCACCCACCTGACTGGGTGCTGGGTGCTGGGGATTTTGGTGGGTTACAATTTAGTTGGAAGCTATGTACCCTCAACTGACCACAAGCTTCTGGGTCACGTTTCTTCCTGTACCCTTTGCCATCTGACCCCTGTACCAGCTGAGGTTCCCATCCTATCAGTGTGTAGCACAAGTCTTCCTGAAAGAAGGAATGGGGTGACCAAGGTTTTATCAACCACAGAAAGATACCCAAGTCTCTAATGAAGTCTTATACAACAGGTCAAAATATGTAATATGTAAGTGTGGTGTGGTGGCTCATGCTTGTAGTTCTAGTACTGGGAAGCTGAGACAGAAGGGTCACCATGAGTTCAAATCCAGTCTAGGCTATGTAGTAAGAAAGACCTTGGCTCAATAAACAAATATAAGCTATAAACATAGGGTGCTTTTTTGGGTAAGAGTTTGAATGAGGCACAATTCATCATGTTATTTACACATCTAAAATGTACCAATTCCATAGTTTTAGTATATTTAAAACCTTGTACAGCCATCACCACAGTCAGTAATGGAACATCCTCACAACCACGGGCCCCCTTTCTCTGTAGACTGGCTTGTTCTAGAGAAATCCTGCAGTAGGACCATGTAGTGTGGAGGGTTAGGGCCTGGCTTTTCCCTCTAAGCGTGTTTCCATGTTCACCTATGTGCTGCAGCATATCAGTTTCTGTGATTTGCAGAGTTGTCTAGTGTTCTGCTTTCTGGAAGAGATCATGAAGTCCTATAAATTCTCTGTGAGATGTTCAGTCAGGGCCCGGAGAGATGGTTCCGTGGTTAAGAGTGCTGCTCTTCCAGAGGACCTGAGTTAGGTTTCCAACACTCACATCGGGAGGCTCAGAACTGCCTGTAACTCCAGCCCTAGATCCCACACGCTCTTCTGGCCTCTGTGGACACCTGCACACATGCGCACATGCTCACGCACACACACGTACACATAAAATAAAAATTTAAGTAAAAAAGGAGATGTTTGGTAGAACCCACCTCCAAAGCTCTCTGAGCCCAGGCTTTCCTTGGTGGGTAGGTTTTGATGAATGGTTCAGTCCCCTTTCTTGTTCTGGATCTGTCTGGGTCTATTCAGTCTGTCTTCTGTAGTTTGTTTCTAGAGTTTGTGTCTTTTTAAGAACTTTTTGGGGCTGGAGAGATGGCTCAGAGGTTAAGAGCACTGACTGTTCTTGAAGAAGACTGGGGTTTGAATCCCAGTACCTACAACTATCTGTAACTCCAGTTCCAGGAGATCCAGTGCCTCTTCTGTTCTCCACAGGCACTGCACGACATGGGTACACTTACACACATGCAGGCATAACACTCATACACATTAAAAAATAAAAAATAAATAATTTTAAAAGATGCATTTTTTTTTTTTGTCTTTTTGAAGCAGGGTCTCCCTGTAGCCCCAGCTGTCCTGGAACTCACTATGTAGACCAGGCCCGCCCCGTGAACTCACAGAGATCCGCCTGCCTCTGCCTCCTGAGTGCTGGGATTAAAGGCGTGTGCCACCACGCCCTGCTAACATCTTAACTTTTAAAAAAAAGTTATGTGTGTGCATGTGTTTGCATGTGGGTGTGTGTATGTGCACGTGAGTACAGGTGCCCTCAGAGAATAGACACATCAGATCCCCCAGAGCTGGATTTACAGATGATTCCATGTGCATGCTGGGAACCAAACTTGGGTACTCTGTAAAAGCACTACACGGTCTTACCTGAGGAGCCATCCCTTCTGCCCTACTTTTTTTTTTAAGACAGTCTCACCACGTGGTCCAGTCTGGCTTCACGATCTCTATCCTGCCACCTCTGCCATCCAAGTGCTGGGATTAAAGGTGTGCACCACCAGACCAGACTCTGTCTTAATCATTTAACTGTATAGTTTGATGCTATTAGATACCATCTCACTGCTGTGAATGCATCACTGCCCACCCCCAATGCAGAACTCTTTATCTGCGACATTGAAACTCTGAACCCCTAAAAACAACTCCCCACCCCATAACAGCAGCTCTCAGGTGACTCCTCTCTGTGTCTCATAGAAATGAACTCAGTGTTTGTCTTTTCAAGTCTTTGACTTCTCATAATGTCCTTATGCTTCATCTGTGTTTTAGCATGGGACCAAATTTCTTTGTAAGGCCGAATACTATCCCATTGTGCCTCATCACCCACCAGGGATAAGCAGGCTGCTTCCACTCACTACAGTAAATGGTGCTGCTGTGAATATAGGCTTGTAAGTGTCTCTCCAAGTCCGTTTCCAGTTTTCCACTCTGAACTTTATTGTTCCCTTCCACGAAGCTGTTCTAGTTTGTTTTGTTGTTTTTGTTATGACATAGTCTATGTAGCCCAGACTGGCCTCAAATTTGTAATCTTCCTGCTTCAGCTGCCTACATTTTGAGTTACATATGTGTGTTACCTTGCCTGACCATGTTTTGGGGGGATATGTTGTTTTGTTTTGAGACAGGATCTCATGTAGCCCAGGTTGGGCTTGACTTGCTATGTGGCCAAGGCTGGTTTTGAACTCCTGGTTCTCCTGCCTCCACCTTTCAACTGCCAGAATTGTGCCACCACAACTGGCTTCATACCTCTCTCTCTCTCTCTCTCTCTCTCTCTCTCTCTCTCTCTCTCTCTCTCTCTCCCCCCTTTCTGTGTGTGTGTACACTTTCATGTGTGTGTGCTCATGTGTATGAGGCCAGAGGCTGATGTTTGGTGACTTCCTCAATCACTTCTCCAATCTTCTTTTTGAGACAGGGTCTCTCCTGAACCCAGAGCTCATCAGTTCACCTAGACTCACTGGCCAGTGAACTCCAGGGATCCTCTAGCCTCTGCCTCCCCAGTGCTGGGATTACAAGCATACTCCTCTATGCCAACTTCTATGTGGATTCTGGGGATCCAGTCTCAGGTCCTCAGGTTCACATGGCAGCACTTAATGACTGAACCATCTCTCCAGGCCCCGTGTGTTCCTTTCTTATTGTAAATGTTTACAGCTATGAATTTCCTTGCAACATCATTCCCTAAATTTTAGTATGCTGTGTATTTATTTTCATATGCCAATGAATATTTTCTAATTTTTTTCATGATTCTTTTTGGGCACACTGGTTATTTAGAAGTGTGTTGTTTAATAGCCACATATTTGTGAGTTTTCCAAATATCTTTTAATGATTTCTGACTTTATTCCATTGTGGTTAGAGAATATGATTTGCATTGTTTCATTCTTTCTAAATGTACTGTGGTTGCTTCAGAGCTCAGCATGTGGCTGGCTTGGAGACTGTCCCATACTCTTGAGAAGGTTGGGCGGAGTGCTTTGGGGATGTCTGCTAGGCCTGCTGGCTCACAGTGCTGTTTATGTCTCCTATTGCCTTGTTGATGTTTCCCCAGTTCTCCTATCCATTATTTTAAATGGAGAGATCCATGTGTCCAGCTATCGTTGTTGGATTGCTCCTTTGTCTTCAACTCTGTTTTTCCTTCATGTGTTCTGATGTTCTCTTCTTAAGTATACCATATCTTTCTAATGGTTATATCTTCCTGAGGAGTTGATCCTTTTATATCCTTATTACAAAATATCCTTTTATTTATAAATGTTCTAGCAACATTTATTTTTGCTTTAAAGCCTATATTAGGGCTAGAGATGCAGCTCGGTGTTAGAGCACTTCTATAGCATGTGCTAGACCCTGGGCTCACTCCCTAGCAACACAAGAAAGCAAAAACCAAACCAACCCCTGAACTTTATTTTTTCTGAGAGTACTATACCTGACTTTCTAGTTGTTATCGGTGAGACACAGCTCTCCCCATCCCTTTACTTTTAATCTATTCAGATATTTGAACCTTAAGTGAGTCTCTTGGAAATAGCATATGATTGGATTTTGATTTTTCTGTCCATTCTGAAAATCACTGCATTTTATTGGATTCTTTAATCCATTCATGCTTAGTGTATTGTTAGTATAATTTGATTTACATCTACCATTTTTGTTTTTACTTTCTAAATTACTTGCCTTTTTGTTCTTCTACCTCATTCATACTGGTTTCCTTTGTATTAATTTTATAATGTAACGTTTAAAAATTTTTAGTGATTTTTTTTAATGCTATTTGGTAGTAGTTTGCTTGTTGGTTGTGGTTGGCTTACATCATACATCTGAACCCACCAGCACAGCATGCCACAACTGCACAGCTCTGAGGACTGCTGGGTTTGCCCTTCAGGTGTTTACTGTGCTGGGTCTGTATCCATGTGTATCCTTCATGAAGTCTGTAGAGCTGTGTGGATGTATTGATCAAACTTTTCATCAGATTTTGGGAGCTTTCAGCTATTATTCAAGTATTTTTTTCTGTTCCTTTATCTTCTGTCTATGGAAGAATTCCTAAATGATCTAAATGTGTTTAGAATTCTCCATAGTTTCACTGGGAGAGAACATATCTTGCCAGGTCCCAGGATTACCCATGAGCCCTGGCATTTCAGGGAAGCTATAAAGAGTGTATCACCAACACTCTCACTGCTAGTGGCCCTGCTGTTGGCACAAGAGCCCAGGACTGGTGGCTTGTGAATTGATTCTTTTCCAACCTTAAGAAAAGGATAAAGGGACTGGAGAGATGGCTCAGTGATTAAGAGCACTGGCTGTTCTTCCAGGTTTGAATCCCAGCACCCACATGGCAGCTGACAACTGTCCGTAACTCCAGTTCCAGGGGATCCCATGCCCTCTTCTGTCCTCTGCGGGCACTGCATGTCATGGGTGCATTTACACACATGCAGGCAATACACTAATACCCATAAAATAAAAATAATAAATAGATCAAAAAAATTTTAAAAAGGAAAAGGATAGAGGGGTGAGGGACATAGATCAGTTGGTAGAGTGTTTGCCTAGTATGCATGAAACCCCGGGTTCAGTCTTTAGCACTGAAAAGATCAGGACTCAGGAGGAGGAGGCAGGAGGATCAAAAGTTCAAGGTGGGGGACGGAAAGGGGGGGGGTTAGTTCCAGGGCATTTGATGCCCTCTTCTGGCCTCCGTGGGAATTGCATGATATGAGTCCACTTACATGCAGGCAAAACACTCATACACATCAAATAAAAATAAATAAATAAATAAATAAAATTATCACGTTATTCTGAGCAAATGGAGCATGACTTTAATCCCATTACTCAGGAGGGCAAAGGCAGGTGGATCTATGTGAGATTGAGGCCAGCCTGGTCTATGTAGCGACTTCCAGGCTAGCTGGGGCTACAGGGAGACCCTGTTTCAAACAAACAAACAAACACACAATAAGTTCAGGGTCATCCTTAGCTACATATTGAGTTTCAGGCCTGCTTGGGATACATGAGACTCTGTTAAAAAAAAAAAAAAGCATAATAACAGGAGAGTGACCTCGAGAGCACTGCGCATGTGTTTCTGGGGCAATGTGAGGGGTACTGAGCACTAGAAGTCTGAAGCTCCCAAAGCAGAGGTGGAAGATACTGGAGGCCAAGAGGAGTATCACTCTTTGTGGGTGAGGCTGAGCTTAGGAACAAGAATATTTGCCACTTAGTTCTTGAAGAAACCAGCCCTGTAGTCCCCCATCACAGGCATTGTGCACCCATGGTATGCCAACCGCAAAATCCAAAGGTAAACAGGAATGTAAACTGCACAATAGCCTCAGTGTCCCTCAGCTCTCTCAGGTAGGTCCTATAATGTCCCCAATTTCCATTCCATGAAACTGAGGCCCAGGAATGAGAAGTGGCTTGCCCATGGCCACACCGCTGGTAACTCTCAAAGCTGGGATTGGAACTCAGGTCCTTAGGCTTTTTCACTGTGCCCTGACCTCACCCATCCAGATTTCGTTTTCTGCTGTCATTCTCAAAGATCGGGGTTCTTAAAAAAAGAGGAACTGCTGGAAATAAAGGGGGACAAGAAATCGGGCCTGCTCCATTCTGACCAAGTTGGTGTGCCCTGCAATTCCATCGCAGTTTCAACCTTAGGGTGCCTGCTGCCTGGTAAAGCAGGGAGGTCAGGGTGGCGTGGAACCTATTTCTGCAAGAGAGGCCTTGCCTGGGTGCCGAGTGTTGGCATCTGAGTCCTGATGGGGCAGGACCCTGAGGATCTGAGTAGCAGTGACCGCTCCGAGTCACCAGCCCTTCCAGCCTGGCATGTGTTTTTGCAGCAGAGGCTATGAAGGCAATCCTTCCTGGGTGTCTCTTGGTTGCTGATGGGACAGGCAGAGGCAGGATGGGCTCCTCTGAGAGGCCAGGGCTGCAGCTGAGGTTCTTCTGGCTCCACCTTGGGCATCATGGGTAGTGTCAACAAGGAGGAGCTAGACCAGGATGGGAAGACATCCAGGTTTCTCTGGGCACTGCAAGCCCTTGGCCATGGCTGATAGTCCCAGAGGAGAGGCGGGAGGTGTGGTCAGAGCAGGTGGCGAGGGACTGCAAGCCGGGATACACCCTTTGGGCTTAATGTGGGGCAAGGAGAAAGCATCTGGGTTTAGGTGAGAGGCAGTTTGAACCATCAAGTTTGGAGCACGTTGGAAACTGGGTGGGAGGAGGTCTGGGTGCCGCAGAGAACAGCCTGTGCGTTTGGGGAGGAGATGCAAAGGCAGATCAGAGCAAAGGCAGGCAGAATGGTGGGGGGTGAGGTGCCTGGATACACCACAGCAAAGAAAAGAGGAGAGGGCCCCACTCCAGGCTTAGGAGCTCAGTGCCAGGGGAACACAGCAGGAATCAAACAACTCAAGAAACGTGGGATATGATGAAGAGCCTAAGGAACCCAGCCCGGTGACTTCTCCATGTGCCACAGCAGGGGCAGCGTCAAGGCCTGTGGTCTTTTTAGGGGCCCACAGTAATGGCTCCACTTGTGTTTATTTTAAGACCAGGGGAGGAAGTGAATATAATAATAATGAATGCATAATTAGAATCCAGCCGGGTATTTAGCTCTTCTTAACTTGTAACTTTTAGTAACTGATAAAGGAAAGAGCCCACAAAAGCAAAGTATCTCGGGGTGCTAAAGTCATCAGGCAGGTCTAAGGGGCTCTACTTTCAACCCGATGGTCACAGTGGGGCTTGCTAGTTATAGGAGGGTCAACATGCCACCTGACTCTTGGGAAGGGGGTCTGATAGTGAGTTCAAAGGAAAAAAAACCCCTTGAATTTATAAACCAAAAGACAGAGTTCATGTTTTAATTCTGTACTCTGCTCTGCTGTGGAAACTTGGGCGAGCTGCTTACCCTCTCTGGGCCACCTTTTGGCATCTGTAATTTGGCCTTGCACCTGTGTAGACTTGAAGGCTGGGGTAGGAGTGGGAGGTGGCATACTTAGGACCCAGCGTCCTTTCTCTAGAACTGTCTTCCCAGCCATGCCCAACCAGGTAGCCAACATTCAAGCCCTACCCTTAAAGCAGAAATACATCAAGCCCTATGCCTCCCCTGCCCCCAAGACCTTGAGGAGTTCCTGTCGTGAGGGAGGTCCAAGGGGTGTTGTCACCTGTGCCTCCGTATCCAGCTAAGGGCTGGAGCCCAAGGGAACATGTTCCTGAGTCAGCATGCCCTGGCTGCTAATGCAATCCAGATGTTAGACAGCACAATCATTGCTCCCACCCAGCTGGCAGCTCAGGTTTCTTGAAGATTGCAAAAGAAAAAGAAAATAGAGAATCAGATCCTAGCACAGCTGAAACCTTAGAGATGGAATGTAAATGGTTTCAGGATCTTGCCAGGGAGGGGCAGCTGGCCCAGCCCTCTTCTGCCCTCCCTTGACTCCATGGCGCTTGGACCCCAGCCCTGCACAATCTCCAGGCCAGGGGAGGCCAGTCTGAGGGTTTGGGTGTTCAAAGATGGCAAGCAGGGCTGGCTATCTGTGTCTGACCCCTGCCTGAGGTTGCCTCATTTCAGTTATGACCTCACAAACAGGTCTGGATATTCCCTGGGGACATTCAGGATGGAGCTATGCTGGGGACAGGCAGAGGAACAGTAGGGATGTGGGATTTCCCCTGCAGCACTCAGACCAGGGACTAGAAGTTTCTTAGAGCTCTCAAGCTGAGTGGCACGGAAGAGTTGGGGTAGGTTAGACCTATATGAGCCTAGCTTCTCTCCTCATGGGCAGGGAGCAGATGAGAAAAAACTCTCAGGCCCAACAGACTTAAAACTTCCAGTCAGTTCAGAGCTGCTGTGGTTGGACCTGGTTTGAGTGTTGCTCTCCTCATATGGGAAGCTAGGTCCCCAGGCTGTCCATGTGGGAGGTGGTGGGCCTTCAAGAGGTGGTGCCTGGTGGGAGGTGGTTAGGTCATTGGAAGGAGCTGAGGCGACTCTTCCAGGACCCTGGTTAGTTCTCTGGAAAGGACTGATATAAAAGAGCCAGCTCCTCCCACACTCTGGCTTCCTGTCTCACCAGGTGACTTCTTGTTGCATCTAGCCAGGGAGTCATCCACCATTCAGCCTTCACCAGACTGTAGCCACCATGTTTGGCTGTCAGCCAAAACTGTGGGTTAAATAAACCCATTTTCTTTATAAAGTATTATGCTTTGGGTATTTTATTATAGTAACAGAAAACAGAAAGGACCCATTAGTGATTTGGTGGGGAACTGAGGATTTTTCCATGGTGCCTGAGCTGAACGACGTGTTATAAAAAGACCTGCAGAGGGAAGAGGAGAGGAGGGAGGAAGAGAGAAAGGAAAGAAAGAGGAAGCAGGAAGAGGAGAGGAGGGAGGAAGGAAAGCAGGGGAGGGAGGCCAACAACATCATTCTTTGACTCCCCTGGGGAAGCCAGGACCCCAGGGCAGGTGGCAGAATGGAGAACGATGCTGCAGTAACAGTTCAGAAAGCACCTGGGACCCCGGCTGGCTGACTTGGGGCTGTGGTGTACTGGCACCCAGAACAGGACCCAGAAAGTTGTGAATGCTAAGGAATGTGCTCAGGATGGATGTTGCTGGGTGGCCTGTGACTGCTGCTTGTCAGGGGTGGCCTCACATGGGTACAGGTGTTGGGAGGTGCAGGGACTGAGGTTGTGGCCCAGCCTTCCCTCCTTCTCTCTCCTTCCAGACCCTCGAGGCTCTGCCTCGTCCCACTGCAGTGTAGCCTCTTACTAGCTGTGTGACTCTGGAAAAGCAAGCCAATCTTTCCCGGTCTTGATAAAAAGTAAGAACTTGCAGCTGTCAATTCTCTTCTGTGAAGTAAGAATGCTGAAAAGCCTGGCCTCTAGGCATGCTGGGAGGCTGCTGTTCCATCCGAGATGAAACATCTGAGAAACGGCATCTCCCATGCTGGAAGCACATGCCGTTAAGTCTCCCTTAATTTCTGTTGTAATGTAATTAGGCCATAGCTCAGCTTTTGAAAACTGGTTTGGGGTGTCACAGAGGTCTAGGAGTACATCTCAGGCTGTGGGATCGGCAGAGGGTTCTGGGCTTCCCTTCTACCCTCTTTCCCCCACTTCCAAAGGGGCTGCCTCTAGGATGAGCTGCAGGGCCTAATGACAAGGCTGCCTCCTCAGGTGCCTGGAAAAGGCAGAGGACAGGTCTGAGTACTTGGGAGTCAACAAGGGGGGCTTCCCCGATGAGGCTCAGGGGATCTGCCCAGGATGGTACCCCAGGAAGAGGACTGGTGGGGACAGTGCCAGAAGATGTCCAGTGCCACTTGCAGTTGTCAGTTCTCACTGGCCCCCGCAGAGGGATGGGCTTGCCAGGTGTTTACCTGCACAGTACAGATAAGTAACTACAGAGGTGGCATGGGGGCAGGGACAGAGGCGTGCAGCACAGGGCACGTGGGTGGTTCGTGGGTGATCATCCTTCCTGCTGTCCCGCCTGGCAGGAAGGAGCCCCGGGGCCAGTTTCACATCCTTGACTAGTGGTTCTCCTTTCAAAGAGTAGTGAGGAGGAGCCCCCACTGTGTCTACCATCGGGGCTTCAATGGACAGGAAAGAGGGCAGAGCCCAGAACAAGGGCCACCCCTAGCCTCGGGTCACCTGTGAGACCCAGGGAATGAAGTGCTGCAACAGAGCAAGCCCATCTGTGTTGATCAGCATGCTGTCACTATCATAAAGGGCCTGACACAAGCTGAATTTCTAAAGAGGTTTATTAAAGGGGACTGAGATTCAGTGTCCAAATGGCTTAGCTAGGCCCTGGCTAGGGCCACCCCTATGCTGCATCAGTGTGCGGCAGATGGCAGGGGCACACATGGGGGCATGTGAGTGATTCCAACACAGAACATGGGAGAGGCAGGGGAGGACTTGTACTTTAGACGCACTCGCTTAGGAGAACCACCAAGGAGTCATGTGAAACCAACCCGGTACCTTTCTAAGGCACCCTATAATGACCTAGGAACCTCCTCCCTGCTCCCAACACCTCCTAATGTCACTGCCTCTGGGACCCAAATCCCAACACATTTTGGTACACACTCAAACCATATCCAAACTACAAAGCATCCTTGGGCTGAATAGTCCTTCAGGGTCACCTCCTCCACGCAGCCCCTTCTGATTTCTCCTGTTGTGCCTGCAGAATGCTGACATGACCACCGAGGGCCCCTGATGCCAGGTTCTTGACCTGCGCATCTCAGGTGACTTGTGTTTATCCTGGGACTATTCAGGGAAGAATTGACTCCGTAGGCCCATGATTCTAACTGGGCTGTCCTTTGGGAGCCAGAGCCTCCCTGAACTGGACTCAGACTTCACTCCTGCACTTGTCCATTCTGTGGCCTTAGCCAGGTGGCATAACTTTTCTCAAGTATCTGTGAAATGGGTTCTCCTACCTTGTAGGGTGGGATGTGTGTGCCAAACCGCCCATGCAGGGCTTGGCACTTCTTAGCACTTGGTAAGCAACCAGCTCCCATGAGTTTTGGTATTGCTCTTGAGGTAACGCTGTCCCAGAGCCTCTTCTGCCCTCATTGGTAAAGTAAAGCTTGGGGCTGGATCAAGGGCTGATGGGAGAGGGATGGGAAGTAGTCAGGACTCCCGGGATACAACAGGTACTGGATCCCTCACCTTCTCTCAGCCCCCAACAGCCACTCAACCCTACATTCTTGCACACACACACTTAGGGTTCCCCCAGTTGCCAAACCCTCTCTTGTGCTATGCCCCAGCCTGCACTGCCTTTACCTAGTCTCTTCCCTCCTGTCCACCTTCAGCATCCAGCTTGACCCCACCTCCCTTGGGAGTCCTCCCCAGCCACCCCATGCCTGCAGGAACCTGGCCTTATGGCTGGGGTGATTCTTGATTTCCTCAAGATACTGGTTCAGACCCTGGAGAGCCAGAGCAGTGGTTGGCAGGTCCTCCAGGGCCTGCTGGAGAGCCAGGAGACCTCAGGCCCCTCTAAGGTAGTTGGAAATAGGCCACTCATTACCCCATGTCTGGTTCTAAATAGCCAAAACGGAGTTTGGAGGCAGGAGGATAGCCAGGTAAGTGACCCTAAATAAGGCTTGTGCTCTTGCTATGCCTCAGTTTCCCCTTCTGTGTAGTGGGTCTATCCACACACATCCTGCCTGTCCCTTAGGGCTGCTGTGCGGATCTCAGTAACAGCTACAGTTGAATTGCAAGCCCAGATGCACAAGGTGAGCTGAGGAAGGAGCAGTTTCTGCTTATGGGCTTCAGGAGGCTAAAGTGTGGTCCTTGGGCCAGTGGCTGCACCAGCATAAGAAGCTTATCAGAAATTCAGAGCCTCAGGCTGAGAGTGTGGCTCAGTGGTAGAGCAGCTGCCAAGCATGCACAAAGATCTGGGTTCAATCCCCAGCACGCAAAAAAAGAAACTCAGTTCCAGGCCTGCCCTGGGCCTGCAGGGTCAGAGTCTGCATGATCTCAAGCTCTGGGTCCCTCATGGACACATTGACATTAAGGAGCCACTGTCCTAATGTACAGTGACCCCTACTTTCCCTGTCCATGGGCCTTCCTTCTAGATGGGGGTCTTGCCTAAGAATTCCCATTTGGCTGTAGGAAATGATCTGCTAGGCTGCCTAGGATCTAGAGGCCATCAGACTGGGGATGAAATGGGGCAGAGGTGCTGACAGCCCCCTTGAAACTACCTCCATCTTTTTGGAAGTCAGTGAGGCCAGCAGACCTGGGACAGGGCAGGGTTGACAGAGCACCTTCAGCTAGGTACAAGAAACTGGGGCTTCCTTTGAGCAAGCCAGGGATGTTTGTGTCCAACAGTCTTCATCAGCATGCAGCAAGACAAAGGACCAAATCTACAGCTGAAATGCTTTAAGTTGAACCGATACAGTAATGTGATCGGGACAACACCAGCAAAAGACACTTAAATGGCTGGCTTTGCTGTGTGAGATCCAGAGGCAAACCAGGAAGGGGTCCCAGGGTCTTCCATCCAGTGTCCTGCACTGAGACCCTTCCTGGTATGCCATTCTTTTTGACATTACAACACTATATTATCATGTATCAAGTTCATGCTTAAGAACCTTGCAGTGGAGTTTTTAAAAAATCACATACATACACACACACACACACACACACACACACACACACACACAGAAATCTCACATTGTAAATAAATGAATACCTTTGTGTTGGGTTTCATTCCTAGCTATCCTGGGGAGTGTGCAGTTCACAGACTGCAAGTTGGACACACGTTAAACCAGAGAGGCCATATCTCAGACCACACAGCCATGTAATCATAGCAGGGGTCACTCTGACTGCCATCCCAAGGGTTTCTCTTTATTACAGAGTGAGGGTTAGCCTTGAAGACTTTTAGTAAACCTCCTGGAGGCCACTTGGTGGGCACTGAGCATGTGTGGGGCCAAAGACTGTCTTGGAGCTTGGCAGACCTATATGTCTCCCCTGGCCTGCTTGGTATCTAAGATGCTATACCCATCCTGGGGCAGAGGTTCCTCTGAGGAGGTTACAAACCCCTAGTGCTAGAGGGGTCCAGGTGGAAGATACAAGGAGATACTTGGGGACTTGACCTTGGTGTAAAGGCTGGAGACACTGTTGTGTATCCTGGGACCAGTTACTTGCAGTCTGTTTCCCTCTACGACATGGAAGAGAGGTTGAACCGGGTCAGTGATTACCAACTGAGTCTTCACATTAATAGCATCTGGGGTGTTTTGTTTTGCTTGTTTTAGGGTGCCCCAAGTGTTGACTCAAGAGGTGTGGAGCAGGCTAGGACACGGACTCTTCCCTAACCCTAACCCTAACCCTAACCCTGCTTCCCTCATCTTCCCTCATGCACCACCCCCGCCCCATCTCCTGGTTCCATCCCACATTCCTGATCACAAAGCATGTGCCTTCGAAGCAGGCCTCCCTCTGGAGGGTTCTGAATCCCAGGGCTATGGAGTGTGTGATTTCAGGCCTGAGATGCTCTGATCTGTCCAGAGCTGAGTTCTGTCTAAGCTTCGCATGGGTGTCTGGGATCCCAAGGGCTCTTGTTCTGGAGATGACATCTCCTTGTGTGATGGCAGCATGTTATCATCCCAAATTCCAGAGCCAAGGCACAGAGCTGTCGTGGCCCTAACACTTTGTCAGAGTCTAAACTCAGCAACTCTGTGATGATCTGTCAGTCCGTCTGGGCTGATGGCCACTGGGGCCCAGGGCCTGGCCTTTGTCTTCCTGAGACAAGGTGGTGACTGTGTGAGCCTGGACCCGCCTCTCTGTCCTCTCTTGGGAGGCAGCAGAAGTGGGAGAGAGCACAGACCCCACAGAGCTCCCATACTGGCTCCTCTCCCAACACTGCAGTGGAGGAGTGGAAGGTGGAGCATATGCAAGAGGCACCTTCCCCTATGCAGCATAAAGGGCAGCAGGATAGACATGCAGTAGTGAGTCTTCATTGTTCTTTGTATCAACTCATCTCACAGCAAAGCTGTCCATGTCCAGAGCAGCAGATTGGGTTCTGACATGAGAGGCTATCACATCCACAGACCTCTGAAACTCTCCCCTGCCACGTACACCCTTGATCCAGATGGGGAAACTGAGACCCAGGAGGAGGTGACTTGCTTGGTAGGAATAATGTTTATGGCATAATCCTTTCTAGCCAGCCCTGCCTAGGCCTGGCTCTTAGCACAGGACAATGTAGCTTCTGTAGAACCAAGATAATTTTCAGATCTCTCTAAGGTGACAGGGACCAGCCTGCCATCCAAGAGCACATGCTTACCACCTGTAGCCCAGTGATATCTCCAGGCCCAAGACAGCTCTCTAAGTCCCATGTGACCCTGCCCCCAGGCCATTTCCTGACAGCCAGACCACACAGTCATGTCATAGGACTGGTGCCCTTCATATGCTAAACCCTCAGACCTGGAGCCAGGAGATAGAGGGTGGACTGCAAAAAATCAGGCTCAGGACCAGGCCCCTATTCCTCACTTTCTGTGTGATCTTGAGAAAATCTCTGTAACTCCCTGGTTCTTTCCATGGTGGTACCCTGTGGATCATGTATGCTGACCACATGCCCACCAGCCCTTAGCACAAAGCATGCCTTGGCAAGATCTTGTGTTTGCTGAGGGAGATGGAATAACCTCCCTTATAGTTACTTTGGGGATGAAATTATGCTGTTCAGAGAACCTGGGTTTTCAAAAGGCTATCGGGGTGGAGTCCAAGGATATGTGAGGCTTTAGGCATGTTGGTAATGGTGAAGATGATAATGGTGATAGTGATGGTGGTAATGATGGTGATAATGATGGTGATGATGATGATGATGGTGGTGGTGGTAGTGGTGGTGGCAATGATGGTGGTGATAGTGATGGTGATGGTAATGATGATGGTAATGGTGGTTAAGGTTGCATTGATGATGGCAATGATGATAGAGATGATGGTGATGAAGATGTTAGTGATAAAGGTGATGATGGTGAAGATGATGAGATAGTGATGATAGTGATAATGGTGTTGGTGGTTGTGCTGGATAGCTTTAGTGTCAACTTGACACACCTGGGTTGAGAGAGCCTCAGTTGGGGAACTGCCTCTATTGGACTGGCCTGTGGCCATGTCTGAAGGGCATCTTCTTGATGAGCGATGTGGGAGGGCCCAGCCCACTGTGGGTGGTGCCACCCCTGGGCAGGTGGGCCTGTGTTGCATAATGAAAGCAGGCTGAGCAGGGGCCAGGGGAGCAAGCCAGTAAGCAGCGTTCCTCCATGGCCTGTGCTCCACCTCTTGCCTCCAGGTTCCTGCCCTGAGTTCCTACCTTGGGCTCCCTGATGAACTGCGACCTGGGAGATGTAAGCTGAATAAACCCTTTCCTCCCCAAGTTGGTAGTGGTCAGAGTGTTTTGTCACAGCAATGAAGAAACAAACTAAGACAGTAATGTTAATATTAGTGGTGATAGTGATGATGATGGTGTTGGTGTTGATGGTGGAAGTATTGGTGGTGATGATGGTAGTGGTGGTGGTAGTGATGGTGACAATGGTAGTAATGATGGTGGTGGTGGTGATGATTGTGGTGATGGTGATGATGGTGGTATTGGTCATGGTGATGATGATGTTGGTGTTGATGGTGGTCGTGTTGGAGTTGATGATGGTGGTAGTGTTGGTGGTGGTGGTGGTGGTGATGGTGGTGGTGGTGGTGATGATGGTGGTGGTGGTGGTGGTGGTGGTTGTGATGGTGGTGGTGATGGTGAGGTGGTGGTGGTCGTGGTGGTGGTGGTGGTGGTGGTGGTGATGGTGGTGGTGGTGGTGATGATGGTGGTAGTGTTGGTGGTGATGGTGGTGGTGGTGATGATGGTGGTGGTGGTGGTGATGGTGGTGGTGATGGTGGTGGTGGTGATGGTGATGGTGATGGTGGTGGTAATGATGATGGTGGTGGTTGTGATGGTGGTGGTGATGATGGTGGTAATGATGGTGGTGATGGTGGTGATGATGGTGATGGTGGTGATGATGGTGGTGGTGGTGATGGTGGTGATGACAATGACAGTGGTGGTGATGATGGTGGTTATGATGATGGTGGTGATGATGGTGGTGGTGATGATGGTGGTGGTGGTGGTGGTGATGATGGTGGTAATGATGATGGTGGTGGTGATGGTGGTTGTGATGGTGGTGGTGATGATGGTGGTTGTGATGGTGGTGGTGATGATGGTGGTGGTGGTGGTGGTGATGATGGTGGTAATGATGATGGTGGTGGTGATGGTGGTGGTGATGGTGGTGGTGGTGATGGTGATGGTGGTGGTGATGATGGTGGTGGTGATGATGGTAATGATAGTGACCATGGTAGTGGTAATGGTGATGATGAGGTGGTTAAAGATGGTGATGATGGCTGCTGTGTACTGAACTCCAACTTTGTGCCAAGCACTTGCACTCATCGGCTCAATCACTGTTCTCCTGACTTGAATGATGGGAATCTAAGGCTCAGAGAGACACAGAAATTCTATTCCCTTGCTGCCACTCAGCGGCATTGTCAGGATTTAAACCCAGGTCCCTAGGGTTATACAGGAAGAGATCTGTTTCACCTGCCCTCACTGGGTGAGAGGATACAGGTCACCAGATTGGCAGTGGCCACTTCTCCACGGGGCCACAAAGAACCCAGGCCGGGAAGCAGAAGACGTTTTTCAGGAGGGTATAAGAATTCCCCTTCCTCCTTCGGCGTGATTCTCCTTATTCCCCAAGTGGCTCTTTTGTCGTTTTTAGAAATGCAGAGCTTTCTGTGGTTTCAGCCTGAAATCCATATCCAGCTCTCCCTAGCTGTGGAGATGGACATAGAGGAGGGGCTCTGCACGGGCGCACACAGGGGACTGTGGGGGGGGGCACAGGCTCCTCACACTGTGCCTGTACATATCACCACAAGGCTGTGGTACATGACTGCTAACTGAGAACTAGGGGTTAGGCAGATGCTCCACCAGCCTCCCCCTCAGGGTTTTGCAGTTGGTTTGAGCTGTGGGCCCATTCTTGGCCATTGCTGTCAACTGATTTAACAAAAGGGACTGGGTTACCCTCTGGTCGTGCTGTGTGTGGGAAGCACACTCATGTGTCACTCTCTGTGCACCATGCTGCCCAGTCTGACTTTGCACACAGATTCAACGCCTGTGTGGACAGAGCCAGAGCCCTTGGCCCCCAAGTTCCACTCACCAAGATCCCAGGTGGTACCCCTATTCCTGGGATTCCTGCTTTCTGGGCCACTGGGGGTGGAGCTAAGGTGAAAGAGATCAGTCAGGACACATGTGGGTGAGTTTCAGGGACTGAGGACATATCCTAGCTCTGGCTTTCTCCCTGGGAAGGCAAATGCACCCTGGATGCTGGACAGGGGTAAACTGAGGCACCCTCCCTGGGGCATGTCACCAGGCCTCTGGGAGAAGGCCTCAGAGCCAATGGCAGGGTCCCAGGACAGCCACATCCCATCTCAGAGCATTGTGACTCCAGGAAGTGCTGGGGTCTAGAAGTTGATTGTCTCCTTCCTTCTTCCTCACACTCTCCCTACTGCTGTGCAGGGATTGGTGCTGATAAAGGCACCTGGCCTCTGGCCACAAGGCCCCTCTGCTGTGTGGAGGGCCAGTGAGAAGCCATGAGACCTGGCAGTGCCACCTGTGTGGTGTCTGTGCTTTGTGCCCACTGGGTGCCTGGTCACTGGCGTGCTGGACTGTTGGCCCTTCCAGTTTCGCTCCCTTCCATCCCTGTGCTGCTTCTGCTAAGGGCTCAGCCTCTTTCTCTCATCCATTCCCAGTTCCTGGTCCCCAAGAATCACCCTGAGCCCTGGCCAGGTAATGTGGAACTGTAGTTAAAGCCGGGGTCTACTTCAGGATGCTTCTCATGGCCTGGCTAGGCCCAGCATGGCCTTTCTAGCTCAAAACTGGTTTGATTACCTGAAGGGGAAAGAGTGTATGCATCTTTGTAATTATAGAAAAGCACTGGAGTACTCAGCCCTGCCTCCAGACCAGCTTTGAGGTAGAGCCTGCCCCCAGGGCCACCCTGTGGGAGGCTGAGGTGTTAGGTCTATAGCTGGGCAGATAGTCCTGTCACCAGAAGGCTGTCTATCCACTATTTCCTGATGCTCAAGCATGGCAGATCTCTTCCATCCATCTTCATGGGAGACAGATATTCCATGGTCTGGCTCTGTTCCCATCACTGGCACAGGGGAGCATGTCCTCTAGCCTATAGACCTGTATTATTCTTGGGACTCATGTTCCCTCCTCCAAAGTCACCCCAAATCCTGCCTCCCATCTGCCCTGAGAGCCCTCCCAGGCCACATGACCATTGCTTCTCCCCAGCCATGGGACAGTAGAGCATAGCATGTATCTACCCCTTCCACCTGCCCCCATCCATCCTCCATGTGTGGCCAGAGAGATCTCAGCGTGCCACTGAGACATATCTACCCACTTAAACCACTGTGGCTTCCTATGGCTCCTGGCCTATAAACTGAGCTCTGTGATAGAGACCTGGGCCCCTGTGGCCCCTGCCTCCGGGCCTTCGCCCCTATGCTTCCTAACTCTTTGCTCCAGTTGCTGCTTTCAAAGACAGCCCTCTCTACCCTGGATCCCCCATGCTTGCTGATGCTTTCTTGACATCCCCAAACACAGGTCCCTGTTCTTTCCCAGTATCTCCTTTAGCAGCAAGTCAATGCTCAGGTGATTTATCTTCTCTGTCCATTTATCATGCATTTATTGAGCTCCTACTGTGTGCCTGGCATGATCCCACACTGAGCAAGGAAGACAAGGAAAAAAGGCAGTTCATATTCCTCTGGGGTGACAGACAGAGATACCATAATGTAGGTCAGGTTCAACTAGGGTTCTCAGGAACCACCTCTCTGAAGACATGACAACTTGAATAGGCAAGTAAACCAGGAAGAAAATGTTTGGTGATCTGGGAGATTGTTCCTGGCAGAGGGAACAGCAAATGCAAAGGCCCTGAGGCCAGCTAGGCAAAGAGACTCTTGGCCTGACATCTTCAGAGCAGAGGGGCACTCAGGTTGCCTGGGAAGGCCTATAGCCCACAGTTGAGAATGTCCCCAGAGCTACTGTCCTTTCCCCTGCTTCCCCCTCCCCCCAAGTTGGGCAGCTCTTCTCCAGGGAACACAGATGGGTGCTTGTCTGAGAGTCTCCCTGCCCCCACCACCCTAAACATGTGCAGTGGGGACAGGAAGTGTCGGACCTCGCCTCCCAGCTGCCGGGTAGGATGCTACTAAGCTAGGCCGGCCTGCTCAGGAAGGGACAGAGGCCCTATTGAGCCAGCTCTCTGGGCCATCAGGGACAATAACTACACTGAGGACTGAGAACATTGGCCTCAGGCTGGTCCAGGAAGTTGCCAGGCCACTGCCGCCCCTTCCGTGCACCCCCCCCCGCCCCAGTTCATTTGGCCTTTTCTTCTGACTTTTCAGCTTAGAGGATAGTAGATCCCAGTGGCTACTTGGTCCTTCAACTCATCTTAGTGCTGCCTGCCTTAGGCTAAACCATGCTGGGTACAGAAAATTGGGATCCTACAGTCTCTGTTCCTGAAGAGGGAGACGTTTAGCATCCTGGATGTGCTTCCTACAGAATGTAAGGGCTTGGGGGAAAGGTACAGGAGGGAGGGAGAGTCCCAAGGGCTAGGAGGGAGGGCTTCCTGGAGGAAGAGTCACAGCTCTAAAGCCCTTCTGTGGTCAAGGTGGTACTTTGAAGGCATGGTACCCATGTGGTATCCGCTGGCATGAGTGACAGGACAGGAGGAGGAGAAGGGAAGCCATAGCTGGGACCACCCAGGACTCAGAACACCTGCTTCTCAAGCCTGGGTGCCATCTATAGATGGGACATTGGTTTCTGAAGAATCTTTAGGATTGCTAGGGTCAGAATGCCAACACAAGTCACCTGGCCTCCCGCCCTGGCCCGCCCTGGGCTGGCATCCCACTGTTCTTGCCGTCCATTCTCACGTGTAGCTTTGAACTCTTAGCACACACCCTGGTAGCAAGGACCCGGAGGAGCACCCAGATGCAGCATTGCCCTTCGTGACAGATGGGGAAACTGAGCCCCAGGTCACAGAGCATGGCGGTAGGTATGTCGGGGGGGCAGGAAAGAGGTTAGGAGTATCTATATCTGAGCAGGTCAAGTCATGACATTTCTGACTATAAGAAGGGTCTGGATTGCCCTGAAAGACTATTCAGCATGGCTTCTACTCCAGAGTCGGATTCCTGTTGGGCTCCCATTCTTTCCCAGTTCTTATAGCAGCCAGAATTATTCGAATGAGAGACTTGCTTTTTGTCCTTGTCCACCGACTGTAAGTTCATGGGGTTGGGATTGTCTCCTACTCCCAAGGTCTCGTACTCACCGAGTACTGGTTCAAAGTGCACACGGAGGGCCCTGGAGTAGGCAGGATAAACACAAGCCAGTCAGTGTGTGAATGTTGCCGAGTGCTTTCCTGCGACTCTTTTGGCTCTCATTGGCCTGCAGAGGACAAGCAGGGCACCTGGGGGCAATTTGGTGGTCAGACACATGCCAGCACATGGGAAGCATCCAAGCCAGCTGGGGCAGGTCCTGCAGAGAAACTGAGGCCCAAGAAGCTAAGTCAGGAGCCAGGGATCTTGCAGGCTGAGCAAGAAGCTGAGCCAAGGCCTCCTGGCTTCTGTCCAGGCTTCAGGGCACCCACTCTGGCCAGCAGCCCCCATGTCTGCAGTTCAGGCTGACTGTTCCCGACAGCTGGGCCTGTCAGGAGCCACGTGTGCTGGTGCCAAGGCAAACATCAGTGGGGAGGTGGGGGCAGGAGGTGTAGCCGCCCCATTCCTCTGTTTTCTGAACAGACAGGTCTGCTCCTGTGATAGTTTCCAGATGCTGAGGACTCATAGGTCTGGGGCTGGACCAGGGAGCCAGTCTTCCCTGCCCCACCTGACAGTCCTATACTGCAGAGCTGGCTCTTCCATCCAGCCCCAGGCTGTCCTCCTCTCAGGCCTGCTACCAGCCAAGCTGTTAAGTAAGGAGCCCTGGTCCCATTCCTGGCTCTCATTACCACTTTCCGTGTGTCTTGAGCAGGTTTCTTGCCATCTCTGAGCCTGTTTCCTGAGCTGTAGAATGAACACCTGGGGCAGCAAGAAGACAGCATCTGATTGATGCTCCTGTTTCTCCTCATTGTGTAATGAGGGGGACCCTTCCCAAAGTGGGTTCTCAGACCAGCAGCAGCCCTCAGGGATGAGTTGGAGTTGAAGATTCTCAGGTTCATCTGGACCTGCCTATTCAGAGACACCAGGGGTGGGACCCAGGGTTGGTCACCATGACACCCGAAGGTTTCAATCCAGTTCAGGGATGAGTGAGAACAGCCTGTACTTCAGATCCTGAACTATAGCCCCTGGGTCGTAAAGAGGAGTTGGCCTGGCAGATGTGTGACTTTGGGGAGGAAAGTACCTTTGCTTCCAGGTGAGGAACAGGGACAGAAATCCCATGCCCTGATGGGAAGCAGGGTGGCCATGCTGGTTTTTATGACAGCCAGCACTCAACCCAGGGAAAGGCAAACTCCAAAGCCTGAGATCTTCTTGGACAGGTGCTCTGTGAGGACAGGCTCATGCAGAACTGAGCCTTCCCCACTGTCCAGATAGTGGGCCTGTGCAGAGAGGCTCACTGCACATTAGCTCTGTAAAGGAACTGTGTACAAAGCCACGAGCACCCTATCCCAGAGAAACCCTGCAGTGGTCCCTGGGGTTGAAGGGCTCTGTAAGAGGGCAGAAACCAGAGAGTTCTGTGCATAGGAGGCAGTCAGGGAAGCTTCTAGAAGCTTCCACTGGATTTGACCAGGAGACACAACATTCTAGGTTTTGGGACTGAGGTGTGCAGAGTGTAATAACGGCTACCTAGCAATCAACCCTGACCCCTCTAACAGGTCCCTGTCCTTCCTCCTCTGGGCATCGGCAGAGTTATTGTTGAATGAGGCCACCGACAGACAAGGGTAGGGAGACCAGTTGAAACGGAGACAGTATAGTACAGCTCTACTGCTTCTTGGCTGTGTGACCTGGGGTGGTCTGCCACCCGCTCTGTGCCCTGGATTCCTCATCTGTAGGAGTTATAGGGAGGATGGACCATCTGCTAGGGATTTTACTTCCAGTGGAAGCTGGCACCCAGGGAGGGAAACTGACCATTTGTGGAGTGCTCCATCCTCAGCTTCCTATAGAGCAACCTGCACCAAGCACCTTGCCCTTTCGGGTGGTGGGAAAGGGTCAGTTCTGCAGCAATTGTCCAATCCTTAGGTGAAGAAGCAGTATGCTGGTAGGGCTTGCTGGCCTTACTTCCTAGCCCTGCCCCTTGGATGGGTGACTGGAGAGCAGCTCTCCTCTGCAGGGTGCCCTCCCTGAAGAGGAGAACATCTAGAGGTTTGTGTTGCCCACTTGGCACCTTGCAGCCACTTCTCTCATTTCCAACACCAGTCGATACCCAGGAATCATGGGAAGAGTTGGCAGATGCCTGGATTGGCCACAGGGACCTCTTAACCCCTACTCTGCCTAGTTACATCACCACAGTGACCTTGACAGGCCACTGCAGCCTGTTGGACCTCAAATGCCTCACACAGTGGTAATGGAATTAGACAACAGTCAGAGGTCCAGGGTTCAAGGCTGGTCACTCTTTTACTTTGTGACCTTAGACAGATGACTTAACCTCTCTGGGTCTTTGTTTCCTCATCTGGATAGTCACAATGAAGTTACAGTGTGGTGTGTAGCCAGCCTCTCAGCATACAGTGGACTCCGTACCATCAGCACCTATGGCCTTGGGGTCTCCGTGGACCCAGATCTCCAGTGCCCACCCAGTGCAGTTGTGAGGCAGAAAGCTTGCTTCTGCCAGCCGTCCAGGTGAGGACGTGATTTATGCAAGATTAGGAGCCGAGGTAAGAAAGGCAAACCAGGCAGCAAGCAAGGCAGCTCAGGCCAGAGTGGCCCCAAACTGCTAACATCAGCGTTCCCTGGCCAGGGCAGAGCAGCTCTCTTTTCTGGCACTTGGCCACCTCCACACCCTTCCCCCATCGCTATTTTGAGCTGAGCTCACTGTTCCCTCCTCCCACAGCCAGCTCTGGCTCTCATACTAGCCTGTAGCCTTTCTACCTCTTAAGCAGTCACCTGCCCACACCCAAGACTGAGCAGGGCCTCCCTCTGGTGGGTCAGCTCCTCCTGGCCACATGCATCCAGGCCTTCCAGGGAGCACCTCACGCAGACCTCTGGCCTACAGATGGCACAGTGAGCAGCACAGCCAAAGAGAGACATCTTGGAAGTAGGCAGTACCCTTGCCCAGGCAAGCACCCCCACCCCGCAGCCTCGCTCCAGATCTTTGCCTATGAGACCTGTCTCCTCCTGACCTCTGCTCTCTACCTCATGCCCAAGGGTCCCTCCAGCTGCCCATGTGCAAGAGACAGAGAAGGGCCTGAGCATAGACACACACACACACACACACACACACACACACACACACACACACACACTCTGGTGAGCCAAGGGCAGTTTGCAAATGTCTTTAAGTTCAGGGTGAACTTAGTTTGGCATGCCTGAGACCGGTTTAGGGCAGGACATGACCTAGACCACACATCTCTTGGGGATTTGGGAGTCCAGCCTTCTTCAGAAGAGGCAGCAGGAGGTTCTCAGCAAGCTATTAAATCGCAGAATGGAGTGAGAATCCTTGGCAGGCAAGGAGATGGGGAGGGGTTGGCCTTTGGGTTTCACCCTTGAAGGAAAGCGGAAAAGTGTTAGGGGTTAGGGGAGCCACAAGAGCAGAGGCAAAGGGGGGTGGTGTGCTAGTTATAAAAAGTTGACTTTGTAAAAAATTTGAGTATAGGTTTTATAGAAGGGGTTAGTAAAAGCTCAGGCTAGGTCAGCTGGGGCCAGATGGGGAAGGAACCTAATTGTCTTGTCCACATCTCTGTCCAGCAGTACTGGGCACCCCAAGGCTGGAGTGGTCACTAAAATACTAGCTGAGGGACTCTGCCTGGCTGAACTGGAGTCACAGCTATAGCAGGAGAGAAGGGAACAGTTAGGAGAACGGGCCTGCCAGGCACACAGAGACACACATGGGTACACAGGGACCTGGAGTCCACTCAGAATGGCCTGCAGCCACCAGCAAGCTGCAGGGGGGCTGCAGTCCTTACAGTCACCCCAACCCCACCCCCCAGGCTGCCACTGCAGCCCTTGCAGCTGCAGTCAGAGCAGGGAGGAAGCCCATGTCTTTTGCAACGCCTGTGATTCCAACGTTTCCGCCCCTCTGCACTGGCCCCTCTTCCCCTCCCGGCCCTCAGCCCCAATCTCATCCCTGTGGCTGATGGTGGAGGGAAGCCAGAGGCAGGAAACAGATAGCTGAGGAGTGGCTATATGTCAGGTTTTAAGTCCTGGCTTCCCAAAGAGCTTTGCCCAAGATTGCTTCCAATGGCCTGGTGTGGGGATTTAGAGAGAGGGGTCTGCTGCCTGTGGCATATGACCCCTGGGGCACAGCCTGAAGACATATGGGGTGCTATGAGTCTCTGAACTCCTGGGCCCTGGAGGGCTCCATGGCCTCTGTTGGGGTTCATCATTTCCAACATGTTTCCTCTTCCCTCTTGACCTCACCCGTGGTTCTGCCTGTCCTTGTCACCCCAAGAGGCCTTCATTCCTCATACCATGCTGTCTCTCCCTGGCCTCTCTTGGATCTCCCTCTCCTCTGTCTTCTCTATCTCACCCCCACCCCCTCCCCAGGGTTTTCCTGAGGCCTTTTCCTGTTGCTGTAAAAGCTTCCATTGTTCCCTGGACTCTCACAGACCCTAGTGTTGTGGACTACGGGTGGCATTTTTGTGGGGTGGGAGGGATGCCCCGGGCTGGGCCTTCTGGGCCCATGTGGGGCTGTGGCAAGAACCCAGAAAAGGGAGGGGGCTGGCAGAGTGTCCGTGGACAGACTTCTAAGCTCAGACAAGGAGGCCCTTGAGGCTCAGAGGAAACCAAGCTGGCCTCTCTCAGTGGCCTCCCTCCCTCTATCCCAGCATCCTGCAAGGCTCTATGTGCCCAGCCCACCTGTTTCTCCACCGCCTGCTTCCTGTGGGGTGTCGGAGTTGGGATGCCTGCAGCTGCCAGGAGTGGGCTGCAAGCAGCTCAGGGCCTCCTGCCGGCCTGGGTATGTTGTGTGGCCATATGAGTTGGGGGAAGGGAGATTTTGAAGGGTCCTCAAGGCACAGGGGGAGGAAAAAGCTCAGGTTTGAGCGCTAGGTAGATTTGACCTCAGATCTGACCCCGTGAGGTTGAACAGCTTGCCACCTTGCACTAGGCCTCTGTTTCTTCCATCTGCCACCAGGCAGTACTGGTTTTGAGGATTGGAATCAATTAGAGATATCACGTGTCATACATCGGAGGGTGTCCTCTGCCTGTGGACATGGGTCCAGTTGTCCCACAGAGATGAATCTGACTTGGGCTTGCTTGGGCTTGGGGGATGTGGCCAGGTGTGGGCCACAACCCTGGGAAGGTTCCAGGCTGACGTCTTTGCAAGGCCCTAGATTGTGAGCTCCATGAAGCCAGGCCTTTCTTATCTGGCTTACTTTCATGTTCTTGGAATTTTCCAGAAAGCCTGGTAGAGAGCAGGTATACAATAGACTTTAGTTGAATGAATAATGTTGACGTGTCAGCTTGGGGGGTCACAGGTCAGAGGGGTCTCACAGCCATTTGAGAGAAAGGCCAGGCACAGGGTAGAAAAGTGTCATGCTGGGGTAGGGCCCTATGCAGGTGGCTGGGCCACCTCTAGTGTCTGTTCTCTTGTCACATGGAGGGACTGTGGAGGAGCAGGTTAGGAAGTGTTTGACACAGAGTAGATGCTTGTTGAAGTTTCCCAGCTCCCCCAGAGCAGCCCTCTCACTCGGCAGATAAAGAAGCAGGCTCTAAAATGGGCATGGGAGCATCAAGACCCAATGTGGTATCTGCCTCCCACTGTCTGTTTACCCGAAGCTGACAGAACTCAGGAGATGCAGCAGGGAAAGCAAGAGGGACTCACCAGAGGGACTTATGGGAGGAAGCTCTAGCCTCCTCCAAGAAGAGCCAGCAAACCTCACAGAGTCCTCAGCTGGGTTGAGTCCATGGTCGGCCTCCACGCCTCCTGTACTGCCCCTCAGCCTCTACTGTTTGACTTTGGGAAGCCCATGGTAGATCCTGAGCCCCAGGGCTGGTGCCCCCAAGGCCAGATCCACCTTGGCAGCTAGGCTACAGGAGAGCACACAGACTGAGCAGGACGGGGCTGGCTGGGAGCCCATCAGTTCTTCATTTCCTCCCTGCTGTCCCTCTGGCTCTGGCCAGAGGTTCTCAACTGGACACATGGGGCTGGCCCAGGATTTCTTGGGCAAGGTGCCTGAGGGGCCTCCAGGTATGTATTGAGTGATGGACCTTCAGGGAGGCAAGTGACCCTGCCCAGAGACCACTCCCACCCTCTATTCTGGAAACAGGGAAACAGGCTTGAAGAGGACCTGTCACAACATCCGCCACTTTCTATTTCTCACCATCCTCCCATGGTGGTTTCTCTGTGAGTTCTGGCACATTGCACAGAAGTGGAGAATGTGGGTCCTGGGTAGACACCCTGGCTCAGAGCTTGACTCTCCCATTTGGGTCAGTGTGGCCTCAGGTGCTGTTATCTAAAACCCCAGACTGGTTATACCTACCTCACGGGGTGGTTGTGAAGGCAGAAGGACACTAGAGGAACAGCTACATCTCTAACCCAGGCTTGGCAGGGCAGGGGTCTGTCCTCCTGGGCAGCTGGAGGTGGCCAGGCTGGTTGTGGAGGTGAGGGCCATGGCTGGAACCTCGTATTCAGAGAAAAAGTCAGAACAGGCACCCTGCCCAGCTGCCCTCTCCTGAGACTGGCATCCTTGTGACCCTCCACCTGAAGCTTCCAAAGGCTATTATGATTGACATCTCTGTGAAGAAGGGGCCATGAGGGGACCACACTTTACTTAAAGGATGACTCATTCTGGAGAGACTCCAGGTATTAGGAGAGGGTGACCTGTTGGGGTTGTGGCTGAATACTTTTGTCCCACTTCCCTTAAGATGGGGGAACGATGGGGTCTCTAGCAAGAAGGACTTTGTGCCTGATCCAACAGAACCAGCAGTCAGAGTCACCCAGTGCCCCTCCACCGTCCACCCAGACAGGGACAAGTGGGAGCAAGGGAAGAAGTTGCCTCTGACTTTGCACAGATCCCACAAACTTAGTAAAGCCCTGGGCGCCCCCTGGTGGGCAGAAGGGCCCTACAGGCCGAGAAGTGGGCTAGTCACCTATTGCCTAACTCCAAGTCAGACCTGGTCAAGGTAGAACTTTCATTCATTAGGACTCAGCATGGGCAGACCAGCCCTCTAAAGGCAACCTCTAAAACTCGGCCTCTTCCCTCCTGCTGTTTTGCTTTATCACAACATTTCATCTCTTACCCTGCCTTCTTTGAAGCAGTTTCCAAAGCTCCTGGTAAAATCAATTATAGCTCTTTTTGTATTACATCTATTTTTGTGTGTGTATGCAGACGTGTGCCACAGTGTGTGTGTGGAGGTCAGAGGATGACTTTCGGGAGTCGCTTCACTCCTTCTACCTTGTGGGTTCCAGGGATCAATCTGGTCCTCAGGCACAGCAACTGCCTTGAGGAAGCGACTCATCTGGTCTCAATGGCCTTTTGTCAT
>NW_008352659.1:2775269-2816149 GCF_000622305.1 Nannospalax galili | reverse complement strand
GGGGCAGGGCTGGAGTCTGCTATGGAATGTGCCCTGCTTCCAGTTTTTCATTGTCCTAAATATAATCCTAATAATGCTGTGATAGTACCCTTTTGGTTCATGTCTCTGGTGGTTTACTAGGAGAGTTTTAGAGTTTGAAGATTTATGGCCAAGATGCCTAGTAGAAATACAGTAGGAAAACACACCTGTAAGGCCCCTCCTCCCAGCAGTGTCTGACAGTGACCCATCTTCACACCTGCCTCAGTGGCCTTCACTAGCTCCCAGGGTCCAGAAGGCTCTAGAGTTCAAAGTGCCCCAGGTCACCAGGCCCAACTGCCTGATGGCCCGCCTGACCTTTGTCCACATGTCCCTTTGGCAAGCTTCTTGATAATAGTTTACCCAGGCTCTGCTTACATAGCCTCAGTGCTCACCAATTCCCAGCCAACCTTGAGAGATCTTGTGAATCAATGGGAAGTCAACACAGACTCATTCTAAAGAAGTATCCAAGGCTGGATGTGGTGGCACATGCCTTTAATCCCAGCTCTGGGGAGGCAGAGGCAGGTGACTCTCTGTGAAAGCGAGGCCAGCCTGGTCTACATAGTGAGTTCCAGGCCAGCTGGGGCTGCAGGGAGACCCTGTCTCAAAAAGACCAAAAAAAAAAGAAAGAAATATCCAGACAGCATAGGCCTCTTCCACAGGCTGCCCACCTGCCTCAGTGGGTGGCTTCTCCTCCACTCCCTCATTCCTCCTCTCCCCAATTGAGTGAGCCTCCATTTCCCAGGCTGCTTTCCTGCCCCCAGTATGGCCCCAATCAAAAGATCCGAAGACCCTTACTTCCCCCATCTCTGTCCCAGTCCTTGTGTGTCATGGAACAAGTCCCCTGGTTTCTCTGGTCGCTGGAGGACCTGCTGAGGACTGGCAGCCTGCCTGGATGAGCAGGGTGGTGGCCCCTACAGAGCTGTCTGTTTTATGAGAAGAGTCCAGGCCTTTTGGGGGGAGGAGGCAAGGGGAGGCCATCTGTCTAAACTGCCTTCTCTCTGGGCCCTGCTCTTACTGGTCACTATAAACAACGTTGAGACAGAGCCTTCCAGGAAACGGCTCCTTGCTGCTGCCCACCTGCTGGCCTGTCTCCCCTCAGGCTGCTTCCTACCTTTTGCCCTGCAGACCACCTCTGCCCCTGCAGGAGGGCCTAGAAGACCTGACCCAGAGCTGGGCTGGCCAGGAGGCCCAAGGAATTTTTCTCATGAAATTTCTGTTGGGGAGTGCAGGGTTCCCTGTAGAGCCTAGAACTGACTGGCCTTGTGTCACTGGGGAGTAGCAGGCAGGAAAGCCTGCTGAGCTTTGCCATTGGGCCCTCACATATGGGTGCTCTCAAGCATCCTGCCCCTCCCCAGGCCTCAGTTTCCCTAGCAATCCACAGACTTCTGTAGCAGGTGGAATAGAAGCAGCGGAAGCCGGCAGGCTGGGCAGCCTGAGCACAAAGCCCAACGTGGGCAGTGCCCCACAGATGCCTGGTCTCTTCCCTCCTTCCTTGTTTCTGCCAGTGTGTATCCAAGCTTCTGCAGCCTTCCTCTGTCTTTTTTGGGGTTCATTCATGAGAATATTCTTTCTTTTGCTTGCTATCCTTCCTATGTACACACCCAGAGATAGAGAACTCACTGGCTACCAGGCCTCTCTCTCATTTCTGGAATATTCTTCAGACTTTGTCTAGGGCTTAGCCTCTTCCTCTACCTCATCTGCAGCCCCTCAGCCCTTGATCTGCACTGGGAAGAAACCCACCAAGAACACCTATGGTCACTAGGCAAGCGAGTGCTGCTGTGTGCCCAGTACTGAGCTAAGGCACTGATGAGGGCATCAGGTCTGCGGGTCTGGCCCTTCGTCAGCATCTGGTGTCCAGATGAGGAAACAGGCAGAGAAATAAGTGATTGACTTGCCGAGCCCCCCCCCGCCCACCCCCTGTAGTAATAGGAAGAGCCAACTTGTAATGTGGGCATCTGGCCCTGGAGTCCAGGATCTGAGTTGTGGAATGGGGTATCAGGGGGCTACCAAAGTCTGACCTGCCAGTTGAAAGTGGCATGCTAGGACACCTGAGCCTGCAGGAGGCTGGGCACCCCACCTCTGGGTATCTAACAGACAGTTCTGAAAGGATCACATTCTTTTCTGGGCTGTGGCTCCACTCCCTGTTCATGTCTTCTCCATCTGTCTCTTTCTCCCTTTGGCTGTAATCTGCACCTCCATTATCTGTGTGGGTTTCCGTTACTCCCATTTCTGAATCATATACCCTGGGACCTGAATTTGTAGAATTCATCTCAAATCCTGACCAGGGCCGTACATTTTTCTCTGAATGTGCTGGGATGAATTGACCCTACCTTCTACCCTTTGCCCCAGCTGTGGGAGGTAGTTCCCAGGTCTTGTGGGGTCTCTGAGCAAGAGGTCTGCAGAACCAGATTCCAGGGCCAGCCTATGGGGACAGGCCCCAAATCCCTCCTTCAGTCAAGATCCTCAGAGCCGACTGTAGCAAGGCACCCACCTTGTGCTTCAGCCCCATTGTGTGTGTCTATGTGTGTGTATGCTTGTGCACAAAGATGTACGGATGCATGCCTCTGTGTGCATGTGCATGTGGAGGTCAAAGGACCACCTCAGGTGTCATCCACCTTTTGTTTGAGATAAGGTCTTTTGTTGGCCCAGAACTTCACTAAATTAACTGGCCAGTGAGCTTCCAGGGCTCTGCCTCTCTCTACCTCCCATCTCATCATCGTTGAGATTACAACCTGTGCCACCATACCGGGCTTCCTATGTGGACTCTGGGGGGCCAAACTCAGTTCTACATGCTTTCATAGCAAGCATTTTACCAACTGAGCCATCGCCCCAGCCTCCTCATCCCCCTCACCTTTTGGCGGGGGGCAGGGGGAGTAATGAGACAGAGTCTCCCTGTGGTCCCAGTTGGCCTGGAACTCATAGGTAGACCAGCTGGCCTTGATCTTAGAGGTCCTCCTGCCTCTGCCTGGGATTAAAAGTGTGTGCCACCATGCCCAGCTCCTTGGCTCCTTTTAACAAGCTAGGCAGACACCTCTGGAAACAGAGGGAGGAAGGAGTATGCATGTGGTACCCCATTTCAGGATGACAGAAACGGGGAGACTGTAGACTCAGGCTGCTCAGAGCCAGGGTGCTCTGGCAGTGGAGAAATTGGTCCCAGAGGAACTCAGAATACCCACTAACTGAAAGCCTGAAGCACCCAAGTACCTCAGAGGCACAGACACACCTCTTGTTCAGTGTGACCAGAGCCTAATCCTGATTGTACAGGGCATGTCCCTCACAATGCAGCCTTCTCTCAGGCCTTCCTGGAGCTCAGATTGCACCTGCTCCTAGAGCATTCAGCAAGTCCAGTGAGGGTCCCAGAGACATTGGGGACTCTATGTTACACTCACTTTCCAAATTTAGATTTGCATGCTAAGTTCATCTCTCCCTTTTCAGTATTTTGCCTGGATTTTCTAGTTGGCCATCACCAAATGAAAGGCTTCTGGACAAAAAACATAATTAACAGAAAAATTATTATCTTACATGCACTACCCTCTGGCTTAGTACATAGTAATAGTGGGGCCAATAATCCTCCTTTACCTTCTGTGTGCCAGGTGCTATTCTCAGGGTCTACCTGTATCATCTCATTTAATGTGCAGAATGCTCTTGTTTATTTATTTTATGTGTATGAGTGGTTTGCCTGCATGTATGTAACACATGAGTGCAATGCCCATGGAGGCCAGAAGAGGGTGTTAGAGCCCATGGAACTGGAGTTACAGCTGGTTGTTAGCCCTCATGTTGGTGCTAAGAACCAAACCCACATCTTCTGCAAGAGCAGAAGCCATCTGCTGAGCCATCTCCAGTCCCAGAATACTCTTTTAAAGTTATTTTGTTTGTTTATTTGTATGTGTGCATATGTGCATGCATGTAATGGCACATGTGTGGGAGTCATAGGACAACTTGTGGGAGTCGGTTCCCTCCTTCCACTATCTGGGTCCTAGGAACGGGACTCAGGTCATCAGGCTTGGCAGCAATTACCTTTACCTACAGAGCCATCTCGCTGGCCCAGAACACTCTCAGCTGGAACTATTTCCTTTATCTTTGTGAATCAGCTTACAGAAGGTCAGAACTAGGATTCAGATCAAAGTGTACTCCTGCCCTCTATGCCCTGTTTCCTAAGTGAGAAGTCACTCAGGGAAGTTACCATGGCCATGCTTATAACCCATGCTTTCTGAATTTGGTGGGGGATAAAGTGGTAAAGTGCTTGTCACACAAATATGAGGAGCTGATTCAGTCCCCAGCACTCACATAAAAAGCTGGATGTGATGGCACACACCTGTAATTCCAGCCCTGGGGAGATGGACACAGGAGGATCCCTGGAGCTTGCAGGCCAGTCACCCGAGCCAAACTGGTCAGCTCCAGGTTCAGTGAGAGACCCTGTCTTAAGGTGACTGACTGGACATGGTGGGGCATGCCTTTAATTCCAGCACTGAGAAGCAGAAGCAGGCAGATTTCTGTAAGATTGAGGCCAGCCTGGTCTACATAGTGGGTTTCAGGCCAACTGCATCTACAGGCTCAAAAAGAGTAAATAAATAAATAAATAAATAAATAAATAAATAAATAAATATCCAGTGGTTAAGAGCACTGGCTTCTCTTGCAGAGGACCTGGGTTTGGTTCCCCGTATCCATTACCTATGTGGCAGCTCACAGCCGTCTGTAACTCTAGTTCCGGGGATCTGATGCCCTCTTCTGACTTCAGAGGGCATTGCACAACAAGGGTGCACTTATATATAAAACTAGCATGAATCTCTCTTAAAATTTTTTTATTTTATGTGTGTGAGTGTTTTGCCTGCATGTATGTAAGCACACCATGTGCCTGAAGTATTCACAGAGGTCAGAAGAGAGCATCAGATTCTGTGGATCTGGAGTTACAGATGGTTGTTAGCTGCCATGTGGTTGTTGGAACTCAACGTGGGTCCTCAGCAAGAGCAGTAAGCTCTCTTGACTGCTGAGCTATCTCTCCAGCCCCATGAAGGTCTTTCTTCAGTTTCCCAATAGAAGATTTGTTCTGACCATAGACTTGTAGCAACCTCCACGTACAGTTTTTTCTTTTCTTATGAAGTTGGCAGTTTTCACCTTTTCAGGTAATGGAGGCACTTTACAATTTCTCTTTGACATACCTGAGCTGTCTGCATCCCTACTCCTGAGCTCCAGGGGTGTTACTATGTAAAATGAGGATCATTTGAACACAAGTACTGTAGATAGTGCAGTCCACCTGGTAACTGCTGACCACTGGCTATCTAATGGGTGGGTAGCATTTACAGAATGGCTACACTGGACAATCAGATAGTTATGTCCCAGGCACCATGTTCATCTTGTACCTTAGGACTGTGCAAAGTTTTAAACTTACAAATTGTTTATTTCTGGGACTAGAGAGATGGCTCAGTGGTCAAGAGCACCAGCTGCTTTTACAGAGGACTCCAATATCTACATGGTGGCTAATGACTGTAACTCTAGTTCCAGGGGATCCGATGCCCTTTCTGAGGTGCATAACACAGGTGCACTTAACATACATGCAGGCAATGCGCTCATATACATAAAATAAAAATAATAAATAAAATATTTTAAAAACAAATCATTTATTTCTGAAACTACACTGAATACTTTCAGATCAGTCAAGTACAGATAACTAAAACTGAAGAAAATAAATGCATGGAAAGTAAAACTGCAATAGGAGAATCCTGCAGTTAAAACTCTGTCCACAGGCTGGAGAGATGGCTCAGCAGTTAAGAACACTGGTTGTTCTTGCAGAAGACCCAGGTTCGGATCCCAGCACCCACATGGCAGCTAACAACTGTCTGTAACTCCAGTCCCAGGGGATCCAACAGCCTCTTCTGACCTCCGCAGGCATTGCACGACATGGGTGCACTTACCTACACGCAGGCAATACACATAAAATTAAAACAAACAAACAAACAAACAAAACCTGTCCACAAGAATTCTAAGTTGGTGAATGTACAGGCATTGCACGACATGGGTGCACTTACCTACACGCAGGCAATACACACACATAAAATTAAAACAAACAAACAAAACCTGTCCACAAGAATTCTAAGTTGGTGAATGGGTAGTACTGTGGGGGTAGAGGCAGTGACCATTGGTATTATTATTAAAAATAGTGCACATACCCCAATGTCCTGGAAGTTTCACTTTTAGGAGTTTACCCTACAAATACATTCACACATGTGTAAGATGACACATGTACTAAACTCTCGAGGTAGCGCACATAGCTTATGTGGGTTCTGCGACCATGCAACAGTTAAGCAGGATACAGTAACTATTGTTTCTGACACAGGGAAACACCAAGATAGATTATTAAGGGTTGGAGATGTAGCTCAGTTTGTAGAGTGCTTGTCTAGCATACACAAAGCCCAGGATTCCATCTCTAGCACCTCATAAAGCAGGTGTGGTGACATATGTCTATAATCCCAGCACAGGGAGGAGGTGGAAGTGGAGGCAGGAGATCAGAAATTCAAGGTCATCTTCAGCTACATAGTGACTTCGAGCCTGCCTACGCTGCAAGAGACCCTATCTCAAAAAAAAAAAAAAGGTTGATGAGGCAGATGTGTGATCTGTTTCCATCTGGTGAGGGACAGGAGGCCTGGACATATGGATATACTAAACATGTTTGTCAATATGGAGCTGGCTTTGGAGTGGTGCCAAACACATAGAGATGTCTCCAGGGCTGGAAAAGAGGGTGCATTTCTGTTGTCCCAGCACCCCAGAAGCTGAGACAGGCAGATTGAGTTCAAAACCAGCCTTGAAAATGATTGCCTATAGGTTGGAGAGCCCATGGAAGGAACAAGCTGGGGTGACCATTTTCACCATCCCCTAGTTTCTGTTCCTGTATTGCTGAACCCCAGTGGGACAAAGGGTGCCTGTGTCCATCCAGCTGCCCCTATGACATCTGAATCAAAGAAGTAACTGAGGGCCATCAAGTGCTTCACAAATCTTAACTTTAAGGAGCCCGATGTCCTGCTTCCTGTCTCCTGAGGGAATTGGGGAACTTCCAGCCTTGGGATTCCCATGTGTGTTCTAAGAGGTGACCTTGGTACTTTCTCAGTTGATGACAGGAAGTGCTTGCACATCAGGACACAGGCTATACACACTGAAGGCAGAGGTCCTGGGGACATCATCTTGGCTTCCTGGTCCCCAATTCCCTGTGTTTGTTTTCTGTCCCTTCAGGCCCGTCCCAAAGGCGAAGGTCTGACACCTTACCAGGGCAAGAAGCGCTGCTTTGGTGAATATAAGTGTCCCAAATGCAAGAGAAAATGGATGAGTGGGAACTCCTGGGCCAACATGGGGCAGGAGTGCATCAAGTGCCACATCAATGTGTACCCACACAAGCAGGTGAGTGGGCAGTGACTGGGGGGCGGGGCTAGCCATGGGCCAGTGTGGGACTGGACCAGTGGAGCACTGGGACCAGCTGGAGGGAAGGGAGGAGGGAAGGCGGGGCATTCTCTGCAGGCCCCCTGGAGGGTGGCATTCTCCCCTTATTGGGCCTTGTCTTATCCTTCAAAGTATAGAACCTGAAGCTGGGTGGCCTAGGGAGGTGGGGGGCAGAGAGGGTAGGCTATGGTGACTGACTGCAACAGGGTGCTGGGACAGCACAATTTCTAGAAAGCTCCCAGTGTCAGAGGGTTACTGGGGTCTGAGCTGGGGATCTGGGGGACTCAGATTGTCTTGTGACCTGGGCGGAGAGGCAGGGGCAGCTCACATACTCAAAGCCAGTGGGACTGGACACCCCTCAGTGTTCTGGTGTGTTCGGTGCCTGTCCCAAAGTGTCTGTCAGGACAGGCTCTTCTCTGGGTCCCTTCTACCATGCCAGGCTGTCCCTGGGCTACTTGACTTGATGGCTTCCCCTGCCTCACTCCTAGGCTGCAGCACAGCGGAAGCTCAGCTTTGGACTCTATGGGGGAGGGCCCAAGCCTCTAGGAGCCTAATCTAGAAGGATCTTTCAAGAGCTTGAGGCTCCACTCTTCCCTCTCCCAACTGTTCAGCCAATGTTTGTCGGACACTTTCTGTGTACAGCAGGGAGACTGAGGCACACAGGGGGGTCAGGACTTAGAGGCCCCCAGCAAGTCAAGTTCTGGGGTCCTGGGTTCAGCTGTCATTACAGCCCTCCATCTCCCTTGTTAGAGAAACCCTTGTGTTTCTCTTAGGGAAGAGTTTGGGGAGCAGTGTCCCCTCACTCTCCCAGCAGCCTGGAGCCTTTTAAGAGCTGAAGTGGAGCCTGTCCCATGTAGAAGGGCTCTTGTCCCTCCCCCAGCTCTGACCTGGACCACCTCACACCCCCCCCCCCCAAGCCTGTTCTTCCCCAGCTCCACCCCTGCCACATCTGTTTCCTGTCAGGCTCCAGCTGTGTCTCCCCCTGCTGACCCTGCCCCCCACAGAAGAGAAGGAAACACTAATGGGCTTCTCATCCCTGCGGGAGGTGGGGCCTTGCAGATCAGTTCCAGCTGCTGAGTGTTCCCCTCCACAGAGGAGAGTCATCGTCACAGCTCCTCCAAGCTCCCCACTGGCAGCCTGAAGTAGCCCGCCAGGGTCCACGCTGGCCAAGGCCAAAGGGCAATCAGAGGATCCCAGGGCTGGGGCTGGCTAGGATGGAGCGTTTCCCTAGGACTCAGCTGGTGCCCTACCCCTTCGGAATACTACTGATAATATGAAGCGTTAATACTGGCCAACACATGGAGGATTCTAACCACTCTGTTCACAGCAGCCCTGTCTCATTAACTGCATTATATGGAGGAGAAAGTTGACACAAAGAGAGGTTAAATGGTTCGCTGGAGGTCAACACAGCAATTACAAAGACTTTAACAGAGTGTTTTGTGGTTAAAGAGTCCTTAGTCATCCTATTTACTCTCTAACAGAGAGAGACAGAGAGAGAGAGAGAGAGAGAGAGAGAGAGAGAGACTACACACACACACAACTGAGGAAAGACAGCCACTGTCACTAATCTCTAACCCAGGCTACCAAAAGGCAAGCCGAGGTCCCCGCCTCCAGCCAATGGGTAGCAGAGGTGGTATGCAAAGCTGTCTGCCAGACTCAATACCATGTCCTATGGAGACACTACAGAGACACAAGCAGAGTAGTTTTCCAAAATGCTCTTGATACAAGCCAGGGCTGGCCTCTGAGTTCTCTTCATTGGCTGTGCCCTCCTCCCTGGGCCTACTGGACCTCTGTAAGCCCCTTCAATGAAGCCCGGGAAGGTAGCACCCCACCAGGGTGGGTATGGCAGAGCAGGTGCTAGTGAGTTTCCAGGAGCCAGTGTCATACTTGTAAAGGGATGGGAGTGCCCTAAGCTCTGAGGGGCCAGTGCCGTGCCTTCCCACACAGAGGTGAGAGCGCATCAGAGGAAGGTGCTGCCCCAGGGATGGAAATCCAGGGACCTAGGACAGGCCAGGGGAATGCATAAGATCTGGAACGGGCCCTGAGCCCGAGGATAGGGCAGGCAGCTCCCCACAACCTGGTTCCCCACGGCATGGGGCTACAGACTCACCACTCCCTTTCTGAAGGCTGCTGCCTACGCAAGACTTTTAAATGACTTACAGCCTCAGTTTCTTCATCTCTGATAACACATCACTCTCATGGAAGCTCTGACCTGAGGGCAGCCTGAATTACATGGCAGTGCCTGGCCACACAAAGCCTAAGCCAGGAGGAACCAGGGCAGTGTGGGCTGACTCACTCCTGCCCCTCTAGTTTTACCAGAAGACTAATTCATGAAAGCATTGGCTAGCAGGCGGTGGAAGGTGGTTAGATGCCAGCTTGGGTTTAGTCTGGGGGAGGGACATGATAGGGCTCCATTTATCCTTTTGGAGCCGAGGCCCTGAGTGGCTGGGACCTCCAAGATGAGAGCACAGGGACCTAGACTCCAGTTCAAGGTCAAGTTCTTCATACAGTACCTACAATGGCCTGAGCCTGTGCTCAGCCAGCAGAAAGTGAGCTTCCGCCCCTCCCCTGGGTATGCTAGCACAGAAGGAGGGGGTGCTGCTCTCAGTCTCTGGGCTATCTGGAACAACAGGGGATCACCTGTTTTCCACTACAGCCCTATGCCAGCCTGTGTCCTTCTCCCATTAATACTAAGAATAAACAACACCAGTACCTTCAAGCTTCCCGCTCTCTAGTTACTGTCTCTATTAATGGGTTACTGAGAACTCCCTGAAAACATGCCACCCAGATTTCCCTTTCCAGAAGGGAATGAGATGGTGTCTCCGAGGGTCAGGTGGCCAGCCCAAGGTCACACAGCACATGGGAACAGAGCAGCCATTTGGGACCTGAACTGACAGGAAGTTAAGGTCTTTCTCCTTTCTCTGGCAGGATAGAATAGGAGCAGAGAAGCCAGCTCTCTGGAATCCCCTTGGGTCCAGACTCAGGCACTTCTTCCAGGCCTTTCCTTCATAGCTAAAGCTTAGAAACACAGGGATGAGTTTTATGAGACCCACTTCCAGGGTAGCTAAAGGCAGGACCCTGGATCTGAATCCTGCCTACCAGCAGCCCACATCTTCACCTTCTGAAACCCTCCACTCAACCATTTGCCCAACTGTTCTGAATGGGGCCAGGCCTGGACCAGGCAGAAAAGCCAATGCACTGCTTTTGAGCAATTAACAGTCTGACCATAGAGCAGTGCGCACCCCAGCTGTCCTCCCCTGACTCCTGAGTATGTCTCTAGTATGCAAGAGACTCTGTCCCACGCTTCACACCAGCCTTCCCTTCTTAGCAAGAGGCTCCCAGCTGGCCCTGACCAGCTTCCTCTGAGCCCCTCAAGTCCCCATATGGGACCTTTCTACAGACACAGGGTCCTTCTGGGGCTGGAGGGAGACCAGAGTCTCTGTGACCAGCTAAAATACTGCCCCCTTAGGAACTGCCCCTCAAGATCTCAAACATTTATGGTCTTCACTGGCTGTTGAGAGGAGGGTAAGGAAGGAGAGAAAGCAGGGAAGCCCAAGCCATCCAAAGTGTGCTTGAGGGCTGCTGAGATGGCTGCTACCAAGCCTGATGACTCAAGTTCTCTCCAGACGCCCCACATGGCGAAAGGAGAAAATCAACTTCTGAAAGTTGCCCTCTGACCTCCATGTGTGTTGTGGCACACCTGTACATACTTGCACATATAACATAGTGACCTATACACAAAATAAATGTAATTTTTTAAAAGGGTGCTTGTATGTGCCTGACATGGCCCAGCTTACCAACAGCTGGCATCCCTCAGGATCTTCATAAACTTTGCAGTCAATACTGTGACAGCATGCTTTTACTGAGGGGTGACACAGTTGTATGAGTAGCCCTACAGAACTAGTAAGTCACCTCCCTTCTCTAGCCTCAGTTTCCCTGTTAGAAAACAATAAGGTTCCATTCATGTAGTCAGTCAAAAAATGGGTAGGCATTAGACCAGGAGCTAGGCTAGGCTGAACCCAGAACCCAGACTGGCTTTATAGAACTAAGGGCCCTCCCCCCGGCAAGGCTAAAGTGCTGTAGCTATGTCCTGGCTAATCTTGTTTTGAATCATGAGACCACTGGAGCAGATACAGGAGTGACAGGGGAGACAGATGTGGGCTGGGGGGTCTTCTTTATCCTGGGACTCAGTTTCCTCATCTGGGGCATGTCTTTGTGTCCTGTCCTACCTTACTTCTGTGCTAGATTTGGGAACACTCTGAGCTTTGTTCAGGGGGTAGCTTCTCAGAGAGGATAGGACCAAGCAGTGTGTCTGCCCAGGGTTCTGAGTCTAAAACACCTGCCTTGGCTCTAGCCAGCCCAGGGCCTTAGCATGTGCCTTCGTTTCTAAGCAGGTGAGAGGTGGGGTGCCCAGGCATTGGCCCAGGTGCCTTTATGACTGCAGGTTCTCTCCCCAACCCTCTCTCCTCCTTGGTTTGTTCCCCTTCTTCACTGCAGAGACCCCTGGAGAAGCCGGATGGCCTGGATGTGTCTGACCAGAGCAAGGAGCACCCACAACACCTCTGCGAGAAGTGCAAGGTCCTAGGGTACTACTGCCGTCGTGTGCAGTGACCTCCATGCCACTGCAGCACCCCCCAGCTGCCACCTCCCCCTGTGCGTGTCCCCTTGCTTGAGGCAACTCACAAGTCTGCAGGCCTAGGTGGCGGATTCTCACGTCCTTGTCTTGTGTGCTGACAAACAGTGTGGCTGACACACTCCGACAGAGACAGGGAGCTCAGAGCTCTGTACCATGGGCCTGGGTTCTGTGGAGGTGCAAAGGCCAGCAAAGGTCTTGGTGTTCCTGGAGGCTCTCTTTCCCAGAGTCTCTTTGGGGGTGAGTGGCCTTGCATTGGCCACAAGTACACTAAATGAACTGTGAATCCAGAGGCCTGGGGTGGGGGTGGGGGGCATCCCTCCAAGACCAACCAGGCCCTCTCCCACCCAGAAACTTCCAACTTGCCTCTTCTGAAAAGCCCCTTTAGGGAAGTCCTGTTTCAGTACTAATCAGCAGCTACAAGGGACAGACACCTGTTCTAGTAGCTGCTGGGGTATGGGCCTCTGTTCCCACCCACATTGAGCCCCAAATCTGACCCCCCCCAGATATCACTGCTTTGCACCTGGGAGCTGTACACAGCTCCCCCTCCCCCACAAATGAGACTGGTGGGCAGAGGGCAAGGTGGGGAGGTATTGAACAGTAGACAGTGCTCCAAAACATCCTAGGGACATCGGGCTGCAACTCCCATGACCCCTACCAGACACTGTCCCTGCAGGCTTAGTTAGAGTCTATCAACTCTAGTTCTCCCTCTTCCCCTTGGCTTCCCATCCATGCCAAGGTGCCACCCAACAAGGCTGCAAGCTTGCTCTGGCAAGAAGGACCCAGATCTGGCATTCTGGAGCTGCCTCGGTTTCCCTATTAAGTGAGAAAGTGGCACCAGAGAGCCAAGAGGCCTGTGAGTTCTGGTGTTTTAGAAGAAGGCTGGCTGGGTCCAGAACATAGAGCTTCACTGAGAGAGATGTCCCTAAACTGCCAGGTGCACTGCCCTCCATACCACTGTCCCTGACTGACCACTTAGGAAGTCAGGCTGAGCAATGCCAAATCCTCCTCTACAGCCCCCCTTGCCTGATGTCCCCATCCTCTGTGAAGACAGAAGAGGACCTCCTCCTCTCCCAGGTCTCCCAAGTTCCCTCACACTCAGCAAGTCTAAGATGAGCCACAGAACCTCTCCTTTGGAAAATGGAGACTATGACTTCCTACTTCCTGTTGGGGCAGAGAGGTCTCTTGGCATGTCACATGGCCCAGGGGGATTACTGTCCTGGCTAGCCTCAACAGTACACCCCCAACCCTGTGACAAGCCACACTTAACCCTCCTCTTCTGGGAGGAGAGAACTGGCTGCAAGGACTGAGTCCCTTGACTTTGCCCCAACACTATGCCTCTATGAAAAAAAAAAATCAGACCATAAAACAGGCCTGAAATTCAATGTTTACCACGGCTCAAGGGCACCCATTGTGGTATCCAATTGCCCTTTGTTTTCAAATGAAAATGCTTTGTACAACTGAGGAGTTACAGTGAAGTGTTAACCTAGGGTCCAGAGAGTGAGTGAAGGAGATGGAGCATGTCAGCAGTCATCAGGCTGCAGGGTAGATTTCCAGAGGCTATCCTCTGAGCACTTAACAAAAGAGTATTTTTGGCAGTTCATACTTCTAACTGACACCCATGAAAAATGGCATGCTGGGCTGTAGACTGTGAGTACCTAGCCACCTCTGGGAACTATCACCAAGGACTGCCAAGCCCAACTGCTGTGCTGAGGTGAGCTGGGTGACCTCAGATCAAGCCTTCTGTCCCCAGGAAGTTGTTTCTGTCAGTCATCCCACTGGGCCTCTTAAGAGAATGTTTACAGCGGTGGGCAGTGTGCTTGTCTCCTTTATGAGGACAAGCTGGGCATGGGCACCCTGGGTCAAAGACTCAAAGAGTCAGGTTCCAGACTGCCGGAGGCCAGAGCCTGCAGGAGGTAGGACATCACCTTTATGGTCACTGCCCTGACATCAGTACATGGCCAGCCCCTCTTGCCTGGGGAAGTTCCTCTGTGGTCCTGCCTTGTAATCCTCTGACTGGAGCTTCCTGAGACCAGAAAAAAAAATACCACTACTTAGGCTGGGTAATGTGAGAATTAAGTGCTCAGAGGGCCTGGGGGTAAGAAAGTTGTGTGGTTTTAGTATGTTCAAAAGGGACAATCGCTTGCAGTCGGTAGATCTAGCGATCTAGCTAAGAGAGAATGGGGTTTACCCCTTATGAAGTATTCAATAGCTCTACTTGTGAATTTGTATTTATTTTGAGTTATACTTGACACAGAATTCCTCTTATAAAAAAAAAAACAAAAATGCTATGTATGTATTTTGGAAAAAAATTCATAGATGTTAAATTTTCTGCATGGTTACCAGTTTTTCGTACAACACTGAATTTGGGAGCTTCTCCAAAAAAATGTCTTCATAGTAATTTTTTTTGTCTGTATATATTTGAGGGTCTTTTTTAAAAAAAAAGAAAAAGAAAAAAGAAAAATAGGATTGCTTGATACTTTTGAAATTTAAAACAACAACAAAAGAGGCATTTTTAAAACGTCAGCGCATTTAGAAAGGCAATCCAATATCAGAGATTTCTGGAAGTGTTTTGCAAGTCTTCTGGGTTGAGCTGTGAGAAAATATTTATGGTGAGAACTGCTCTCTTTTTTCCTGTTAGTTTTTTTTTTTTTTTCCTCTATGCTTTGGTCTGTAAAAAGTATGCAACTGAACTACAGTAAAAAGGAAATATTGTCTACATAGAATTATTATATGAAGTTGGTACATAATTCTAATCAGGAAAAAAAACCTTTGTAATCCTTTAAGCTATGTTGTTTTTCTATATTGTTTTCCTTGGATGAAAATATCAGTATTAAGTAGCCAGCCTATTATTCCAGTGTTTAGACTTCTTAAGATGCTCTTGTCTTGTATTTATACATTTGTGTATTTTGGAAAGTATTACTTTTTCTAGGGGAGCTATTCGTAGATACATAGCAAAAAAGGGAATGGTGATTCTTTGTGCCTCCTCCTCAGAGGTTGATACCCAGCATTGTAGTCCATTTTCCTGCACCTTCTTATCTTGTTATTACGGTTTTATTAATTTTGTAGGGGAGGGGCAGGGAATGGGCAAAAGAAGAGGAAGCATTGGATGAATCGGTCCTCGGTGGTCTGCCATCCCATGGGCCTTGTCAGCGGGACCCAAGGAGGTGCAAGGAAGCAGGAAGCAGGTTTCCTTCCTTCTTCACCAAGCCATGCCTCCCAGCACCATGCTGTTTGAACTTGGATCTGTCCAGCAGAGCCCTTACACCTGTCCTCTAGCATCTAATGAACTTGAGTCTACTTTAAACAAACATCTAATCCAACCTCATTACATCGTAGCCAGAGCAGCAACTAATGCTGAAGTAAGGGGTAATGCAGCCTTCTGGCCAACTTCCCTATCCCACCCATGTGGTGACTGTGTCCTGTATCTGTTCATGTGTGTTCGTCCAGCTAGGAAGACAAACAGAACCCGTGGGCCCCGCCTGGAAGGTGTGTGGAGAAGGCTCCAACTTCCCCGAAGGGCCGGCCTCAGGGTGGCATTCCGTTGTGTGCCTTATTCCTGGAGACTCTGTATACGGCTTGCCTATAAAAATATAGCCTTTCCAAGCTGTATTAAAAGGACTTTGGAAAGCAGGAGGCTACTGGTTTTGTTTACAAGGAGCATGGGGGAAACTGGACATTTCACAGACATGTTGACAAATCAGGGGTGGCAGGGACTTGGGAAGTATTCACTTCCCTCCAAGTCTGGTCATCTTGTCCTTGTCCTGCCTCCGTGCTATTGACCTGCCTCCTTGCAGTCTGCCCCTAAGTGGATACTCCCTCCAGGGTGAGGGCTGTCCCCAAGTGGGGCCCCAAATTGTGAGACTGTCAGCAGATTAAGTCACACGTTAGCTCGGGAATGGGACTCCCACTCTGGGTAACCATATATGGGAGTAAATCACCCTCCAAGACTGACTTCTCGTGCTTGGCCCTCTTGGCTGAAACCAGGACTGGGGCCTCAGACACTGGGCATCACATGGTGAACAAATTAAAGTGTCCAGAGGAGATGGAACAGGGAGCTCCTCTTCTGAGCAAATCCAGGACTGGGTAAGGCTGTCACAGGTGGGCATCTGCAGAGGGTGACAATACTATGAGAAGACACCTGTCCCATGAAACTCCTTGGCTGAGGGCCAGTGCTGCCCCCTTAACCTTGCTGCTCACCAGTTCCTCCAGGGGCTCTAACAAAGCACAGAGATGCTGAGAAATGGGTCTGAGTATGTCCTTGGCTTCTTAAAGCCCCCATGAGTGCACTGTGCATCCAAGGTTGAGCAGCACCAAGTTTGAGGAGCCCCTCATGGCTCTGTGGGGTCAATGGTGCTGCCAGTGAGGGGCTGGTGGACAAAGAAGCTCCAGTCCCAACACAGAGGCATCAAGTCCCTGGCTGGAACCAACTGTCACCATCTAAGACTATGTGTTTTTGGTGGGCAGGAAAACTGGAAATCCCAGGTCAGGGTTTTAACTTTTCAGGTTACTAAACTTAAACCATGCATAGGATACATGGGTCACAGTGCGGGTGTGTGGACAAGCTTGTGCCTCCAGCTATGGTCTGAAGATGGAGCTGAGAAAACAAGGGAACAGGGGTAAGGAGGGGAGGGGATTGGCAAGAACAGACCCCTGACTCCAGAAGCAGGACCCCGGTCTGAACTGGGTGCAGAGTGAACCCCGGGAACCACCTAGCCTTTTCCTTCAAGAGAATTTCCTAAAGAGAATTCCCACCAGGGTACTTGTACTTAGGTGTGCAAATAACAAGGGTCTACCTAGACGCAGCTGGTGTCAGTTCAGCCAAGTAGGTGTGGGAAGGGGACCCCACAGAGCAGAGTGAGTGGGGAACAGAAGGACTCATGAGTATAACTCCATAGCTGGTCCCCTGTCAGTTGCTGGAACCTTTTGCAGCCCCAAAAGGGTGCCCAGCAGAGTACACAGAGCATGTGCCTGAGAGCCCAGGTCCTCTGCAGGGCTGCCTTCTAGGCCAGCCCTGCCTGCCTCCCCCACTCATCTCTCTGAGGCCTTGCTCTCTGGGGATACTGTGTAGATAAAACAGCCCAGTGAACGTGAGACCCAGCAGCTGCTTGGCACCAGGACAGGCCCAGGGGAGGTGACCTCTTGGTCCTGCTGTCTACAGCTCAGGCAGCAACACCCTGCAGAAGATGGCATGAGGGAGTAAGAAGGGGAGTGGGCCTCAAACCTAGGACCCCTGGGCTATCTGCTCACCCAGGAGGTCAGACAGTGCTCACTACGAGCCCAACCTGAGACTTTCAGGTTGGTATTTAGTTTTCTGGCCCAGCCTCTCTCTCTCTCTCTCTCTCTCGCTCTCTCTCTCTCTCTCTCTCCCCTCTCCCCCCCCCCCCCCGTGTGTGTGTGTTGGACGCTTTGTGTTCTGTGGAAAGAAAACAAACCCAAAGCAAACAGGCTGCATTTCAACACTTCCGGCAGCCATGGAAGCCAGTAATTGCTTTGGACAGGAAGGATTTCCGGTTGGACTTAATGTCTATGTCCAGAGGCACGGCCACTGAAGGGCCTAGGAGGGAGCAGTATCCACCAAAGAAGGGGTCTTAGAGGATGTGAGAAGCCAGCTTGGCTCTAGGAACAGGTTGGAGTGCCCAGAGAGGAAGATATTTCCTGAAGTTACCCGTTGGGCATGTGGCAGCGGCAGGATTTGAACCCTAAGTTGTCCCCTCCCTCCCAGTGCAATATTTTAATGACAGGGCTGAGATTAAGCCCCAGACAGGGACCTAAGCCCAGGGTGGCAGGAGTGACACCCCACACACACACACACACTGCTGCATAGATCTCAGAGGGCAAGAAGACCAGGCAAGCAGAAGGGAATAGGGGCTCCAACTTGAGGACTGCAAGTTCAGAAGGGGCTCATGGTGTTGTCTTTGAACACAAGGGGGCAACTAGGCCAGAAGCTAGGTGTAGGGATAGAAGCAGGGTCCCAGCACCAGGGCCTGATAGGAGCTCAAGGTCCCCAAGTGTGATATGGAGCCTCCTGTCCTTATAGTAAGCTGAGGGCCACAGCTCACTGATAGCTGCTCTCTTTCCACCATTCTTGCTGTGGTATGGAAGTTACCCCAGGCCCAGGCAGCCATCTGGGCTTTCTAGTCTCATGCATCTTCCCAATGGTTCCGGGGGGAGCATGAGTGGCGGCCAATATGCCAATGGAGCACGTGGGAAAACAGATTGGAGGGCTCTGATGGCCACAACTGACAAGTGTGGTCCCAAACTGCTATCTAGTCTTTCTGGGCCAGGCCTGGTGCCCTGGAAATAGCTGGACTCCAGCTCCCCATGGCTGGAGGTCCCAAGGCTGGGCATCCAAACATCTGGCCAGCCAGGGAGTCTAAGCCTGTCCCCATGGCAGGGACAAGAGGGGCTGAGACAGAGGACAGTGATGGCTTGGGGTAGGCTGGCCTCTCAGGAGTCATGCCCGCTGGCTGTTCCCTCAGAACTCTGGCCATAGCCAGGAACAATCTGTCCTGGGCCAAGGGCCCCTCTAACACTCCCCCCATCCCCCCTTCCCAACAGAGGTGTTAGGGGCCACTCTTCTTCCCCTGCCCTGCTCTGCCCTTGCTCCTAGCCCTCCCCCACTCAAATGTACAAACTCATGCAGCAGGCTAGCTGTCCTCAACAGCCTGAGAGCCCTGGGGAGCTGCCACTCTGGTAGTGGGGCTCGGCTCTGCTGAGGGTGAGGACCACCAGCTAGTGCCTCTAGGATAGTCATCCCCAGCCCCTCTTTGCTGATGCTCACTCAGGAATGAGGAAGCACTAGAGGGAAATGAACCGTGGACAACCCAGCCACTTCTGTTCCCACAAGCCATGAGTCCTTACCATGAGCTGAGGATCCCAGGTAGAAACTGTTCTGGTTTGCTTCTCTGTTGCTGTGATAAACACCATGTCCAAAAGCAACTTGGAGAGGAACAGGTTTATTTTACATTTTACATCACTGAGGGAAGTCAGGGCAGAAGCTTAGGGCAGGAACCTGAAGCAAGAGCTGAAGAAAAAATTTGGAGGAACACTGCTTACTGGCTTGCTTCCCTTGGCTTGCTCAGCTACTTTAAAGCTTTTTAAATTTTATTTGAAGGTTTTCTGAGACAGGGTTTCACATGTAGCCCTGGCAGGCCTGGAACTTGCTATGTAGACCAGACTGGCCTCAAAATCACAGAGATCTGCCTGCGTTAAAGGCATGTACCACTGTGTCCAGCTCAGTTAGTTTTTTTTTTTTTTTAATTTTTAAATTGAATTTTTGTGTATTTCATACAGAACATCTTAATCAATCTTAATCATCCTTCTCCCCACTTCACCACTGGCTGGGCTACTTTTCTTATACAGCCCAGGCCCACCTGCCCAGGGACGGTACTGCCCGCCGTGGTCTGGGCCCATTTACATCACTGATCAATCAAGAAAATGCCCCACAGACATGCTCGCAGGCCAGTCTGAGGGAGGAAATTCCTCAGTTGAGGTTCCCTCTTCCCAGATGACTCTAGATTGTGTTAAATTGACAAAAAAACTACCCAGCACAGGGACAAAAGCCAGGCCCCAGCCCTGGGTCCAGCACAGCAAGTAGAAGTCTTCTTGTACTCCACAGCTGAAGGGGTTCTATTTTGCAAGTTGTGATGAAGCCACTGGGGTCATATAAAAATGTCCTGTCTACTGGGTACTGGAGTGTCGTGAGTGAATTGAAATGACTCCTGGGCTTGCTTTCAAAGAATCCAAAATTTGGGGGTGAGAAGCACGAAAAAGAGACTAGTGAGGCTGGAGCGATGACTCGGCAGCTAAGAGGACTGGTTGCTTTTGCAGAGGACTCAGTTTCAGTTTCCAGCACCCATGTGGTGGCTAACAACAGTCTGTAACTCCAGTTCCAGGGGATACAATGCCCTCTTTTGGCCTTCACAGGCACTTATATACATGCAGACAAAACTCTCATCACATAAAAAAAATAAATCTAAAAAGAAAAAAAGACTGACAAACAGATAGCAGGGACTCTGAGAGGGGCTAGTGACTCTCCACATCTCCATTCCCACATCTGGGCAGAGGTGAGCACCAACGTGAGCCAGGCTAAGGTAGGTTCAAGGTGGCAGAGGAGGTGGGGAAGGACATGTCAGACACTGAGCTACCCAGTTCACACATAGCATCAATTTCATCCTTGTCATGACTTGTGAGTGGGGTCCTCATGAGTTGCCTCTTACAGGTGGGGAAGTTGAGGGACTTTCAGAGCCCCTCTCTATAACCTCTCAGCGCTGTTCCCACCCCATCTCTACCTCTAGGGAAGAGCAACTCCCGGGTCTGATCTTTGCCTCCTGCACCCTCCTTCCCAGACAGACCTGTAGTCAGTGGCCCTTCCCCAGCCCCCATGGCCTGCCCTGCCCCCAACACCAGCCTCCTTGACCAATGGTCAGAGACCTATATGGGAGCCACAGCCCAGGCCCAGACCTCAAGGCACACTCAATTCTCCTACTACATCTGTCCTTGACATGTTCCCAGGGTAGGTGCCGCTGTCTCCATTGTCTCCACAGTGAGCTAGCACAGTGGGCACCTGCACCTTCTCATCCTGGACACACTTCTCCTTCCTGTGTGTTTGGCCCTGCAGCCTCCTGGCTCCCAGAACTAATGCCTTAACCTCCTCCACCCTCTGTCTTGGTCCACGAATGAAGGCACTTTTCTTCCCTGTGACAGCCCTGAAAACTGAGACCTGAGTGCCATTCCTCGGTACAATCTTTTCAACATCTCCACAGCCCATTCTGGACACTAGTTGGCCAGCCCCCGACCCCAGCCCCTCCACAGCCAGCTCCCACCACCTATGATGCAAGTGGGAGTCTTCCCCTGTAAGTCCAGGCCTGTAACATCTGTTATGGCCTCCATTATCAGACAAGAACTCGAGTCAGACAGACTGGACCTTTCCTAGCCTTGTTCCTCCCTTGTAAACAGGAACGATGCCCACCTGCCTCCCTGAGAGTCATAGTCAAGATTAAAATAGACGAGACAGAAAGCATTTAGCACGTGGGGCATGCTCAAGAGTTGCTGGCCAGTGTGCTGGTCCCCGAGGTGGAGATGGTTGCCTACAGGACCTTTAAATGATCCCCATGATCACAGCCTCTGCCTCCTCCCCTCACTCAGCCTGGTCCACGAACTCTGAAACCTCCCTTCACTCTGATCACTGGAGAAAGCTCTCCTTGGTCCGCAGGCTATTGATCTCCCTTCCCCAGGCATACACCCTGTTAATGCTATTACTCTGGTGGGGCTTCTGCCTGTTCCCCAATTGGGTTGTGACAAAGACCCCTTGCCCAGCATGTCATGGAGACCTCAAACCGGGTAGCCTGCTGAGAATTTGCCCTGCCTTGGGGAAGGAGGGAAACGAGGGTTTTTTACAATTAGATGGCCCTCTGCTGTCCTCTGGTGGCTGAATCTGAGAGCTTCAACTCCATGCTGGCAGGCAAGCCTAATCTGTATGAGACAAAGAGGGTTTTCTTCTTTCTCCCAAATCCCAGATGAGCCTTGGTCTCCCCTGGCCTCATGCATTTGTGTTTGACTAAAAATGCCACATGGTAACATTGGGTTTTTCTCCCTTGACTATAAAAATAATGTGTGCACAATGTGACCTGGAAACAACACAGGAAGACAAGGACATTTCCAGTAGCCCAACTTCTCGCACAGACCGAGGCTGTCCAGAGTTGGGCTCTGTCCTTCCACAGTCTTTCGCTTACTGAATGTGTGGTTGTGCGAGTGTATGCCAATATGTGGATCGCTCTTCTGTAACCTCGTCTTCATCACCTGCCCTCAGCACGCAGACCTGTCTCATTCATCTAACTGTTGGCTATATTCCTTTGGGATAATCGATCCCTCAACAGAGGACCTGGGGAAAGAATATTCAGCATCTTCTTTTCTCCTCAGACACTGCTTTCCTTGTTCAAATCACTGCTGTCTCCACCTCCTGTTTGGGTCCTGACCTATAGACTCGACACCGGGAATAGCTCCAGGAGAACCCCATAAAGATCAGATCCAGGCGTTTGTTTGGCTATGCCTTTGGACTTGGAGGCAGAGCTGGACTACCTGCCATCAGGAAGTGGTATGTCAGCAATCCAGGGCATGCAGTGACATCGCCATCAATCATGTGGTCCCCTGTGATTAAGTGATGAAAGGATGTGCCTTGAGAAGCCAGGTGGCTGTGGCACTTGATCATATGACAGAAATGATGACCAGAAAGACTATGAGGGAGTGAATTCCTTTGAGCATGTGCTTGATTTCTTACCAGAAAAAAATGAAACGTGAAATGTGTGATTCTCAGTGTAAGTTACAGACTGAGGACCTGAAGTCTTCCGTAACTCTAAATGACTCTCATTTCTGGTACACACTGGGCTGATATCACTTAACGTGAAACAAAAACTTAATTGTGTGGGTGAATCAAAATACCATTTGAATTCCCTGTCTCATCAAGTTTTTCATGTGAAAGGGCATAAAGAATGAGACCCTGAAATTTGGAATGGGCACACATGAAACCAACCACTTCAGTCCTCAAGCAACTGTTCCTCCCTTGTGGTAGAATCAGCTTCCCCATCTACGTCTTCCCCATCTATGATTGCTCTGTGGAAAAATACCATGGTAACTGGTTGAGCTCCCAGTACTCACATCAGGGCAGTCTACAACAACTTGTAACTCCAGTTCCATGGGATCCAACACACTCTCTGGCCTCTAAGAGCACCTGCACACACATGGTGCACACACACACATGCACACACACACGCACACACACAGTGCACACACACATATAAAGTAAAATAATAAAAATATCATTTTGCAGGGGGGCTCTTTTTGAGACAGGGTCTCCCTAGAGCCCCAGCTGGCCTTGAACTCACAAAGATCCATCTGCCTCTACCTCCTGAGTGCTGGGATTAAAGGCATGCACCACGATGCCAAGCTCCAAGACTGCTAATAGATATTTCTAAGAAGATAGTAAGATACAATTCATATTCCATAAGCTTCACACATAAAACTGTCAGTATGATCACAATCGTGTACAACTGTGCCCAGAGTTAATTTTTGAAAAATTTCATCATTTCATAACAAGACCTCATACAGGGGCTAGAGAGATGGCTCAGTGGCTAAGAGCATTGCTGCTCTTGCAGAGGACCTGAGTTCAGTTCCCAGCACCCATGCCAGGTGGCTCACAAATGCCTGTAACTCCAGCGCCTGGGGATCTGACACCTACCTTCTTGGCCTCTGAGGGCACTCACAACTCATATGGATATGTGCTCATACACACATAAGTGAAAGTAAAATAAAATTTTTTTAAAAAGAGGTCTCAGCTGGGTGTGGTGGTACACATCTTTAGTCTAAGTACTTGGGAGGCAGAGGCAGGCAGATGGAGGCCAGCCTGGTCTACATAGTGAGTTCCAGGCTGGCTGGGGCTACAGGGAGACTCTGTCTAAAAAGAAAGAGGTCTCATGCACTTCAGCTGTCACCCACTGACACAGCCCCAGTGCCCCCTCCAGCCCTGAGCACCCACTAATCCACTTTCTGCCTCTGTGGATTTCCCTGTCCTGGTCATTTCTTATGAACGGAATCAGACAGTATGTGGTACTTTCATTTAGTAGACTGTTTCAAGGTTCACCCAGGTAGTCGTCATCTGTATTTCATCCCTTCTTATAGCCAAACAATATGCCATTGTACAGATATATCACATTGTATGTGTTCCTCTGTCCACTGATGGACATTTAGGTTGGTAGGTTGTTTTTACCTTGGGATTATTGTTAACAGTGGTTATAAACACACGCAGAATTTTTTGTATGGATATGTGCTTTCGTTTCTCTAGGGCATATATCCAGGAATGTAACTACTGGGTCACATGGTGACTGTTTCATCACCTGAGGAACGGTCAGGCTGTTTTCCAAAGCAGTTGGATCATGTTATACTCTATCAGTGCATATAGGTTAGAACTTCTCCACTTCCCGGCAAACACTTATTATCTGACCTTTTTATAGTACCCATCCTAGTAGATGTGAAGTAGTATATCACTGTGGGTTTTATTTGCTTGTTTCTTTGACACAGGGTCTCACTACGTAGTTGGCCAGCCTGGAACTCCTTCTGTAGTCCAGGCTGGCTTTGAACTCATAGAGGTCTGCCTGCCTTTGTCTCCCAAGTGCTGGGATTAAAGGTGCATGCCATCACACCTGGCTTCATTGATGTCTAGTGTCTTTTCATGTGCTTACTGGCCATTTTTCACATGCGTGGAGGTCAGTTTTCTTCCACCATGTGGATCCCAGGGATCAAACCTAAGTCATCAGTCTTGATGGCAAGCAGCTTTACCCACTAAGTCATCTTATCAGCCCAGGTTTTCTTTTTATCACAAAAGAATACAGTATTTCCCTGACTCCCCCTGCATCTGCCTCTTCACTGGTAGGATTAAATGTGTATACCACCATGACTGGAAAATGTGTGAATTTTATTGCATGCAAATTTTACCTCAGTGAAGTCATTCTGAAGAGCTAGCACATGCCTCAAACTTTTGAAAATATGTACAGTGTCACATCTGATGGCACCTGGGAAACACACCCAGAGCTCACCACTTCATGTACAATTAAGTACTGAGGGTTCACTGGTCAGCAGCAAGCCAGGTTTCCTCTGAATGTTATTTAAGATCTGACTGCACACAGAAATGAAACCTGGCTCTGGCCTCTGTGCAGTGTGCCGGGAGACCGGCAGAGAACAGCCCTGCATATGCCTTCAGGGAGCCGTTCCTGGAAACTTCTTGCCTGTTTGCTGTACCCCCAGATTCTGCTGGATGGAGACACACCACACACACCCTCCTCATTCTGAAAGAAGTGCAAATCCTTCCAGCCCCTGGCTCTACAAACCTCTCAGAAATTAACACATTCTGCAGTCACCGCTGTCCCTTAAACTTGTCAGTGGTACCTGGAGTGGCCCAGTCAATAGGCAACTCCAGAGGCAGAAACAGCCCAACTTTGACCTGAGAGCTCAGCTGGGCTCTCGGCTGGTGGTGCAGCTCGGTGCAGACCACTCACCAACATGGGCAAGGCCCTGGGTTCAGTCTCCAGCACCAGAAAAAAAAATACATAAATATAAGTAAATACATAGTTTAAAGCGAATGGATGTTTTAAAACACTTAACTTTTTATAGTGTATCGTTTAAAAATACAAGATCTGGGCACAGGCCTATAATCTCAGCTCTTCAAGAAACTAAGGCAGAGGAATCAGAAGCTCAAAGCCTACTTGGGATACAAAGCAAGTTCAAGGCCAGTGTGGGCAACTTAGAAACACCTTGTCTAAAAATAAAGTTTAAAGTTTAAAAAAAAGGGTGGAAGCCACGTGTGGTGGCACAACGCCTTTAATCCCAGCACTCAAGAGGCAGAGGCAGGAGGATCTCTGTGAGTTCCAGGCCAGCTGGAGCTACAGGGAGACCCTGTCTCAAAAAGACAAAAAATAATAAATAAAAAAGAAGGAAGGAAGGAAGGAAGGAAGGAAGGAAGGAAAGGAAAGGAAAGTAGGGAGTACTTGGGCCCTTGCATGACTTGAAGACTTTGGTGACAATCACTAAAAGCCTGTACATTCTGTACTGCCAAGAACCCTGGGTTCTGCTCGACTCCAGCTGACTGAGAGTGTTATCTGGATCAATCACAATCCTGCCTGTGCCTCAGTTTACTCGTAAACTGTTGGACTGTATGAGCCAGTATGTCATTTGGCTCAGATCCCACTTCGCAAAGGAAATCTCTTGACAGGCCCAACGTAAGAAAAATTGGAAAATATCTACAAATGGATGTAGGCCCCAGGGCCCACACCATTACCCATCCTGCTCTACACTGAGGTCCCCCAAGGCTCTTAGAATTGAAACATTTGCTGAGCTCTCAACCCACGAAGCTAAACTCTGACTCCATGGAAACTCTCTGAAGGACTTAATCCAACCACCATGATCTTGGAATGATAAAGGCCCACCTGTGACCACACACAAGCTGCCTCAGAAATCCCAGGTGAAATAATTGTATTAGTCACCCCAACCAGAGTCCAAATCCTTTCTCTAAGGAAATTCTTGTTCATCCTCCCACCCCAATCCTGCTCCCTGGAAATCAGCAACATTCAGTATTCCAAATTTCAATGGCCCAGCAAGGTCAGTAAAGCCCACCCTGTACGTGAGGTGATCACAGCTCCTTACTTAGGCAAGTTTCCTTTCCTAAAGACCTGATACATGAGAAATGTCATGGCTCAACACTTATTATGACATGCCAGGCATAGTGCCACACACCTGACATGGATCACACCCAATCCTACCACCACATTGTGTCATGCAGTTATACAGTTGAGGGAAACTGAAACTTGGTCACTGAGCAGAACTGGGGCTCAAGGTGGAGGCGGTGCTCATGGGGCGGGGGGCAGTGGATGCCAAGGTTATCTGTCTAGGATTTACTTCATCTCTACAGCAGAGATGGCTACAAGGATGTTTTTAATGGTCTCTGGGCTGAGATGGTTCACACAAAATTACTTAGCATAGAGCTGAAGGTGTGGCCCAGAGATAGTGCTTACTTTGCAAGCATAGGCCGCGTCCACACCTAGCACTGTAAACAAAAACAGAAAACCAGACCATAGCATAGAACCTTAAACATGGTAACTCAACAAAACTTAGCTCCAGCTGGACACAATGGTGTCTTCAAGAGGCTGAAACAGGAGTTTGATGCTAGCCCAGGGTCCATGGCAAGACCCTGTCTTTAAAAAAAAAAATGGTTCCAGGGGCTGGAGAGATGGCTCAGCAGTTAAGAACACTGGTTGTTCTTGCAGAAGACCAGGGTTCAAATCCCAGCACCCACATGTCAGCTAACAACTCTGTAACTCCAGTTCCAGGGGATCTGACAGCTGCTTCTGTCCTCCGTGGGCACTGCACGACACGGGTGCACTTACCTACATGCAGGCAATACACTTCTACACATAAAATTAAAATAATAAAATGAAAAAAAAAAAAAAAGAAAATTTGTATTCTAGAAAGAAAGATGGCTCCAGATACCAGTTTTATAGAAAATAAGATTTATTATCACATTTAAGGTAATAAATTTAAGGTGAACAAATGAATATTCCAGAAATCTTTTACATATATCAATAGATTGGATTTATTCAACACAGAAAAAACAAAGTCCACCAGGGTGCTTTACTCCTGAGCACAGGGCCATTTCCAACACAGGAATTCACATTGAGCAGACCTAGCTTGCAGGAGGTTTGTTCCCAGGTCCAACTGCTTCTACTCTACAGGCTCTCTTTAAAAATGACAGCAGGGAACCAGCAGGATTCACAATAACCAGGGGTTACTGGTCTTGGGAATTTTCACAAAAGCCCTGAGTGATGTTTCAGAAGCCTTGGGGGAGTGGCCTGTGCCAACTCAAGTCACACACAGCACGGTGCAGTTAACGTCACAGCTTCATGTCTACCAATCTCATACAGGAGATTATTGCAAAGAGGAAGACAACATTAAACAGCAACCGTTGTCCCCACTGGTCAATGAAAAGGGCAGAGTCCTTCCCTGGATGCTAACCATTACCAATGCCAAGGTCCAAGGCACACATGAATGAAGGCTAGTCAATCACAGGGAACACTCGTTGAGGGGGGTGTAGCCCGTGGCCGCACTGATGCTCCAAAACAGGACCAGGAGGAAGGGAGGACGCTGGGTGCAGCCTGCTGGGTCCTGCAAAGGACAGTGTTCCAGGGAAGCCTTCCTCATGCTCACTAGGGAACATGGGCACAGATAGTTCTTCAGGAAAGCTCAGAGGCCCTGGGTGAGTCAACACGTGGGTGGGCTGCTACCATCCTAGCACCCTGGCCACGGGTTAGCTCAACTGGCCACAGTCCGTGATGACAATCTTCTTAGATGTCTTTCCACTCTTTGAGCCAAAAGACTCGATTTTCTTCACGACATCCATGCCCTCTTTGACGTGGCCGAACACAACATGCTTGCCATCCAGCCTGTGAGGGGTGAGCAGGATGAGAAAACACGGGAGAAGAATCAGTCACCTGGCATCCTTGCCACTTGGATATGGAATTATTTACCAAAAACGCTAATTCTGAAAGGACCCCCTCCCACTCCTATCCCCCCAACAAGCTTGATCAAGCCTTGCTGAGCTCCCCAACAGCACCCCAGAGGATGCTGGGCTCCCAGGACATGTTCTGCTACCCTGGGCTTTGTCCTGGCAGTGCAATTTGAATCTTAGTGACCTCGCCTATTACAAGTAAGCTACTCTCATTCTGCCGAGGGAGATGATGGGCACAGAGCTGCTCTGAGGAAGCAGGACATCTGTACAAATCGAGTTATTTTAGCAGCCGTGAAATGAGAGCCAAGACAAGTGTGAGAAACATGAAGTGCTGAGCAGCGCTTGATCATTCCAAGGATGTCAAAGACACTTAGCTCAGCTCCTGCAAAGCCAACAGTGGGGATGGCCAAGGGCAGAACTGCAAGATCCATTAAGGGGCTCCATGGAAGAAGCAAAGATAGGGTCAGAAACAACCTGCCCAACCCTGATGGCCCCTTGTGGCTTAGAAGGTAGAGGCCAGCAAATGTCACCCCATCACTTAGGTTTTCCTAAAATCCTGGAGATGGGCTTTATGAAGTTTTGGTTCTTAGTCAGTGGCTGTCCTTAAAAGCCCAGGTACCTGAGGGCTGGGACACTGGGGCCTCTGTGCAGAGAAACTTAAAATTAGTGGAAATTTGACCAGGGACAAGACATTCCTAGCCAGTGGGGCCCATGGGAAAGACGGTTGTGAGAGGCTGGGAGCCATCTGCAGGCTGTGCAAATGGAGTGAGGAAACCCAGCATTTTCCATGCTCATCCTGTGGTGGAGATGAGCCAGGCAAATGTCAAGTTAAAGCAAATGAACTGGCTTCTCCTCAGGCCACTGTGAGGCCACTTAGGATAGAGGAACACCCCCCCTCTCTGTACATACACACACGTGTAACACAAAACAAATTTCATCTAATAGCACCAATGGGAATCCTAAGTGTGACATAGTCACAGAACAACCCAAACTATCCTTTCACTAACTCATACAGAGACACAGTGAGCAGGAGGCCACTGGCCCAGAGCAGATGGTCTAGCTGCACACTGCCTTCCTGAGCATGCTAGAACCTCCTCCAGCCTCATTCCCAGAGTGCCTGGAATGGGGACTACTCACCAGTCTGTCTTTATGGTGCAGATGAAGAACTGGGAACCGTTGGTGTTGGGGCCTGCATTCGCCATGGACAGGACGCCTATAGGACAAGCAGAGGTGAGCCATGTGAGTCTGCAGATCCTGGGCTCAGAGGTTCAGGGCTGACGTCCAACCAGAGCTTGTCTGCCTTCACTGCCTGCTGGTTCTGAATGGAGCATCCTTGAGGAAGCTCTCAGTGAGTGAACTGAGCAGAACCCCGCACCTGACCTCTAAACTTTCCCACATTCCACCTTGGGTTCTGCCTAAAGGCTCCCCAACCAATTTCCCATAGGGAAAACTGTCTGGTTTTGTATGTTGGGACAGTGTCTCAATAGGTAACCCAGGCTAACCTTAAACTTGCTGTGTGGCTAAGGCTGACCTCAACCTCCAGATTCTTCTGTCCTAGGCTCCCAAGTACTAGGATTACATTTAGACGTCTGGTTTCTAAACAGAGCTCAGAATGAGAATGCTCTAGGGAAAGCTGGCAAGCTAGCTGAGCCTCCCGGACACTAAAGGAACAAGAAGGGATGCTGGGCAACTGGAGACCACAGTTTCCCAAGGCAGCCAAGTATGGCAGTATACGGACAGGATAAAACTGCAGAGACCACTAGTGAGGGCCCTACGCACCTGGCCCCACGTGCTTCAGCGTGAAGTTCTCATCAGGAAACCGGCTTCCGTAGATGGACTTCCCTCCCGTGCCATTGTGGTTGGTGAAGTCGCCAGCCTATGTATAGAACACCTCGTGAGTGGTCACCACAGAGCTAAGAGAGGAGCAGTGAGGGCAGCCCCCAAGCCACCTGAGGCCCACCCTCATGCAAAGAGACCAATAATAATCCAGTGATAAAAACCAGGTTTATAGATCTGATGTAGTAATAACAACTCTGATTTCTTGGTCTGGGCAAGTTTTTCAGTAATCCTTGAAGGATCTGTTCTGAGGTACTTCTTAGTAATCCCAGAATTTCAACCCACAACTCTGAAAAAGACCACCAGCAGGTGACCTGAGGCCCTGTTTCCAGCACTGAGCTGGAGGAACAGACCAGTTCCCCAAGCTAAGTCATCTCCCTGCTCTGACACCATCCTCCCCAAACCCAAAGGTTCTGAAGTTTATAAACACAGGACAGGTCCCACCAAAACTGGAACTCTTCCTTAGAGCCTGCCTAAGGTCTAAGCGGACTAGGCGGGGCTTCCATGGGGTTCTTGCGCAGAAAAGCCTGGTGGTTGTAATGTGCCCAGTTGTTGGCCATGACCACATCGTGATTTTCCCGAGACAGGCTCCTCCAGTGAGAGGCATGACCTGTGGAGTCCAGCTAAAGCATCTACAGATGCTAAGAAGGTGTCTTCAGGCACCCTGCCTGTACCTCCAAGGGTCACCCACTCCAAGCTACACAGAGCTCTCTCAATCTGAAAATCCCTTCCTGACTCCAGATGTCTACTTCAGCTCCTACCTCATCCACCAGCCCAAGAACAAGCTGAGCTGGGAGGCTCTGTGGCAGAAAGAGTCCAGCTATAGCCACTGCCACAGCCCTGCCTATTCCCCACTTCACTTTGTCTCATCCAATGTGTACTGTAACCAGTAACTACAGGGTGGGAGCAGGCCCAGCCCTAACACACTGTCACTCGGTCAGAGTGGAGGGAACAGAGAGAATCTGGGCAGAAAGGACGTCAGAGAGGCCATGACATCGTGCCTATATCTCTAGGCTCTCCTGGCCCCAGGAAATTCTCCCTGCCAACACTTATCCCCAAACCTGCTTCAGCAATGCTTACATGCTTGAAAAATGGGAAGAACAAATAACTACAGAACGTGCTCATTTAACCGAGAAAATGTCCTTCACTGGCAAAGGCATCTCCAAGTCCAGGCACATGCATTCCCCACTTAGCCAACTTTTCCTGTCTCTCTCTCTCTCCTCCCCTACCATGCCCAGTGACAAGATCAAAGACTACCTGACTCTAATGGTCTTTCCAAAAGTCCACTCCCAACAGTACTCTGCTGTGTCTTCTCCACGCCCCAGCCCCCTGCTTGCTTATCAGTGTCCCTAACCACTCCCTGGGTAGCTCCACTGTTACCACTACTCACAGCAGAGGAGAACCAGACACAGAGGCCACGTTACTGTTACCTGGCACATGAAGGCAGGGATCACCCTGTGGAAGGTGGAGCCTTTGTAACCAAAACCCTTCTCACCAGTGCACAGAGCTCTGAAGTTCTCTGAAAGATGGAAAGGAGGGTTAAGAGCAGCCCCCGACTCCAACCAGTCTCTCCTTGACCAACCCCCCAGGTGAGCTGGGTCCATTCCTGATCACCGTGTGATCAAGACAACTCACTTTCCTACCTTAACCCCAGTACCAAACACTGTGACTAGAGTGCAAGTTCCTAGGTAACAGGGCAGAGCTCAAGGACTGTGCCCAGCCCTGCCCCACCGGGCAGCAGGGGGAGGAAGCCACTTCTGGGAATTCACATGGGACTTCCCCTGGTCTGAGGTATCCAGCTACTGCCAGACAGGTGAGCAGAGCTGACATCCAGGGCCAGAGAGAGACAGACGGTTGCCTAGGGCACCCAGCAGCTGAGCTTCCAGTGAACTCCTATGCTGTCATAGTTTCTGAGTCCTAACTCCTCCCTCAAGCCCACCAGGTTTGCCCTGCCCACTTCCCAACTCTGCCTTACCGGCTGTCTTTGGCACAACATCTGCCTTCAGCTGTAAGGAGGAAAGAGGGGAGATGGTCAGTCCAGAGGCGGTACAGGAAGGAGCCTCCTTATCACTCACATCCGAAGTGGCCAAGGGAGCAAGAACTAGAAGACCATTTCACCCCTGGGACCGTCAACCCTCCCAGGGACAGCCCAAGCAGCTATCGCTTCTGACAGCTGCTTCCTAACTAAACCCAAGGTTGGTCAGAAGCAGCCTGTTTCCTATCAGAAGAGACCAGTGCTACCCCAGGCACACTTCCCTGTAGAACTGACAGAGGGGCCCCTAAGCATGAGACACGGGACCTTGAAGAACCGGTTGGAGCTCCTGAATGAATACAGGAAACAGGTTCCCAGAGGATGGGGCATGGAAAATGTTTCAGTCCTATCCAAGCCAGTCTCCCTCCACCAAATGCTCCCACCCGCACCCCCCACCCCCGGGATGGTGCTCTCCATTTTCCAAAAGAGAAAACGGAGGCATAACAAAAAAGTACCAGCTCCCTTATACACTAATTGGCCCCTTTGCCCACCCCCGGGATGGTGCTCTCCATTTTCCAAAAGAGAAAACGGAGGCATAACAAAAAAGTACCAGCTCCCCTATACAGGTCAGTCAACACTAATTGGCCCCTTTGTTTCAGCTTTAAGGCCGCACTAGGGCTTGCCAGTTACTTTGATTTTTTTTTTTCAAGGGTCTAAAGAAAGTAACAGACGCTGGTCGACCCGGAAAGGGGTTGAGCTCCCAGTGGCATGAAGGCCATCCTGGTGGTGCCTGTGGCCTGCCTGGCGTTCTGCCCAGAGAGGAGGCTGGTCGCCCCAAAGCACCTTCTCGCCTCCGTCCCCCAGCGCCCTGCACGAAGCCTGGCCATGGGGGCGGGTCCGGAGCCCACTCTGCATGGAACTCGGGACACCACATGAGTGACTGCCGCCACCTGCCTCCCAACTCCGGGCCCCTCCCCCCAGACACCCACGTAAGCCGCCGGGTCCAGCCGACCCAGAGGTCCTCGGAAGTCTTGCCTCGACCATGACCGCCACCCTGTGCGATCTGATCTTGACCTTTTCCTCTACCCCAGTCCCTCTCTGGCCTCCACAACCCCACGGTTCGGAAGAAGGCTGGAGCAGACCAAGCAGATGCCCCTTCTCAGAGACCGGGAAACTAAGTGGGAGGCCCAAGGTCACTCAGTGTGCCAGGCACAGCGCTGGGCCGGGGTCCAGACCTGCCCCACGATCATCCCCCACGCCCAGACCGGCCATGTCTTGTCGAGGGGTCTCACCTCCAGCACCACGCGGCCGAGCGGCTGCCCATCGGCGCCCACATCCAAGTACACGAGTGGGTTTCCGGAGGAGCTCGGGTCGCGGGCTCCGCCGCTGCTGCTGCTGCTGCTGCAGGCGCGTGCCGCGGAGAGAAGAAGCGGCGCGGAGCGCGGGCCGGAGAGCAGACCAAGCAGGCGGGGGCCGCAGCGCAGCGCCAGCATCGCGGCCGAGAGTCGGATCTGAGGCAAGTAGGCAGACGGAACCCGGGGTAGACAGAGCCGCCAGAGCACAGGAAGCGATGGAGGCCGGAGGCCACGCGCTGCAGCTTTTATTGGTCGGCTGACTTCGGGGCCCCGCCCCCTCCTCGCCCCGCCCCGCCCCTTCAGGGCCTGTCTGCTAGCGACCCCTGCGGGTTTCAGAGGGCAGCGCAGCGACTTCGTGCAGCCGCGGAGCCTGAAGTCCTTTGAATCTGCTTGAGATCCGGACTAGAGACCCAGCGGGACAGACAGGACTATGCAAAAAGATGCCAGCTCCATTTTTGTAAGACTACCAATATTTCTTTAAAGGAAAGCAAAATAAGACGGTTTCACTCCAAAATATGAGCATCTGCACTTTTTTTTTTTTAAAACTATACTGCCTTTTCATATTTAAGGCCCAGGCCAAATGGACCCAAGCTGCCCCTTTTCCCAATAGGCCCTGCAGAGACAGACCAAGAGAAACACTGGTACTGGGGGTCAGAGAGAGGTGGAGAGGGAGAGATGAGCTAGATTAAAGAGGGCAAGGCTACACGAGGAAACAGATAAACAGATTCACCTACAAGGTGACCTCAGGCTCCTGCTCCTCAGCTGGGCCTGTCTCCATTTGCTTCTAGAGATCAAGCCCTCCTCTAACAGGAAATACAGCTTGCCCTATGATGCTTCAGCCAGGCTCCCAGCCCTTGGGACTGACTCCTCCTCCCCAGCTCCCCATACACTGACAGCCCTGGTCATTTCTCCACTCCCATCCAGGCCAGGCAGGTGCTGACTGTACTTCCACTAGCACTCACCTGGAGCAGACACCCTAGCCAACTGTACCTAGGTAACTTCCCAGTAACCATTCTTAAGGGATGCCAGGAAATTTCACAAAGCAAGATACAGATGGGATTCCTGCAAGGGAACTACAGTCAGGGGTTTAAATCCCACATTTGATAGGTTTCTGAGCAGCTTGAGAGGCCTAAAGCTAATGAATGCCAGTAAGGGTCCTGAGGGCACCTGGGCCAACACCTGTGCTCTGCAGATGGGAAACTGAGGCTCAGAGAGAGGCTAGCTATGGCCAGGACTAGAGAACCCTGATGCCCCACTCCTCCTGGACCTCCAGCAAGGAGACTGTAAGCAGCTTACCCTGCCTTCTACCTACACCTGTTTGGGGGATAAAATAAACAAGAGAGAAGCATTTGTCAACTGTTGGGTACTGTACCATTACTATCAGTGATGGGCAAAGCCTAAACTGAATACTGAGGGTGCAGAGTTCAGATCATCGTCGGGGAAGGGGAGTATCAGCTGCAAGGGCTCAGAAAAGTAGGGGGGCTGAACCTTGGGAACCCGTGGGCCTTACCTGCCCAGTCCAACAATCAGCTTATGGGAGCTGGCCCAAGCAAATCTGTGAGGTCTTGGCACAGTTCCTACCTCATACATCTGACGTCCTAACCCCTTTTTTGGAGGTTCACAGCCCCTGCTCTGTATTCTCAGCCTAGGAGTGGGATGGGCATTCAATATATCCCAATGGCATGGTCCTAGGTCCTAACCTAGGGTGGACCTCACCTGACCCTCCTGAGTGTCCTCTTTCCTTGTGACTCTGTCCCAAAATTGGTAGCCTCATGGGAAACCCACTTTTTCTCTATTCTGCTCTTTGCACATCTCTACCTGTGTGTCCTCAGTGATGTCAGGAAAAGAGATGGTCTATCCTTAAGCTACACTGTGGCTGAACACATACCTAGCCCTTGAGGACACTGGGCCCAGCTGAGATCGGGCCTCACAGAGCTAAAGAGCAGTCAGGTGAGGCTGGGCTCAGAATCGTGTTTGAAGGTGGCAAACTCAGGTGCCCATGGTTGCCAGGCAGGTGGCATAAGTGAATAGTTACAGCTGGTAAAGACAGGTAGCGAGCAGAGGAGGCCTGGTGTCCAAGTGGCTGAGGCATGCTGCAGCTAGATGGAACATTTGCCAGGCCAGCCCACTGTCGTAGGTGGGACTAGGAGAGCAAGGCGGCAAGCCAGGCCTTCCCTTTGTCCAGTAAGAACAGATCACTTGAAGTTTCATCAGAAAAAAAAGTATTTTTGAATTAGGGTCTCATGTAGCCCAGCTGGCCTTGAACTTGCTAGGTAACAAGGATGATCCTCCTGCCTCTACCTGACAAGTGCTGGGATTACAAACATGTATCACCACACCCAATTTATATGGTGTAGGGGATCAAACCCAGGGCTTAATGAATGTTAGACAAGCACTGTACATGTGAACTACATTCCAACCTCAAAAATCTAATTTTTTAAAATGTTGGAAACTATTTGTTGTTGAGACAGGGTCTTGTTGTATAGTCCTGGCTGGCCTTTAGCTCATTAAGTAGCTCCACATAGCCTCTAACTTAAGTCATTTCTCCCAAACCAGGGATTTCAGGTGTGCGCCATCATGCTTAGCTTGGGAACTCATTTTAAAATAAAATTAAACACAGAATGAGCTATAAAAAACACACCTACTACCCAGCCAGGGCAGTGTGGTTATGTGTACAGGTATGTGAGGCTGTCATATAAATTGGGATTGTTCTAGCGAGCCTGTCCAGGAAGGTTGGGCAACAGCAGGTGCCTGTTATGGGCACAGGGTAGGGTTTTATATCGAAGGATGTGTGAGCTCACAGAGGTGTTCTCTTTGTGTTTGCTTCTTTGAGCCTTGGTATCTTTATCTGTACAGAGGAGTTAATAATAACTACCTCAGAGTATGGTTCCTGTTCATCACAATGGCACTTGAACATCTGAGTGGCTCAGTGAAGGAGTGGGCAAGAAATGGATAAATTTGTGAATGAGTCAGTGAGTAAACAAATGCTTCCCTTCCTGCCCACGTCAGCTAGGAGTCAATCAGGGTGAGATTTTGTTGTTGGTGGTGGGTTTTTGTTTTTTGTTTTGAGAGAAGGTTTCTCTGTACCCCCAGCTGGCCTGGAACTCACTATGTAGATCAGACTGGCCTCAATGTCACAGAGATCCACCTGCCTCGATTCCTGAGTGCTGGGATTAAAGATGTGTGCCACCACTATGTAACCCATACCAGTCTCTAGCTTAAGATCCACCTGCCTCCCAATCATTGGAATTCCAGGGTGCCCCCCATGTCTGGATAGAAGGGCGGCTTTGAGTGCAGAGTGTCATGTTCTTAGTTGCATCCTTTGGGGTTTTATGGTGAATTTTTGCTGTTCCCACACAGGGCTCCCTTAGGGGAATCCTAACCCTATTCTCACACCACCTGACAGGTCCTATTTGGAAGCTTTGCGTCGGAATGTATCCTCAATGATCCACAACAGCCTATGAGGTCAACTGGTCTGGGCTGTATCCTCATTTCATGGAGAAAGGAGGGCTGTCATTGGAGGTGGATAGGGGAAAGACACAAGGAGCTGGCACTTGGGTTCAAGCTCTTTCCATTGAATAGGAAAAAAAAAAAAAGCTGTTGTACACTGTTCTTCCCAGTCCTACACCCATAGAGTCAGGCAGTCTGTAAACTGGTCCCTGTGAGCCCTGAGAGAGATAGTGGGACCTTCCCCTTGAGAATGGGTCTTATCAAGTGTCCTGATTGTAATAAATAGAACATGGCCTGTGTGAAAGGGCTACCCAAGATCACCTGTGAATCTGTGATTTCTGTCCTGAATTTGATTTGTGTTTTCTCCTCCACTCCACCCCTACTCTCCCCTCTCTCTGCTTCTGTCCCTATGCCTCTCTCTCTCTCTCTCTCTCTCTCTCTCTCTCTCTCTCTCTCACACACACACACACACACACACATACACACACACCCCACCAGCTGCCCTGTCATAGAGACACCTAGGCAGTCTGGCAGGAGCCCTCACAGAGAGGAACCAAAGCCTGACAGTAGCTGCGTGCATGATCTTCCACGTGGGCCTTCTGCAGCCTACTAGTGCCCTTGGAAGTAGATCCTCATCTCCAGGAGAGCCTTGGGGTGACTGTAGCCCCAGCCCATCTTGGGCTGCAACCTCCTAAGTAGAGCTCCCAGCCTGTCTGGGTCCCTGAGCTGTAGAAACTGGAATAATGCATAGTTGTAATTTGAAGCCACTGAGTGTTGGATCACTTGCTCTGCAGCAATAGATAGCTAATCTGCAAAGCATCCCACCCCAGCCACAGCCCTTGGAGGATCCCATTGCTCCATACCTGCCAGTCACTGATCTGCCATCTCAGCAGGCTTGTGTCACCAGCTGCTTTTGGCAGAGACTCCATGGTACAGGTCGGGAAAACAGGCTCAACAAGACAAAACTTGCTTGTGTCTGGGAAGGCATGAATAGACTAACCAATTTGTCTTGTTCCTTTGAAGGAAAATGAGAACTACGGCTACAAAGAGAGAGAGAGAGAGAGAGAGAGAGAGAGAGAGAGAGAGAGAATATGCTAGAATAAGTCCTGAGGGGCTGAGAGGAATTGGGGTTTGGAGACAGCACCTATCTTGTGGCTCCATACTGGACTCTGCACCAAGATGTCACCCTCCCTTAGCCCTGGACACCCCTGCAAAATGAGAATTATAGTCCCTGTCTTGTAAGTGAAGGAATGGCGGCCCAGAGAGGGTGAGCCACATGTCCAAGGTCTCACTAGGATCAAGTGGAAAGTGGAGATCTTCCCATTCTGTCTTGACTGTGTGTCTGTCTACAGGAGCTGGTGGGCCCAAGTCATACCTCTGAGACAGGTTGTGTCAGAGTCTTTATCCAGCCAACCCAATACTGTGCTTGGTCACAGACTCATGATCTTATCTAGTCTTCATAATTCTGTAGAGAAAGGTCTTTGGTCCCTGTGGGATGGTCCCAGGCTGAGCTAGACTTGAACCCAGGCCTGACTCACTCCATAGCTGACACTCTCCTCCAATGGCTGGGCCTTCTTGACTTAGAGAACCTATCACGGGCCCTCAGACCTGCAGTGTTGGCCACTAACAGCACAGCTGAGTGCCACAGAAGCCTGAAGCCCTGAACACACTCATGTGCACAGTTCATACTCAGAGTCAACAGAAGCATCTAGTCAGCAGGACCCAGGAGGCACTGAGCTAGCCCGTGTTTATCTAGGCACCATCCACACCTTTATTTACTATTTATGATTTACAGTGGCTTTTCTCAGTGCCCCAGTGTCTCAAGGCAAGGGTCCCACTGCCAGGTTGCCTAGAAGTAGGGCCTGGGCCTTTGCCAATACTGCTTGATTAGACCTTGCCTGAGTTCTGCCCACCATTGAAGCCAACAACCCACAAGTCCACAGTCTCCCTATTTTTTGTTGCAATTTTCTTCAGTCTACTGACTTGGTCCACTCAGTCTCTGTGTACTAATTAACATTGGATGTCTTTCCGTCCACTGTTGGAATAAATCCCCTCCTATCCACAATGTTTACATTCTAATCAATCTTGTCTTCCTTCTAATCACTACTACACATCATTGGTCACAAGCGTTTGTCTTTTCTTCTAATTATAACAAGGCTGCATGTTGGTTTGGATAAAAATAAGAACAGCTGGCCTTTGTATACCTTAATAAAGTGCACACTGCAATCATCTGTGTTATTTCTGGATGCCTGCTGCCAGACCCTGGAGAAAAGGTACTAGTGCAAACCGCTCTTTATAAATGTGGCCTCTAAAGCTGACAGGAGTGACAGGAGCCAGCCAGGGCTACCTTGCTTTGCTTCGGGTTAAGCCTGTGGCCAATACTCAGTATCTGGTCCGGTTCTGCCTAGTCCCTGAACTTAGTGCCTCCTCCTAATGTTGTTGTCTTTGGGTTTTACTACAAAAGGTCAGCCAGGGCAGACTGAGAGAAATCTGTTTCTGTGACAGCTCTGATTTTAGGTGAGCACTATAAATAATTGACTCCTGGGCTCTAAGACAATGCATGTGTATCTGAGGTTCCGGGCTCATCCGGGTACCCCAGGAGATCCCAGTAGAGACTTCTGCTCTATGGGAACAGCCTGGCAATTCAACAGAAAGCCGAAGGAGATGGGGACCCTGTATGGAGCAGCTCTTGCTTCTCTGTTTACTGGAGAGGGGGTGGGGTGGGCATGGCTCCACCTCCAGAGAGGCAGGAGCTGCAGTGGTTTGGATAGGCCTGACTGGAGTTAGCAGGAAGTCAGGATTGCATTGTTTAGCCGAAAGCACTTTCCATCAGTTGCAATACTGCAGGGCAGCACTTTGAAGTAATAAGTTCCCCAGAGTTGAAGGTATACAAGACAGACCTAGCAGAAATGCCTCAGAGAGGATGCTTGTCCAGAGTTGGTGGTGGTGGGTCCAAGGTGACCTGGGAAGTTCCTTCCACTTCTAAAACTCCTGAGCGAAGGCTGTCTGGAGGAACAGCAAGTACAGGGTACATCCTCTAAGCCCAAGCGTAAAGCTGTTTATTGGCAGATTGGCTAGGGAAATGCAACATGAAACCATAAAAGTCAGGTGGAAAATATTGATACATAGTTACTGGCTTAAGGGTAAGGAAAAGCATGGACTGTGTGGAGATGGTATTAGTTACTTTTCTCAGAGCTGTGACAAAATACCCAACAAAAATAACAAGGCAAGAGAGGCTTATGGTGCAGTCTATCATGGGGGGGGGCGTGGCAGCAGGAACACATGGTGGAGATGCTTACATCTTGGCTGACCAGGAAACAGAAAGCATGGGACTAGACACAGGACCCACCTGAATCAATCAGGTCCCACAATCGCCCAGGTAGCACCACCATCTAGTGACCACATGTCAAACACATCAGCTTGGAGGTGATATTTCAGACCAAGGCCTATATGCACACTTTCAATATAGGGCTCCAGAGCAGAAACTCAAGACAGGAGCCTAGAAGCAGAAGCTGAAGATCTCAGAAGAACGTTGCTTACTGGCTCACTCAGCTACTTATACAGCCCAGGCCCACCTGCCCAGGGATGACACTGCCCACAGTGGGCTGGGCCCTCCTACATCAATTAGCAATTAAAAAAATGTCCCACAGACACACCCACAGGCCAATCCGATGGAGGAAATTCCTCAGTTGAGGGTCCCCTTTCTTGTCTTGAGTTTATGTCAAATTGACAGAACTAAGCAGTACAGATAGTCACATAAATATAACCATCAAGAGCACACAAACCATCTTAGAGGAATAGTTCAAGAAGCCAAACGTGTTAGGGCTGGAGAGATGGCTCCGTGGTTAAGAGCACTGGCTGCTTTTGCAGAGGACCTGGGTTCGGTTTTCAGCACCCACATGGTAGCTAACAACCATTCATAACTCCAGTTCCAGGGGATCTGATGCTCTCTTTCTGGCCTCCATGGGAATTGTATGACATGGGTGTACTTACATACATGCAGACAATACACTCATACACATAAAATAAAAAAATGAGGAGGTAGCCGAGTGTGAGGGCGCACACCTATAGTCCCAGCACTTGGGAGGCAGAGGCAGGCAGATCTCTGTGAGTTCAAGGCTAGCCTGGTCTACA
>NW_008352659.1:2772183-2773693 GCF_000622305.1 Nannospalax galili | reverse complement strand
TTTAAAATATTTTATTATTTTTATTTTATGTATATGACTGTATTGCCTGCATGTATGTGAATGCACCCATGTCGTGCAGTGCTGCGGAGGTCAGAAGAGGGCTTCGGATTCCCCTGAAACTGGAGTTAAGGACGGTTCATAGCAGCCATGTGGGTGCTGGGACTCAAACCCGGGTCCTCTGCAAGAGCAGTCAGTGTTCTTAACTGCTGAGCCATCTCTCCAGCCCCATGGCACTTTTTTAAACTGAAGCTTTCTTGAGTGTCTTGTTGCTTGGCCAACCCTATCCCCAGAATCCAGCTTTCTACCCTTCTATATAGCCCCATTTCCCAGTACTCCTACAGGAATTGTAGTTTTCAGGGTTTAAGATTTGGGTATTTCGGGGCTGGAGAGATGGCTCAGCGGTTAAGAGCACTGACTCTTCTTGCAGAGGACCCAGGTTCGATTCCCAGCACCCACATGGCAACTATGAACCATCCTTAACTCCAGTTCCAGGGGAACCCGAAGCCCGCTTCTGACCTCCATGGCATTGCACAACACGGGTGCACTCACATACATGCAGGCATATAAAATAATAAAACATTTAAAAAAAAAGAATAGCCAGGGTTGGGGGTTCAGCCTCCTCCAGGATTAACCTGAGAGAAACTCACATAAGGGAAAGAGATGGGGTGGGGAGGAGGCTGAGAGAGCAACCAGGCTGAGTCAAGAGTGAGTGTACAGATGGGAGGAGAAGGTTGGGGAAGGAGGGAAGGAGGAAGGGAGAGAGGAAGGAACTTGGTTGGGCGTGATGCCTATCCTAACGAATCCTGAATGTCATATTCTCAAAAACTGAAAGCCCTCAATATCAAAATTTCTAAATCTTGAAAATCATAATTCTGAAAGATTAAAATCTGGAATGTTGAAATACCCAAATCTTTCTAAAAAAATATTCTGTGAGTATAAGTGCTCTTGGAGGCCAGAAGAGGGCATTGGATCTATAGGCGCTGGAGTTACAGGCAGTTGTGAACTGCCTTATGTAAGTGTTGGGAATGGAACTCAAGTTTTTTGCCAGAACAGTAAGTGCTCTTAACTGGTGACCCATCTCTGCAGCCTCCAAATGTGACTTTTTTAGAGAGGTCAGAGAGGGCTTCGAGTTTTTTGCCAGAACAGTAAGTGCTCTTAACTGGTGACCCATCTCTGCAGCCTCCAAATGTGACTTTTTTAGAGATAGGTGTCACTATGTAGCCTGACTGGCCTGGAACTCACTGTATAGACCAAGATGACCCCAACATGTAGAGATTTGCCTACCTCTGCCTCCTGAATGCTGGAGTTAAAGGTGTGTGCCACCATGCCTAGCCAGATGGCACTTTTTTTTTTGTCTTTTTGAGACAGGGTCTCCTTGTAGCCCCAGCTGTCCTGGAACTCACTATGTAGACCAGGTTGGCCTCTAACTCACAAAGATCCACCTGCCTCTGCCTCCCAAGTGCTGGATTAAAGGCGTGCACCACCACGCCCGGCTGGTGCAATCATTTTT
>NW_008352659.1:2761961-2771007 GCF_000622305.1 Nannospalax galili | reverse complement strand
TTTTATTTTATGTGTCTGCCTGCATTGCATGTGAGTGCACCTGTGTCATGCAATGCCGTGGAGGTCAGAGAGGGCTTCGAGTTGGGAATCAAACCTGGGTCCTCTGCAAGAGCAGTCAGTGCTCTTCACCGCTGAGCCATCTCTCCAGCCACACTGGCTGTTCTTTATACAGGTGACTTCCTGCCTAGCAGCCCTGTTTGCCTCAGCAGTTCCACACCTCTATGAACCTCACAGGTGGCTCCTGAGTAGAATTACAACATGAAAGGCACCTCAAGTTGTGTTCCACTTGCTGACCTGCTTAGTGCCAGCCTCCCTGCCCTATCCTCTGGAGGACCTCAAACATACCCAAAACTGGTTTGTTTCCCCTCCCCAGCCCCAGGCTGTCCCTGCTCTGCTGGGTGCCCCCACAGACTTGGGAAGACCTGTCACTCTTTGGGGGTCATGGATTGAGTCGCTGGAGCTGCTCTAATGCCATGGGAGAGTACCACACTGGGAGCTTAAACCACAGTTTAAGTCCTATAGTGCTGGGGTCCAGGGGGGGAGGGCTCTGTCTCAAGCTTCTCTCCTCACCCAGTGTCTCTTCATATGCTGCCCACCCCCATGCCAGCCTATTTCCAAATTTCCCCTTCTTAATTTCTTTTTATTTTTAAAGTTTAATCTTTTCCTCAGACAGTCTTGCTATGCATCCAGGGTTGGCCTCAAACTCAAGATTCCAAATCCTGGGATAACATGTGCACCACCACCCCTGATTAAAGCTCCCATTTTTGGAACACTGATTCTTTTGGATTAGAGCACACCCTGATGACCACTTCTTCAATTAGTACAGTAGTGATCTTATTTTCACTATGACCCTAGGTTGAAGTACTTAGGGTTAGAACTTGAGCATGTGAGGGGGACCAGTTCAGTTCATGTGGCAGGGGTCCCCCAGCAGCATCTCAATCAGTCAGGTCCCTTATAGCGAAGCAGCTGATTTTGAGTCTTCTGTCCAAAGCCTGCCATCTGCCTATAGGATGTGGTCAGGACTCGCCTCCTTTCACAAGCTCGGGTTTCCTTATTGCACAATGTGTGGGCAGACTGTAAGGCTGTTAGCCAAGCCTTCTCTGGGCTCCACCTACACTCATGCCTCCTCAGCTAGTGGCCATAGGCTTCCCCATTTCCTGCCCCACCCACCTGCTCTCCTGGTGATTGCTCTCAGGCTGCTGGAGCAGCTGCGGGCTCGGGTTAGGCACAGCCTCCTTCAGGACCCCTTGTTAACTGAGCTACTGCTGCTTTTTTCCTTTTTTCTTTTTTTAAATTATATTTTATTTATTATTTTTATTTTATGTGTATGAGTGTATTACCTGCACATATGTGAGTGCACCCGTGTCGTGCAATGCCGTGGAGCTCAGAATAGGGCTTCGTGTTCCCTTGGAACTAGAGTTAAGGACGGTTCGTAGTCACCATGTGGGTGCTGGGATTCGAACCCGGGTCCTCTGCAAGAGCAGTCAGTGCTCTTAACCACTGAGCCATCTCTCCAGTCCCTTTTCCTTTTTTCTAATTGAGCTTCTTTATTTAAAAAAAATGTTTTTAGTGTTTGCAATGCTAAGAATCAGCCCTGTGCGAGCTGGATGAGGGCTCTGCCTCTGAGCCACATCCCCAGTGCTGCTTTAGTCCTAGGATGCAGTCTAGAGAGGAGGAGGGTGCAGGGTGGGTGAGACTGTCGAGCCCATGGTGTTCTCTTTCAAGTGTAGTGGCTTTAAGACACATCCACAATTTTATTCATTTTATTTTTATTTTTGCTACTCCTAGCATTAAGAAATTAGGTCTTGGACCAGCAAGATGGCTCAGCAGGTAAAGGTGCTTTGCTGCCAAACCTGATGATCTGAGTCTGATTCCTGGGATCCACATGATGGAAGGAAGGAATTAATTCTGGCAGGTTGCCCTCTGAACTCCACACATGGGCCATGGGCCATTCTCTCTCTCTCTGTCTCTCTCTCTCTGTCTCTCTCTCTCTCTCTCTCAAATGTAATTAAAAAAATTTTTAAAGGCGAAGTCCTAATCTTCCCTTGAGTTTGGGCTGGCCTCAGGCCTCACACTAACAGAACATGCAGAAGTCCTTTATTACCTGATCATGAAGCAATATAAATTTCACTCTGCTCCAAGTCTTAGAATTTTCCTCTTCATAACCAGCTGTCACGGTGTGAGAAAGCCCAGGCCTTATGGGGAGTCCACATACCTATGTCCCATCTGTTAGACATGTGAGTAAAGAGGCCTTAAGATGCCTCGAGCCCCAGCCACCACATGAGAGCCTCAGGTGAGAACCAGTCAGCTCAGCACAGTTATCTTTAGGAGACCTGAGAGGGGTTATAATGTGTCAGGTTGTTTTCTGTTACTATAACAAAATGCTTGAGGCTAGGAACTTCAAAATGAAAAGAGGTTTATTTGGTTCTTGGTTGTGGTGACTACCATGCCCAAACAGCAAAGTGCATTTGGCAAGGGAACACTGACTACATTACAAATGGTAGAAAAATAAAACTGGAAATGGCTATGTACAGAAGAAGCCAAGCCTGTTGGGTAGCCTTACTTTAAAACAGCCTACTCAAGAGAAATCACCCAACCCATTCTGACACCAGCACTGATCCATGAATGAAGGTAGAACAGCTGTGACCTAATTACCTCCCACCAGGCTTTGTCGTTGGGGCTTTAAAAAGTTTTTTAAAAGTATTAACAAATACAAATTGTGTAAAATAGTAAGGTTCATATAACATTTTTCTTTCTTGTGGTTTGTGTAGACAGGATTTCACTATCCAGCCAGGCTGGATCTTCCTGCCTCACAATCTTCCTGCCTCAGTGAGTGCTGTGGTTACAAGCATGCAGCACCATGCGCGCCTCCATTTTTATTTATGTGCATGTGATCTACTTTAATCCTATCCCTGTTCCATTCCCCTCCCCTATCTGCTGTCCCAGCTCCTGCTGGTCCCTTTCCTCTTCCCAAATAGTCTCCCTTCTGCTTTCATGTTCAAAAAAATTCCAGATTCTGATTAGGAGAGAATACACGCAACATTTGTCTTTCTGAGTCTGAGTTATTTTGCTTTAAGATGATGCTCTCCAGTTCTATCCATTTTTATTCAAATGATGCAGTTTTCTTTTTCTTTATACACACTACACTTTCTTTATCCATTCATCTGTTGATGGACACTAAGCTGTCCCAGTAGTTTATAGGCTTCCCCCTTTAAAGGTTCCATCACCTCCTAACATCACAACACTAGGGGCCAAGCTTCTAACACATGATCCTATGGGTTACATGGAAACTACATCCAGCCTGTATTAGTTAGCTTTCTATGACTGTAACAAATACTTGAGGTAAATAAACTTGTAAAGAGAAAGGGTTATTTTGACTCCCAGTTTTGGAGGTTTCAGTCCAAGACCAATTGACTCATTGTTCTGGGCCTGTGGTGGTGCATCATGGCAGCAGGGAGCGGGTAGCTGAGCAAAGCTATTTACCTTATGGATGGAAATGAGAGGAAGAAAACTCCAGAGTCCTACAATCCCCTCTGAGGTCACACCCTCCAAAGACCTAAAATCTCCCATGAGGAGCCACAACCCTTAAAATGTCCCGCTACCTCTCAATAGTACCGCAGGCTAGAAACTGAGTCTTTAATACATGGGCTTTTATGGGGACATTGCAGGTCCAACTACAGGGCAGTCCACAGCAGATACAAATGATAGCCGTGGGGTGGCGTGGATGTCTGACAGGGGCTAGCAGTAGCTCCAGTAAGGTGTCTTGGTGCTGTTCACATGGCCATTGGCAGACTCTCCAACACTGTAGCCCAGGGGGAGCCTCCCTCTCCACCAACATCCCACCCTTGCCAAGTCAGATGAGGCAACTGCCACCCACCCAGACATCCAGCTGCAAACTGGGTGTCACCTTTGATTCCTCCCTCTCCCTAACCAGCCCCATCCAGCTCCCCTCCATTTACCCTGTTGACATGATTTCATGTGTCAGGCTTTTCACCAGCTTCACATACACATAGTTGAGCAAGGTGAACTGGTCCCCCTCTCAGGAAGCTTACAGTAAAGGCAAGAGGAACAAATCTATTGTTAAAGTGCAGCTAAACCTTAATAACCATAGGCATTAATGAGGAACCAGGCAGAGTGTGCCCCATTCACTGAATACCCAAATCCCATCGTAAGTCTATAAGGGAGAAGTCAGATGACTAGCTCCATTGTGCAAATGAGGAAACTGAGTCACCAAAAGGTCCTTGAGGCCAGTCTTTACTGAGTCATTAAGCTCTAATCCCTACCTGGCACCATTGTATATTTGAGTTCTATACCATGTGTTATAGTCTGAGAACTGCCAAGAATGCAGCCACGAGGTTGAAGTTGAGGTAGGAGGGATTTTATTAACGGCCGGGCTGTCCCTGCACTCAGGGAGCAAGCATAGAGAGCAGCATCAACTCATGGCTGCAGTTAGTTTTTATAAACAAGTGCAGTGGTCAGAGTTAAAGACATTCTATGGTATTTGCGGTTATTCGGCTCCCTGATATTGTGCATTGTTTTTGGCTTCAAAGGTTGCAAGGAAATAAGTACAAAATTCACCTTATGTTTAACTTATTAACTTATTCAGAAACGGGAGGTCACTTTAAAAATGGCATTCCTTTGGTTTAGTTAGGGACCCTCACCATTTCACCATGGTCCTCTGGGGGCAGTCAGCAGAGGCTGAGACTGAGCTGGGAAGACTACGGGGGCAGCTGACAGGAAGGAACAAGGTGGAAGGGCTGGCTGAGACAGGAAGCACGGCTGACCCTCTGCCCACAGACTGTGTTAGAAGAACCCTCTGAGTTCTAGTAGCAAGTTCACTGGCTCCTTAGTTACAGAGGTGACCTAGGAGGACAGGACCTCATGGTTGAGGTCCTGGTGAGAGACCCCAGGGCTTCCCACTGGGAATTGGACTCTACAAATATTGGAAGGAATGCCACAGAACAAGGCCAAATAAACAGAAATTTCAGAGCATAATGAATGATAGTCACAGACTTCAGGTCAACACAGGGGAATCAAAATCTTTCAAGGATTTTGTGTGCATCGCATTTCCCCCACCAGATCATAGGCTCCTTGGGGTCTTGTTTATCTCACTAACTGCCTGGATTATCTCTGTAGCCTCCCTACCTCCAGGAACAGTTCTCAGCCCAAACTTTGTGTCTGTAATCATGGTTCTAAAACACACATGACTATGATTGTGACCCACAAAGCTCATCTGCTGTCCTTCCACTGCAGGGACCGTGTAAGGGCACAGGCTGTAGTGTCAGATGGTCCAATGCACACTTTGGTCCCCCACTGGTTTTCTTGGTGACTTTGCAGTGGGGGATGGGGGGTGTCACTCCATTGCTATTGGAGCATCCTCTCAAGGTTGCTGTGGGGAAGGGAGGCTATAAGTCAAGCACTCAGTGTGGAACCTTGCACAGAGAAGGATTAGGAACAACCCTTCAGTCTTGCTCCAGTCCAGACATACCCACCTCTCAGTCAGGCATTGAGCCTATATGGGACTGGCAGCAGGTCAAGGAGTCTTTTGTCACCTTGGTGTTCTGGAAGAGTTAGTAGAGGGGCCACTCTCAGGCTCTCCGCCTGTTGAGGTAACAGTCACCACCTACAGGAATGGATGTGGTCCTCCAGGTCTAGCAGGGCCACCATGAGGGGACTGAGCCTGGTATAAAAAAGTAGTAGGTAGAGAGGGGGAAGCTGAGGAGTTGGTTGGTCTGGGGCCAGACAGCTCAGCCTCTCTGGTCCTGACCCTGCCCTGTCCCATCAGGTACTTGGTGTTGGACTGCAACTCAACTCACCCTGCCCCCACACTGGTCAGTGTGTAGGAGGCTTGTTTGCTGAGGCTCCTGTCCCGCCTGGTGCCAGCCTGGCCACCTAGTTTAGCCATTCCTCAGGCCTGTCCCCACAGGCCATGCCTCCAACAAAGGGCCAGTGTCCTCGGAGGACAAGTGCTGCCCAGGCAGAACAGGAGCCAGGCCTGCCAGGAGACTGCACACTCAGACTCAGACTCAGAGTGGCACAGGGCCTAGCCAGGTGGAGGACAGGGCCAATGAGTTCTTTGTGGGTTGTTGACTTTGAGCCTCTGTCCCTAGGAAGAGGTCAGAGTTGGGGGGCAGAGGCTGGGGCTGGGCAGAGGTGCATCTGCCAAGCTGGTGTTCAGAGGCCAGGAGGGGCCTCCCAGGAGGGCTGCATGCTCTCTTCCCTCCCCATCGCCTAAGCCTCCAGGACCCAGCTTGACCTGAGACCTAACAGCAAGGAGCTGGAGGCCACCCCATTTTCTGACCAGGAAGGGACCCTGCTTCCTCATGGCAGGTGTACCCCATCTCTTCTTCCCTCTACCTCCCTCCTGTTTCCTTCTCAGCCTGTTCTGTTGCCTTGCTGAAACTTCTGGGCATGTCGCACTGCCTTCCTCTCTGCTGCCAGAGTGGGTCCCACAGGGTCAGCCTTCAAATGCTCACAATTGATCCTCAGTGATGCCCATGTGGGACACTTCTCTAAACGCAACCCAGTCACAGAAGGACTTAGCTCAATTCTGGGGCAGTGCCGCCTGCTAGTTCAGGTCACATTGATAAAAGCTAAGCATCTAAAATAATGAAAGTGAAAATCAGCTTTGGTATGTGCACCTCAGACCTATGGGAATTGGACTCTACAAATATTGGAAGGAATGCCACAGAACAAGGCCAAATAAACAGAAATTTCAGAGCATAATGAGTGATAGTCACAGACTTCAGGTCAACAGGGGAATCAAAATCTGTCAAGGATTTTGGGTGCATCTCATTTCCCCCACCAGATCATAGGCTCCTTGGGGTCTTCTTTATCTCACTAACTCCTCCACCACCTCAGATTTACTGCTGGTCCTCATTCACCTCATGTAGGTGGCAAAAGCTATTGGATAGATGGATGGACGAAGATCTGTGCCTACTACTTGTTTTCAGATTAGGCCTCACTAAACATTTGCAACATACTTCCTTTATTCTAGAAGAATTCAGTGTGTGGTACAGAAAGGGGGAAGGTGGTACCTTATCTCACCCTTCTAGGATTTGTGGTTCTCAGGAATGAGCCCAAGGCATCTTAGGAGAAGGAACTGTGTGAAAAGAGACTGAGTTTTGTTGGAGGCCGGGGGCCTGGATGGATGGGGACACAATGATGAGGAGGAAGCTCCTACTGGAAGTTGGTGAATGGGGAAGTTCACCCAGACACCTGGGACTTTCCTCAAGGCTGTGCCCCAGGGATGCACACCTCACTGCAGAGACATGCAGGTGGAGTCAGGAGGCTGGGGCTTCTGTACCACTCCATGGTGCCCTGCTCAGAGGCCTGATGAGATCCCCGCCTCCCTTCTCTCCCTGGGCTCAGGGACAGATAGTCTATGTTGACCTCTGCGCTGGCAGGTGGGGAAAGTGGCCACAGCCTCTGTCCCTAGAATGTTAACCTACAGCTCCTAGGAGTTCCACTTGAAGGCTCTTGGGGTTACCCAGGCATCAGTGAGCCCAGGGGCCTGGCAGGCCCAGCTGCTTCTCCCAGAAGCAGGAGCATCTGGGAAGCCTAAGGGCTCCTTCTGATGATGTCATGGAGCTGAGGTCACCTGGGCTGCACTTCTCATGAATCAGGTTGTGTCACAAGATACTGACCCAGGCAACAGCCTGTGAGACCTTGATGTCAGAAGGGCAGCAGGGGCCTGGCCTTCTCAGGCAGGAAGCCCACAGACTGTGTGGGACTGAGCTGAGGGTTTTCACAGGTATCCAGAAGGAAGGCTGTGAGTGACACTTCCCTCTTCTCTCTCAAGGGGATTAGGCAGATGGCGCTCCCCTGCATTTCCTTAGCATCCCTCTCTCCGTCCTTCCTCCATATCACAGCTTCTGCTCAGTCCAGGCTGTGGCCCAGAACCACAAGGACTGCAGGGTTCTCCTTGTTGGCCCCAGCCTGAGCCCCTCAGAGTTTCCATAGGCACGTTCCCTTCCTATTTTTTCATATTTTATTTATTATTTCTATTTTATGTGTATGTGTGTACTGCCTGCATGTAGGTAAGTGCACCCGTGCCGTGCAATGCCTGCGGAGGACAGAAGAAGCTGTCGGATTCCCTGGAACTGGAGTTACGGACAGTTGTTAGCTGCCATGGGGGTGCTGGGATTCAAACGGGGTCCTCTGCAAGAACAACCAGTATTCTTAACCGCTGAGCCATCTCTCCAGCCCCAGGAGTGCTCCCTTCCTTTATTCAAGGAAAATTGATGTTCAGGAAATGTACAAAGCTTCAAAGCAGTTTAAGGAATTTTAACAAAAGCATATTCTCCTGTTCAATCAGTCCAGGCACACACCACTTCCATCACCCAAGAGGAGGCCCTGCACTCTCTTTCAAGCACCCACCCTGACCCTTAACCTCTGTGCTGATTTGGGGGGAAGTATCCCCCAAAATAAATTTTCTTGCAGTGATGATGGTACACACTGCTTTATAAATGCCTGGCTTGTACTCTCCATTTCCTGCCCTCATCCATCCTCTGTGACTTTTCACTGCTGGGTAGATTTCTATTTTCTGAACTTAGCTCTGTTTCTCCATTCGTTTAACCCATTCTTTTAGTGGTGAGCAACTGGGTTACTTCCAGTTTGGGACTCTTGTGGCTAATTCTGTCATGTCCTTTTGTCCATAACGTTTGTGTGGACATGTGGATTTCTCTTAGGAAATACCTATATGTTGAATTGCTGGGATAAGCACTAAATCTATGTCTAACTATGTAAGAAATGGCCAAACTTTCTCAAAGTAATTGTACCATAATAGATTCCCAGTAGTAGAGGGGAGTTCTGGTTGCTGGCCACATGTGCCAGCATTGGAAATTGTCAGTCTTATTATTTTAGCCATCAGAGTATCTTCTTTAAATTTTTAAAAATTATATTTATGCCGGGTGTGGTGGCACACGCCTTTAATCCCAGCACTCGGGAGGCAGAGGCAGGCAGATCTCTATGAGTTCAAGGCCAGCCTGGTCTACATAGTGAATTCCAGGCCAGCTGGGGCTACAGGGAAACCCTGTCTCAAAAA
>NW_008352659.1:2752212-2760100 GCF_000622305.1 Nannospalax galili | reverse complement strand
TACTAAAAATAAAAATTTAAAAAACCAAACCCAGTGCCTACAGTTAACAGCTACCCTTTGTGTGCCCCACTGCAGGGTCCTCAAGGTAAGGACCCAGATTCCCAAAGGCAGATTCATCACCGTGGCCTCCTCTTCTGTTGCCACAGTGGGCTTTCTTCTGCTGGTTCCAGATAGTGGATGCACTCTATGCTTCTGGGCTCTCGGACATACTGTTCCTTCTCCCAGGAATGCTGTCCACCTCATTTCTGATTCACCCATGATGTCCCAACTCACCTGACAGCCCTCCTCTCCTTCACTCATTTGGGCAACACGCAATTATTAGGCACCTGCCACGTGCTAGGTTCTATTTCTGGCACTGGGGTAATATCAAATAAAACATACTAAACACCTCATGGAGCAGGTGTGTTGAACAGTGACTGTATCACATATAATGTGCTTGGTGCTCTAGTTCCAGCCCTCTCCAGCTCTCCCACATCACTCTGCCTGCTCTTCCATTTCCACTCTGTGCCCTCTGGTCTGACACAAGTCAGCTGTAGGACTCCTCACCAAGGCTGGGGACTCTGAGGGTGAAGACGGGCTCAGATAGCCAGGCATCAAAGTGAGGATGATACCATCTTCCATGGTTCATAGAACTCTCTAACCCTCTAACAAGCCCTGGTTACACCTGCTTGCTCACTTCCCTTGCTTAACAAGTGAGGAGTTGTGGGAAGGAGATGAGAAGGCAGGATGATTACTGCTTCAATGAGCTCATGAGGCCTTGAGAAGAGAGTGACTGGATCACATGAGGCCACATGGTGTGGTGGTACAAGCCTGTATTAGCAGAATTGTGACAGGAGGCAGCAGGCTTATCTCACCACCTGCCCTGAGCAGCTAGCTTCCTGTGGCCTGGCCACCTGTGGAAGCTGAGGGTAGGTGCTCTCACACCAGGAAGTGATTCCAGACTCAGCTGAGTTGTAGCCCTGGGCTGGCCCTATAGGTCTAGGTGCCTCCCAGGTTTTCATCACTCAGACCGGGGCAGCAGGGAGCAGGGCTGTCAAGGAGCAGCAGGGTTCTCTGTGCCTCCTCCCTGCCCAGTCCAGCTCAGTAACACTTGACTGTAAAGTCGACTCTGGGTTTCTTTTCAGTTTACAAGGAGGTTACAGGACAGAGACAAAGGAAAGGTCTCTGAGGGAGGTTCAGTGCCTCCCCTCACCCCCTGAAAGTTCTTGACACACACACCCGGGGCTCCTTCTGTCCTTGCTCTTTCTAGTCTATTCTGACAGCAGCATGGCAGGCTGGGTCTTCACAGGAGCATAGTCTCTGGGGCCCTGGAACCTGCATTCTGAGCTCCTTCTAGCTCACTTTACCTTGGCTACCTGGTCAGGCCCTGTAGGCCAATGGGATCACCCACCTGAAGTTCCTGTCACTGCAGAAGTTCCTGTCCCATTCTGCAGAATGAACTCCCTTGATACCAGTTGATGCAGTGGTTGCTGACACTTCTCCCTCCCCAGGGGGATAGCAAGCCCCAGGCCCTTTAGACTGAACCCTGGGAGAGGATCTACTTCCAGCCCTCTCTTGCCCCTGGGGACAGGGGTTCTAGAACAGAACTGCTCTCCATCCTAATACCACTGGGGTGATGCTGCTCAGGAGCCACTGTGGAGAAGCAGCTATTGCTTCTGCACCAGAGAAAACAGGAATTTCGAGCCTGGAGATGTAACACACAGCTCTAGCTTCCCAAATAACCTCCTAGACCTCACTTATGCACTTACCAACTTCATTCACAGGCCTGCTTTTCCTCCACTATAGGTCATGTAACCAGCCTGGCAGGAATGAAGATACTTTGAAGGGTTACATGTGTCCCTCACTTTGGCTATCAGACTATCAACTGATGGACCCCAAGAAACTGGAATGCGCCCCCAACCCTGAATCTCATGCTGGGAGAAGAGATAAGCCTAAATCCTGGATCAGCCAGAGGAGGACTTATCTCGCCAAGAGGCTTCACACAGCGGTGACAACTTGTCAGATCACCCTGTTGGAGAGGCTGTAGCCCAGGCAATGATGTGCCTCTCCTTAAACCTCAGCCTCACTTGAGGGCTCTGGAGATGGACTGAAAGGGGTCACTGGATCGCTTTTTCCCTCTTCCCAATATGGCCACATTAAATACGTCGTTTTTCTGCTTTTTACTATTAGTTTGGCTGTTCTAATGGCATGGGTGACCAAACCTAGCTTTTTGAGGCCCAGACTGTGGTCCCAAGTTCAATAACACCTCTGATGTTCGAGCCACTCCGTCACCTGGCCCCAAAGCCTCACCTCTAGATGGCAGATTTGAGACTCAAACACCTGTCTCTATGCAGTCGGCTCCTTCTGAACAAACTTTTATAATACTTGTCATTTCACAACTTGGCTTGGCAGTTGAGAGCACTGGCTGCTCTTGCAGAGAACTTGGGTTCAATTCTCAGCACCCACATGGCAGCTAACATGTAACTCCAGTTCCAGGGGATCCGAAGCCCTCTTCTAGCCTCCGTGGGCTTTGCACAACACAGGTGCACTTACATACATGCAGGCATAACACTCATATACACAAAATAAAATAAACTTTGTCATTTAGGTAATGGGTGTTTGATGCAGTGAGTAACTCCCAGGTCCTCAGTTCCAGTTCCTGCCCTGCTTTCCTGTGAGTGTGAATCCCATGCCAGTGCTGAGAGGGTGGGTGATAGTTCAGAGTCTCAGGAATGTTGGATAAGGGAGAGAGAAGCAGGCATTGTGTCTATGGGACGTACCCAGATGTTTTTCAGAGGCATCTGAAAGTTCCCACATCTACTGACTGCTCTTCATTGCTTCCCACCATCCCCTCTCTTTTCCTATGACACCCCATCTTTCTTTGAAAGCACAGTGAAACCTGTGCCCTCTGGGTCCTTACATTGCCATTTGGCTCAGGCATCCTGCTTGGACTGATCCAGAGGAGGCAAGGAGAGTGTGAGGAGGAAGTACTCCCACCTGTCTTGAACTATGCTCCTCTGATACCCCACAGCTCAGGCGTGTCCTGTGTGGCAAAGCTGGACTACCTCCAAGGGAAGAGCTTGCTGAGTTGCACTGTGAGATGAACTACCCCCAGCAGCAGCTTCAAGCAGTAACTGTGGCTGGCTCTCCTCAAGTCCTGCTGTGCAAGCCAGGAGTTTGCAGACTTTTTCTTCAATGACCAGATAGTTGATACTTTGGATTTTTTGAGTCAAGAGGCAAAATTGAAAGCATAATATAGGTATTTATGTGATTGTTTATAACATACCACTTAAAACATAAAAACTGCCAGGCGTGGTGGCGCATGCCTTTAATCCCAGCACTTGGGAGGCAGAGGCAGGCAGATCTCTGTGAGTTCAAGGCCAGCCTGGTCTACATAGTTCTAGGACAGCTGGGGCTACAGGGAGACCCTGTCTCAAAAAGACCCCCCCCCCAAAAAAAACTATGATGATGATGATGATGATGTCTTTTTAAAAAATTATTTTTATTTTATGTGTATGCATGTATTGCCTGTATAAGTGCACCCATGTCATGCAATGCCCGCGGAGGTCAGAAAAGGCTGTCGGATCCCCTGGGACTGGAGTTATGGACAGTTATTAGCTGCCATGTGGGTGCTGGGATTCAAACCCGGGTCTTCTGCAAGAACAACCAGTGTCCTTAACTGCTGAGCCATCTCCAGCTCCAATGATGATGTCTTTTTGAGACAAGATCTCCCTGTAACCCCAGCTAGCCTGGAACTCACAATGTAGGCCAGGATGTATTGGTATTATTATCATCACTATTATTTGTGTGTGTGTGTGTGTGTGTGTGTGTGCATGTGTGCATGTGTGTTTCTCCCAAGAGGTGAGGGAGCTCCCATGCCATGGTGTGCATGTGGAGGTCAGAGAACAACTTTTAGGAGTAGGTTCTCTCCTTCCACAGTGGGCTCCATCATGGGACTGAACTCAGATCATCAGGTTTGCCTGGTAAGCACTTTTACTGCTGACTCATCTTGCCAGCCCCATAACAACTATTTTTAATGTATAGACCATAAAAATAGAAGTCTGGTTTGACTTGCAGCCCAGTCATTTGATGTCCCCTGCTATAAACCAAAGGAGTCCTTGAGTGTCATCTGGTAGACCCTGCTTCTCACCACAGAGGTCGGTGAGAACAGTTTTGCTTGTAAGTTCAACTTGACCAATCGGCTGCCCCTTAGTAGGAGGGGAGACCAAGACACAGGGGAAAGTTAGAAGTCATCTATCCTATGCCTGTCCTGATGAGGCCATTAGTTCCTGTCCCAAACCTGTGTGGGCCTCACTTGTTTTCCATTTCCCCTTCACAGCCTCTCTCCAACCAGCACGTTATTTTTTCTTTTTCCTCAAGGTAATTAGGGTTAGTTTCTGTTACTGTACCCAGAGCTTCCTGACTGACATACACACTAGGAACCTCACTTATCCATCCCAGTGGATCTTCTGAGCATGGCTTCTGGAACACGGGGACCTAGCCAAGTCCAGGATCCTGGATGTCAATTACTGTCCTCCCTGGATTAGTTGCTGCAGTCCCAGGACCAGAGATCCTCCTCAGTTTGGCCTTGAGTTCCGAACTGTCCTGGTGGACCCAAAAAACTCACCTCTCATCTTGGGGTGGGATGACACCAGTGTAACACTTATCCACTGGCTCAACTTGGCTGAATAGTGAAAGAGTGCATTTGTTACATTGTTCTACTGGTGGGCAAAGCAGAATACGCAGAGACTCGAGTCAAACTTGCTTAGAGAAAACCGGCTTCATTGGTTCATGTCACCAAGGAAGGCATGGGTGTGAGCAGGAAACACTAAAACCAGGGTCTCTGACTACCAGCTCTTTCTACTGCTTTTCCCTGATGTTCTTCACACGTCACTCTCAAGGGGTACTACTTCAGGCTAGTCAATGTGCCTGAGACATGCTAGCTACTTCCAAGCCCACAACTCACAGCTTCATGGCCAGAGGGAAAAGGGTGTCTCCATCCTAGTACCAGAATGGAAGAATCTCAGGGAAGGATTCTGATTGGTCCAGCTGGGTTCTGTGTGGGCCCCCTGAACCAGTCATTGTGGACTGGAAGGCTATTGCACTGACTCCCATGGGTAGATTGCAGCTGTCCACTTTGAAACTCCTTTGTCTGTTGCACTTGCCTCTTTGCCATATAACTGTGACTTCTTGTCCTCCCAACAAGGAGTGCAAACTATTGAATCTGGGTGCATGCTTTGAATCTGGGCTGGCCTTGGAATTTGTTTTACCTATGGAATGAGGTGTAAGTGATGCTCTACCAGGCCTGGGCTTTAAGAAACCTGTGCATTTTCTCTTCCTCTAAGGACACCCCACAACATCATTTGAACAAGCCCAGGCTCACCTTATGGTTAAGTGACTACAAGCCAACTCCTAAACACACGGGTATATCTATCTTAACCAACCTATCTGTGACTATAGCACTTAAACATGAGTGAGCCTCTCTGAGATAGACAGGGTCTGGTTCAACTCAGACTCAGGCAAAACTGTATATTATTCGTTATGTGAGCAAACCTAACTGGTATGCTAGCTAAATGGTCACCAACTCCATGGTGGGTTTGCAGTTCACTGGGCTTAGTTCAGGGAGAAGATATAAAACCAAGCTGGATAACTGAATCCTCTCCTGACTCTACTTTCTGGGGTCTGGGGAAATAGCTTGGTCAGCAAACTACTTGTTATACAAGCATAAAGACGTAAGTTTGGAGCCCCAGAACCCACATAAAAAGTCAGATGCACCAGTTTTTTTCTGTAACCCTGGTGCTGGGGATGTGGAGACAGGAGTGTCCCTGGGGCTCACTGGCCAGTCTGTCAAGCTGAATCAGTGAGCTCCAAGTTCAGTGAGAGAACCTGTCTCAAAAAAGAAGGTGGAGAATGATTGAGGTTGACACTCTATGTCAACCTCTGGCCTCCGCATGCGCACACACATGCACACACACACACGCACACACACTTCTACTTTCTAGGTATATAGCTAGACTTCTTCCCTGGATCTTCACTCTTATTGAATGTTTTATCTATTACCTCTGTCGTTCTGTGCAGCCAGGTGATAAAACGCTTCCTGTGGGACAACCCTGTGGGATGCTCCATGGCTGCTGACAGCAGGGAAGTTCAAAATTTATCTGTCATAGAGGAAGGGAGAGGCTCTGGAAGCCAGGATATCGATGTCTACTTGGAAGCCAGGAGCCACCTTGAGTGTCAGAGCCCAGGGCAACTCCCCAGGGCAGGCCCGAGGGTGCTGTCTCTTGCACTTTGGAATAGTCTTTCTTGTTCCCAGGGAAGATACTAGGTCCTGGACAGCCAGTATTACAGGAAGAGAGGGCTCCCAGTCTACCCCAGCTGGATCTGGTTGTGTCTGACATATACTCCACTGTAACAGATATCCTTGTAGTTAAAAGCTAGAAATCCCCTTTGGTTCTCCTGACAGGGGTCAGAGGACATAACTTCTGTGATCAGAAGATTCATTTTTTAAAAAGGAAATCACAGAGTCTGGAGGGGCAGGAAACTGGGGCCTGGTAACAGAGCCCTGCAGAGTAGGAAAGAATCTAGGAAAGAGAAATCTGCTTCAAACCCAGCAGGGAGCCTCAGGGCACTTGTCAGACGAGGTGCTACAGCATGCCTCCTCTACCAGGCTGAAGTCACCGGCCTGACCATGGTGGACCAGCAGGGCTGCCCTTCAACAGAGAAGGGACAGTTGCTAGGAAGAAGGAATGCTCAGGTACTCAGCAAGTCTAGCATGGAATTCCAGGAGGACAGACAGGCACTGGCAATATGTAGGGGTCAGAAACAGGGGCAAGGGTAGGCTAAGAGAGAAACTGTCAGGGATAGGATGCGGCAGCTGTGGCCGATCTGGGCTCTGCAGGCCTCCATGACTCTAAAGGCTTTAGAAGGGATGCGTCTCTCCAGGATGTGGTGGTTAATCTGCAGGCTCACTGGCCAGACTGGCGGCTCAGTTCTGCTTTTATTTTATTTTAGTTTTTTTGAGACAGAATCTCTCGTAGGCCAGGCTGGCCTCAAACTCACCATGTAACTGAAAATGACCTTGAACACATGATCTTCCTCCCAAGTACTGAGATTACAGGTGTATACTACCACTCCCACTTTATGACGTACTGGGGATCGAGCCCAGAACTTCATGCGTGCTAGATAAGAACACTACCAACTGAGCAACCAACCCAACCAACCTTTTATTTTTATTTTTTTATTTTATGAGTGTATTGTCTGCATGCGTGTAAGTGCACCCGTGTCATGCGGTGCCCACTGTATCATGCAATGCCCACAGAGGTCAGAAGAGGGCATCAGATTCCCTGGAATTGGAGTTGCAGATGGTTGTTAGCTGCCATGTGGGTGCTGGGATTGGATCCAGGTCCTCTACATTGCTGAGCCATCTCTCCAGCCCCTGGCCTGCCTTTTAAGCCAAGGTATGGCCCTGAGTCAGAGGTCGGGCCCTGGGATCACAGTGGCGGCAGCAGCTCATGTCTTGATTCTACTTGGGTTCTCCCCCGAACCCCCATGAACGTGTATTTTGTTGTGCTTGTTTGCATTTAAAAATTTGCATTTCTAGACTCTCAGTAAATTAGAAGATGTAGGTAGCATCAGCTGGTTCTGTATTTTCACCCAATAACAAACAGCTAGAGAAACAGTCCTTGGTCACAGCTGTTGCTGTCGGTTGTCCCCAGTTGCTGCCCCTCCCAGCTCTCTGTCCATGTAGCTCTGGCAGCATTGACTGTGCATCTGTTTTTGTTCTTATTATATCAGGGAAATTTTTTTTTTAACTTTTACAAAAACTTTATCGAGAATTTCATACATGCATATAAGGTGTTTTGATCAAATCCATGCCCACTCCCTCCCTTCCAACCCCTCCCAATAGTCA
>NW_008352659.1:2717335-2751900 GCF_000622305.1 Nannospalax galili | reverse complement strand
TGCCTCCCAAGTGCTGGGATTAAAGGTGTGCGCCACCACACCTGGCCTTCTAACTCCTATTCTTATCATGCTATTGCCAATGGGGAATTGGGACGCAGACTGCTCTGGCTTCTTCCATGCTGAACTGGGACGCAGGGGGAGGCAATTGGAGTACCCCTTCAGTGGGTCTATCTAAAAGACTCCCAAACTGCATAACTCTTGTCTCTAAGGGGAAAAGAAAGTCCTTGAATCACGAATAGGAGATATGAAGGAGAAGTAAAGGCAAGGGTAATTAGCATTACAAGTTCTAGACAGGGAACTAGAAAAAAGTCAGAACAGGGTAATTTTCAAATGTTCATATGAAAGTCCATTGAAGTTTCTTGCTTGACAAGGGCTTCCAAAAGCATCTCTCTATTGGGTTCTTCCTCATTTTTCTTTTGTCTTCCAAGGCTGGACTAGTTGGCTGGGCAGAGTGGCTGGATACTCAGGTGAGGGGCCAGTGACCTTGCTTGGCCCTCCTTTAATGAATGAGCACAACCGTCAACAAGCCCAATTGTGACTATGTTTAGCGATCAGGCTCAGCTGAAGTTGTGATGATGGTAGTTATTTCATGCAGAGGGACTGCTGTATAGCATCTTATTAAAAGGACCTGGAATTTAAAAGGATTTGGTGCTAGGAGCCACAATATGAGGGAGAACATACGTCTTTTGTTTTTCTGAGTCTATGTTACTTCACTTAGTAGAACAGTTTCGAGATGCATTTACCTGCAAATTTCATCTTTCTTTACTGCTGAATAGAACTCCATTGTGTAAATATACCACATTTTTGTTAGCCACTTGTCAGTTGAGGGACACTTAGGTTGCTTCCATCTCTTAACTATTGTGAAAAGAGCAGCAACAAACATGGTTGTACAAGTGTCTCTACAATAGGATGAGTCCTTTGGATATATGCCAAGGAGTGGTATAACTGGGTCATATGGTAGGTTCATTTTGAGTTTTTTAAGAGTTCTCCACACTGTTTTCCACAGAGGCTGCACGAGTTTGCAATCCCACCAGCAGTGACTGAGCATTCCCCTTTCTCCACATCCTCACCAGCATTTGGTATCATTTGTTCTCTTCGTCCTAGCCAGTCTGATTGGGGTGAGGTGATACCTTAGTGATGGAGAAAGTGCATCCTGAAGAACCTGTGCATGCGAGCCGCAAACACGCCAAAAACATCTTTTCTTAGCCATCTTTATTTCTTCCTTTGAGAACTCTCTGTTTAGATCTTTAGCCGAAGAAAGTATTGGGTCATTTGGTTTCTCGACTCTTTGAGTTCTTTATATATTCTGGATGTTAAACCTCTGTCAGATGTGTCACTGGTGAAGATTTTTTCTCATTCTGTGGGTTTTCTCTTCACTTTTTTGATTGCTTCTTTTGCTGTACAGAAGCCTTTTAGTTTAATGAAGTCCCACTTATTGATTGCTGACCTTAATTCCTGATTTAGAAAATCCTTTCCTATACCTATATCCTGTAAGTTACTGCCAATACTTTCTTCCAATAGTTTCATGGTTTCCAGTTTCACATTGAGGTCTTTGAACCATTTGGAGTTGACTTTTGTGCAAGGCCAAAGACAAGGATCTAGTTTCATTCCTCTGCAGGTGGAGACCCAGTTTTGCCAGCACCATTTGTGGGAAATAATTTTTTAACCCATGTGTAGTAGGCAAAATAACAGCCTTGAAGAGATGTCTGAGCCTAATCCCTGAGACTTGGGATAAATCCTGCCATGTGATGAAGGACAGTTAAGATTGTAGATAGGGGCTGGAGAGATGGCTCAGCAGTTAAGAGCACTGACTGCTCTTGCAGAGGACCCGGGTTCAATTCCCAGCACCCACATGGCAGCTGTGAACTGTCCTTAACTCCAGTTCCAGGGGAATCTGAAGCCCTCTTCTGACCTCCACGGCATTGCATGACACGGGTGCACTCACATACATGCAGGCAATACACTCATACACATAAAATAAAATAAAATAAAGTAAATATTAAAAAAAAGGAAATTCTCTGGAAAAAAAAAAAGATTGTATTTAATCCCAGCACTCGGGAGGCAGAGGCAGGTGGATCTCTGTGAGTTCAAGGCCAGCCTGGTCTACATAGTGAGTTCCAGGACAGCTGGGGCTACAGGGAGACCCTGCCTCAAAAAGACCAAAAGAAAAGACTGTAGATGGAGTTAAGGTGACTCAGCTGACCTTCCAGTAGGGTGGCAATCCTGTTACTGGAGTTGTCAGGGTCAGAATCTGAGCCCTGGAAGCCCTAACAAGCCAGGCTTGGTCACCTGTCCTCAGTAGGCCAATTCAACAAACAAGTAATAGTAAAAAGTAGACAAAGGAGATTTATTTAATGTGGTCACATTGATAACCCTATTGATATAGCACTTACCTTGGATCAGATATTAGAAATAATTAGGGATGGCTTAAAGTATATAGGGAAGGAGCTGGAGAGATTAAGAGCACTGGCTGCTCTTACAGAGGACCCAGGTTCAGTTCCCAGTACCCACATGGTAGCTAACAACGCTCTGTAACTCCAGCTTTAGGGGATCCAACACCCTCTTCTGGCCTCCACAGGCATTGCATGCACAGTTGTACTTACATATACACGCATATACAGAATACTCATACACATAAAATAAAAAAAAATAAATGAATTAAAGTGCATGGGGTAGGGAAGTGCATGTAGGTTCTATGAAAATGCATCAACAGATTTTTGGTATCTGAGAGGGAGCCCGATTTAGGGAGCATAGTATAACCCAAAGGATTGCATATCTCCCTACCCCTCACAGGATGCACCTCCAGGTTGGGGCCTCAGCTATACCTGTAGGGGCCCATTCTACCTTTTCAGTTGGTAGCTTCTAGATGGTATGATGTATGCAGGACCAGCAGACCTTATGACCATGTACCCATTGCCACTCTGCCCTTGCTGTGACTTGGATTTCTTCATCTGAGAGCCCATGGCAGTGAACCATTCACTCTGACAGACCTGAGACCACGCTGATGACCTAAGCCTCCACTGGAAGGAATATGTGTGGATCCTGGTTAGAATGACTCTCAGATCTTCTCATGGGATGTTATTGGGTCAGGGGTTCTTCTCTGGTCTCTGGCGATGAAGGTTGGACTTGGAACCGTAGAAGTGGCTAAATCAGCCTTAGTGAGAGGGAGCCCAGGCTTTTGGGGTCAGATTTTGGTTCATTACTATCACCATGATACTGTGTTCATGAGTCCATAATGTGCAAATGCCACATGGAGGCAAGAAGCAAAGACAGAGACTGGTTTATACCATTGGCTGAGTTGACTTGTTCACTGGCTGCTTTAATGGGTCTTCTTCAATGGCTGTCCTGTGGTGCACGCTAAAATGTGATGTGCGGATCTTTGCATGCTGTGCCCACTCCCGTACCTCACATACCTCCCTACTGTTGTCTCTCAGAGCCCAGTCTTGCTCTTCCAGGCCTCCAATAGCTAAGCCATTCACCAGTGCTCTTAAGCACCAGGGTATCCTTATCAGGTCACGTCTCTTATGTGAATGAGCAGGTGCACTGCCCACAACTTGGGCTCTTGGAGGGTTTCCTCACACCACCATCCTCCTAGGCCCTCGTTGGGCTGGGATTCAGGTGCAGTCCATTTTTGGTTGGCACCCATACACCAAGTAGCCAACATGTGAACCAAGCCAGTACCTTCACTGGGTCCAGGCATTAGCCAAGCAGGTTTCCCACAGGGAATTCTAATTGGTTAAGGCAAGCAGGCAAAAGCGGCAGGAGGTTAAGCTGTGATGATGAGGGTCACTGTGGTATATCTGAACAGCCCCTGTGGGTTGTGTCAGCAGGTGGTCCCTGGGTGAAGTGGTCACTGGGAGATGATTGTATAAGGCAGATATTTGAGAACCTAGGAGGGCGTGAAGAACTGGAAATGGTTCCAAGGGGGTCTGAGCTTGCTTCTGTGATGAAAATTGAACTAACATTCTAAATGTTGCTGAGGCAACATGAAATGGTTAAGAGCTCACTGTATAGGCATGTGTGCTGTCCATGTTTTACCAGGGGTAGGAACTTAGGAGAGGTCAGAGTAGGCAGAGGAGAGGGGAGGAGGCACAGCCCTGGTGACCCTCCAGGGAAGTCTGGGCTATTAATCCTGCTCTGCAGAGGGGCCGCCTTACCCTTCTTTTCAGCAGTCAGTCACTGGCTGTGGGCTGCTGGGCAAGGGTGGGAGAAGGAAGGCAGTGACCTTCCGGGTACTTCCTGTCTGCTAAAGGTGACTGTACCGAATGGGGGACTTGGCAGGCTTCCAGCAGGAGGATGGGAGGGTCTCACTCTAGGAACTAAGAGGAAGACCAGATATGGGGATGACGGTCACAGGGGAAGCTGAGCCCTGGCTGCCTGGAACAAGGCCTCCATTGGGCTTTTAGGTGATCTATTTCTCTCTCTCTTAAAAATTTATTTTTACTTTATGTGTATGAGTGTTATGCTGGCATGTGTGTAAGTGCACCTGTGTTGTGCAGTGCCCACGGAGGACCGAAGAGGACACTGGATCCCCTGGAATTCAAACCTGGGTCTTCTGCAAACACAATCAGTGCTCTTTTAAAAAATTTTTTTTTAATTTTTATTTTTTATGTATTTGAGAGTGTGATGTCTGCATGTAGGTGCGTGCACCCGTGCTGTGCAGTGCCTGCAGGTCAGAAGAGGGCATTGGCTCCTCAGGAACTGGAGTTATGGAGGGTTGTTAGCCACCATGTGGGTGCTGGGATTTGAACCTGGGTCTTTTGCAAGAACCAGTACTCTTAACTGCTGAGTCATCTCTCCAGCCCCCCCCCAAAGAAATATTTTTATTTTAAATTATTTGTGTGCAGATACATGCCCGTGATTGACAGTCCCCGAGGTCAGAGGTGTCAAATCCCCTTATACACATGCAGGCAAAACACTCATACATGTAAAATAAAAGACAATTCTAAAAAACAAAACAAAAAACCCCAAAGCCAGTTCCCTCAGACCACTCCTTAACATCCACAAAACAGCTAACTCACCAGAACCTTCGTTTTTGTCAATTTATTTAGAAAAAAATTAACATGAGCAAATGCGATACCTCAGTGTTACAGAGTGTAGAAATGTCTAGCAATAGTCAAATAATTTGATCTTTAAATACAAAATAACCACATGAACACCTAATATACAGGTTTCATCTGAATACATATTTATTAGATAAATATTAGAGGTCACATCATCTAACTACATACAGCTTTGCAAGACTAGAAATCACAATTAGTTTTCTGACCAGTTTAAAGTATGAAATGATGGCATCGTACATACGATGTACAAAGACGATGGCGGTTTCCGTGGGAGTCACTTCAGGCTGCACATGTGGGTGTCGATGTGTGTACGTGTGAATCACCTGCGATCATATCAAAAATTATACAAAGTATGAATTTGGTTACAATTTTCTTCTGAAATCCCCGTTTCTCTTCATTATTTCCATAGCACCCTAAAAATACACAGGTGGCCGGACTAGTACACTGAAGCTAAACAGTACGTGTAGGTAAAATAAAACAAAACAGAACAAAAATGCCTTTCCACACAGGCTCAGAGTATATTACATGAGACAAAGGTGGACTCACAAATGCTAACAAACAGGATCTAATTTTCCCACATAAGATGGAGGAGTTCCAAGCCTTTTGTTTTGTTTCATAAAATAAAAACAATACACATTCCGAGAGAAATGAATGCATCTGTTGACATGTCTATTTCTCATTTACATATGTACACGTCCCTGGAGTTACTACTGCTCACACTGCCATGTCTGGATGGGTCAGGCCTGAGGCCCTTCAGGAGCAGACCTGTAGCTCTCTTTGGGGGTAGGGGTGGGGGTGGGGTTGGTTAGGGCTTTCAATAGGGAGAAAGTACTAGGAATTTCTTTAAAAATAAAATGGCTATAGGGAACATGAGACACGGATAAAGCTTCAAACCAAGAAGATGGGGGTGATCGCCTGTGCAGGGTCCTTCCCATCTGCCCATGGGCTCCTAGCCCATCTTGCCGAGCGGTGGCAGACATATGCCTATGGGTAGGTTGCCTGTGATAGGAAAATGGCGTGCTGAGGCCTCATTTTCTGAGGTTACTTATGGCTCCAAGTTGTCTGGAAGGATCTTTCTAGAGCTCAGACCTGTCTCTGTTTAAGGATGTCATCTTTACCTGCATCTGTCACTACCGAGGCTTGACTCCAGCCCCAGATCTTTGTCCCCCTCACACCATGGATGAGCTCCGTTTCCCAAGGGGACATTCCCAGAGCATGGGCTTTAGGCTCTGTGGTGAACTTGCTGGTGGGTGCTTGCTTGGAAAGGAGCTAGGAAATTGGTCTCAGGCAAGAGCGGAGATGGCAGGGGAGGTGCCCAGAGCCTAGGCTGCAGGGAGTGTCTAGATCCTTTGCACTGAAAAGCAGGCAGAACCTGGGCATGCTATAACAAGAACTAGCAGGGGCCCCAGGCTATTCTGGGGGCACAGTATCCCGGCAGGAGGCAGGAACTTCTAAAGAAAGGCATCTGTCAGTCTGAGGCTCAGCATTTCGGATGGTCTGACACACAGCATGGCCGCAGGCTGGGAAGGGACAGCCACATGCTAGTCTTGTCCCTACCAGCTGACTGAGTGGCTCTCCACAGTGGGCTGCCTGGTCTCCCAACTCCCAGCATAGCTACCTATTCTGTCCATCCCTCATCTGTACAAATAGCCCTGGTTGCTTTTTTTGTTTTTGTTGTTTTTTAAAAAAAGGACTCGGGTTTTGTCATTGAGTCAAGGTATTTTAAAAACACCAGCAAAGGCTATAACCAGGTCATGAAAATGTTGAATATTATCAAAGACAATACTAAAATATTCACAAAGATATTTACAAAAGCGATTCTTAAAATAATTGATTTGCATACGGAACACACTGTTTGAAAAACCTCGACAACTAGACAAAAGAAAGGGGTGAGGAAGTGATGGCAGCTTTCCTACAGAAAACCTTGTGCCATCTGTCGGGGTGACAGTAAGTCAACAGCTGGGGTCACCTTTCTGGTACAATCTATATCAGAGAGGGAGGACAGAGGGATATGGATGACTGAGGACACTGACAGTGGACAGGAGGCAGGAGAGGGCCCTGGGTGGCAGCAGCAAGGAAGGGAGCAAAGAATTTACAGATGGGACCCACATGACCAGACAACCCAGTGTCACCACAGGCCATGAGGCTCAGGGGACACAGACCAGCCTGGAACAAAGCAGACAAAAAGCACAATAAGCCAATGAGGGTGGGGTCTATGAGTGTGTGTGGGAAGGACAACTAAGCTGGACGGAGTGAAACAGTTGAGGAAGACCAGAGGCTGCTCTTGCTGAGTGAGCCGGAGTGTGGAGCAAGCTCTGGGTGGAAGGAGGGATATGGGGAACACGCAGTTGCACAAACACCATGAGCTGCCTGCCAAGACATCCTGGTGCATGCAGCAATGGTCTGGGCTGGAAGGCAGCCTTGAGTGGAGAACTCCTGGACCAGATTGAGGCTTGAAGAGGCATGGATGTGCTGGATGGCTGCAGAGCCCAGCTTCTGTCCAAGTGCCCATGCTACCCAGCCTCTCCACTGTGCACCCCTAGAGCTGGTTGGACAAAGGAGAATTCGGACCCATAGGGAAGTGGTGTCCCATGGAACAGTCTTGAAGAGGGAGGGTCAGGGCAGGAGGAAGGAAAGGGAACATGGAGGGAAATGATTTGCTTGCTGTCCAAGTGCAACGTTCCTTTCCTCCAGGTGACTTCAGAGCTTTCCACTGTGGTCATTTAAAAGCAGGGAGTGGCTTGAGGCAAAGGTGCAAGGCCTTGGCTGCTCCTGTTCGACTCTGGCCAGCATCTTCCCACAGTCCCCAACGAAGGGCACACTTTGGTGGGGTACACACGTGTTTACGTGCTTTCTCTGCTCCCACAAGGCTGGGCCCTGGTCTTAGTCCAGGTTGTCAAGCTCTCCTATGCATTGTCCTGGCTCTAGGGAGGCCCCGACCTCTATTTCCCACCAGACCCCAGGTCTCTCAGACACAGCACCTAGTCCATGGCTCTGCTGAGACTGTTAACAGGGTATCTTGGCTTAAAGATCGGAGGCCAAAGCCATGACCCTTGGCCCTGAGGGATGGTCTCCTTCCCAGAGGTTTGTGCTTTTCTGTGGGGGTGGTGGCCTTCCTTACTGCTGCAAACTCTCACCACTCCTCCAAGGCGTGTCCCTTGCCCTGGCCTTGGGGCGGGGGGACACTTCTCTTCAGGCTCTAGTCTCTTGATGGAGGTTCTGGGTGGGGAGGCAGGGCTATGGTTTAGAATTTGGGGGCACTGCACTGGAAGGTCGGTTGTCTGGAGTCTGCACGCACAGAGGGACCTACAGTCGCCATTGGCATGTCTCTTGCTGGGCTAGAATCCCCTCCACTGGGGCTTCTCTTCCAGGGGCCACTTTGGGCCTGCTCTGGGCATGGGCCCCAGGGCATTCAGGCGGACAGGGCTGCAGACCAACATGGCCTTCCCTGCCTAGTACGCCCTGCTCGGCCCCCAGCCTGTGGTCCTGGCGATGGGAGGCCTGAGCACAGGCTCTTGGGAGGAAAAGTGTGTGGGACAGATGGGGTAGGAGGCAGAGTGGGGAGGGATGGCCCCATTGGAGGGTGGCCTTCAGTTGTTCTCAAAGAGAGACAGGAGGTCATCGTTGCTATTGCTTGGAAGGTCGGGGGGATCCAGGTAGGAGAGGAGCTCATCAGGGTTTGTGAGTTCTGGCAGGAGCTAGAAAAGAAGAAGTCCAGGTGAGGTGGCTCAGGGTGGTCCAGGGGAAGGAGTGAAGGCCTGGCTCACTCCTCTCCTACCTGTCTCCTGGGGTTTTAGCTCAAAGACAGAAAACTAACAGTGCCAAGTGTAGGCCTGCCAGCTGTTCCCAAGACCAGCCCAGGCTACTGCACCTCACCTGGGGGAAGTACACTCACACTAAACAAAAGCCAAGGGAAGTGAGATCCTCAAGCCAATCAGTGGACGTCAGAGCTGTGCTGATCCCTCTCAGGTACTGATATCAGCCCTGTGGCAGGTCAAGGGGCTTCCTCTACATTGACTGTTCCTCTGCCCTCTTGGACCCTGACTTGAGCAGCTGTAGGTCACACAGCCTGCCAGCAGAAGCTACCTAGCTTCACACATGAATGCAAGGCAGGAAAGGACTGCATAGTCCCAAGTGTTTACCACCCCAATCTTCCCAAAATCTAGTGAGCCTGTGGCCGGCTGGCAGTGCTGTCCATCCCTGTGGCCCACAATCCCCTACCCTCATATGACATCCTTGGAGTCTGTGTCAGAGAGGCAATGGGGGGCGGTCCTGAATCTAAAAGCATCCCACTGGCCTGGCTGGGGTGAACTGGGTGAGAAACAAAGATATCTACAAACTGAAGATGGCCGCACAATTAGTCCCGTCACAAGATCTCTGATGTTGTGGGGTAGATGGTGACTGTGGAGCCGAGAGTCTAAGACCTAGGGGTGGGAGCCCCTACCTCCTAAAGAGGGGATGGGAGGGGCAAGTGTCTAGCCCCAATCTTTCTGTGACCCATACCTTCTAGATCACTGAGCCTAGAAGGTGAGAGGTCTCTGAATCTCAGCCGTCCACTTCGACCTGTTGTCCCCTAATCGTGCCCTGAAGCTGATTCTCCTGACCCCCCCGCCCACACCATCTTCTGTCACCCCACATGGGGGCCTCTTGGAGTGAGCGATGGAGCAAGCGGAAGCAGGGAATGGAGACACACGGACAGGGAAACTGCAGGCAGACAAGACCAGCAAGACAATGGAGGGGCATCACTCTAGCCCCTCCCCTGCCCAGGCCAGAGGGTAGACACAGAAATAGCAGGCTGGATATGGGGGTGTGAGGGAGGGTGTGGGAAGAAGGGTAGGGACCCTCCTGCACTATCTCCAAAGCCTCGGTCCAAGGGACCCTTCAAGGGGCTGGGAAGAAGGTGGGCAGGACTGGGCAACAGGACTATTGGGCCAAAGAGCTGATAGATGGGAAAGAGGCTCCCATGACATTTCCCGAGTGGAGCTTCCTGATACTAGAGCCATGGGAGAATGGTTGGGGCCCACCCACCACCCACCCACCTTTCCACCCAGGGCCTTGAGCCCTCAGTACCCCCCTTCTCTTGGGCAGGTCCTGGTGCCGGGCCTGGCCCCAGGCCTAGATGTGTGGTGACCCCAACTTACATCCAGTGAAGGTTCCGGCATGTCGGATGCTCCCTGTGCTCCGGCCTGACCCTCTAAGGCTGAGGAGGGGTTAAAGGTCAGGTCGCTGTGTGGATGGTTGCTGGGAGCGGCCTGTGGCGGCTGCCGGGGAGGCTGGGAAGGAGGAGGAGGAGCCCCACTGTGATGTAATGGAGGCCCTGCCTGGCTGCTGGGGTGTGGTACGTGCAAACCTTGTTGTATGGAGGGATGGGGCTGGTCAGAACTGCCAGCGTGTGGCATCTGTGGAGGAGGAGAGAGCAGGAGAAAAGAGAGGTGAGGTGACGAGGCACAACGACGAGATGCCTGGAGAAAATGAAAACTAAACAAACCAGGGAGTAATGGACCCCAGACAAGGGGCCCCCTCACAAAGCACGATGGTTTGGGGCTTGTGGGGGGGCAGGGTAGAAAATCAAACAAAAAAATCATCCTCTCCAGAAACTGCCAACCAGGGAGAGAGGCTGTGAGGGGCAAATAGGGAAGGGGCCTTACTCCACACAGAGCCTGGAAGGGCCTCAAGCCAGGCACAGACCACAGAACCTCCCACCTCCACACTGTCACAACAAACAACAGCGAGGGCAGAATGGAGAAGCAAATGGACGTGTTTCTGGGGAGCGGGAGGCAGGTAGCTGCTGGCAGCGTGGCGCAGGCCCCCACGGGCCAAGGCAGCACAGAGCAGACGCGGACACAGAGCATGGGTAGGTGTGCAGCTCAGGACTGGGACTGCCGCCCCCAAGTGGGCCCTTGGCAGGCAGCAAGAAGGAGACAGGCACTCTGCTTGCCTCCTTCCCCAAGATGGAACTCAGCTGATGTCAAAGAGGCGGACCAGGGAGGGAACCTGGGTGACTGGGGGCATCTCAGAGCACTGCCCAGCCCTTCCTCTCAGCCACACTACCTTGATCAACAACAGGTCTCATGTTTGGGGTGCTGAGGGGCACAGGGATGACTCTTACAGGCCAACTAAGCAATTCATTCCCTTCAACTTGCAATGCATTGAAAACTGGGTGCCTGTGGGTAAGTGGGTATAAGGCTGTTTATGGTATAAACATGGGCCTTGTCAATCTGTTTGCAGCCCCCTTGGAGTAAAGGGCTGGAGGTATTCTGCGGGCTGCAGCCCACTCTGCACGTCTGAACAGGGTCAGCCTGGGGGCCAAAAGCTTCCTTGGTCTCTGGTCACCCTTACTCCTGTCTCATCTCTATTTCTGGGTTCTTCCTTGGTGAAGTGGCATGTGGTAGCCATGCCACCCCTGGTCTCCCAAACCCCAGTTCTTCCTGTTTCTGCTAATAGCTGTTTTTCAAGTCTGCTGTGAACTGGCCTCCGCCCAAGGTCCAGGTGTATCCTTTCTTCCAAAGGTGTATGACCCCACCCCAAAGTGACACTGACACCACACTGCCCTTCCAGCCCAGGCCCCCAGAAGACCCATATGTAGCATGTTATGAATAGAACACACAGCTGTAAGGGAAAGGCCAGCTGGAGGCTCCTGCTTAGTTCATAGCAGTAAACACACAACAGCACCCATCCTGAGGGATTGGGAAGGGATGCTTGACATTCCTGAGTAGGGAGGGGGCTCCACATTCCTGTGACAGACAGTCCCTGGATCTTCTGATACAGCTGACCCCTGACCCTGAGAGGGGCTAGAATCTCTCTGGGCTGGGCAGGTTCTCGGCCTTGCTGGTATACTTGCCAACCTGCTGCCTGGTGTGGGAAGAGTTCTTGGGTGAATCAGCACTTGGCTAGACCCTTTCAGGTCATTCAGATGCACATGGGAATGTTCCTAGCTGCCTGCTAAGCCGGGACCAGACTGCCCAGCCCCACCTGGTTGCTTTGAGAAGAGGTCAGAACTGAGGAGGGATCAGGCACACCTAAGTAGTATCCTGGGGATTCTGAGGTTAGTTCAAGTGCAGGTTCCTCTATATAGAGGTCAGTGGCAGGGCTAAGGAGGCAGCAGGAAGTCTGGTTGGTAAGAAGTAGTCTATGCCCCCACCCTCCTCCAATCCAGGGTTAGGAGCTGGAGAGCTTGAGGTGTGTGGTATGCGTGTGTTTCCTGGCCGTGGAATGCTGAGATCGTGGGGAGTCTGGAGGATAAGCTGTTTGAAGGTGAAAAGAGTTAATGTTTATTCTCTTTTTTCTTTTCTTTTTAAATTATTTTTATTTTTACTGTATGTATATAAGTGCTTTCCCTAAATGTATGTAAGTACATCTGTGTTGTGAAATTCCTTCAGAGGCCAGAAGAGGGTGTTGGATTCCCTGGAATTGGAGTTATGAAAGGTTGTTAGCTGCTGGGTGGGGTGCTAGGAACTGAACCTGGGCCCTCTGCAAGAGCAGCCAAGGATTTTAACCACTGAGCTGTCTCTCTAGCCCCACTTTTTTGTTTTAAGCCAGGGTCTCAAGAATTTCTAGGCTAATCTCAAACTTCTATGTAGTCATGACGACCTTCAACGTTTTCTTGTTTTGTTTTTGAGACAGGATCTCACTACACAGTCTTGGTAGGTCTGGAAGTCTATATGTAGACCTCACTGGCCTTGAACTCTCAGAGATCTACCTGCCTCTACCTGGAACTAAAAGCCTGCACCAACAACCTTGAACTGTAGAGTATTGAGATTACAGGAGTGTACAGACAGGCATATCCAGTTTATGCAGTGCCAAGGCATCAGTGTACATAGCTGCATTCAGACTCAATGATCCATTCTTGTAGAATCAGGGATGTAAGACACCTTCTTTCCAGGCTATGACAGAAAATGAGAGGGGGAGTGTGACTCTTCTGATATATAGGTCCCAGCCCCACTGGCAGACACTGGGGAGACCCCGGACCCTCTTTCTCTGGCTGGTGACACTATCTGTGGCCCCTCCTACAAGGTCAGAGACCAGCGTGGCTGAAGCCTCAGATAAGCCATTTTATTCCTTGGATCTCAGTCTCCCTAAACCCCACTGCTTTTCTTCCAGAAGGTGTGCTTTGTGAGTGCAAGGCTCAGTGTGCCTTGTTTATTCTGACCCAGGAGCATTTTCTAAACAGAGTAAATAGAGGAGGCCCCTTACAACTGTTGCCAGAGCCACAGGAAGGATTGTGACTAACACTGGACATTCTACCCTGAGGAGGTGAGGTGTCCTCAGTCACATGGAACATGCTATATAGCAAAGAGGGCAAGCTCTCAGGGAGGTCAGACTTCTTGAGACTTTCTTTTGCAAGGAATGGTGAGACCCTGAAGATTCAGATTCTGGGGCTAAGTACCTGGGTGTGGGACCAAATTCCAGGGTGCTGGAATCCTGTGAGTCAAAATGAGAATATTTACGTGGGGCTTGGAGGTGTTGTGTGTTCAGGGGCATGCAAGGTGCAGCCTGGAGCTATCTGAGTCTTAAGAGGACCCAGAGCCTTGAATGAAACAACCAAGTTCACAGATGCTGACTGACCATGTCAGGCCTCTCTCTCCCTTCTGAGGCCCCAGACCTAATTCTTAGTTTTCCCCCTTGTCAAGGAGGGAACCAGGGCATCCATATCACAAAGATCCCAAGGGGGAGCCCTCTGCCACAGGCAACCCCTGATAGGGCCTGGGCATGGTGGAGCATGGGCAAGTGGGAAGGTTGAGATATAAGGAGGGAGGTACTCACAGTTTCCTGCATGGGGTGACTGAGGGGTTTCTCAAGGGCAGCCATGTTGTTGGGCATGTCGGGAGGGTGGGAGAGTTGGGGGGGCCCATGCATGAAGTCGTTCATGGACGTCCCTCCAGGGTTCCCATGGGGGAAGTCAAAATTGCCATGGCCCTGGTAGTTGTTACCTGGTAAGGAAAGGAGATGGGGATGGGGGAAGGAGTTACCCAGAGGGAAGATGGCCACCCCCTGGTAACAGAGTATAAAAGTCAAATCCTTTCTCTCCCTTAGGGCAAGCAGGGCTTCTGAACTGTTCCCTTCTGGCTATATGACCATGCCTGCATCTCACGGGCTGGGGCACCTCAGGCATGTGCTGCTCTACTACTAACAGAGGGGAAGAAAGGGGAGAGCCAGAAGGCATGGAAGGAAGCCCAAGCCTGAATGTGTAACAGGATATTCTGGGGTGCTGTCTACTAGGGCTACATTTCCTACCAGGAACCCCAGGTCCAGGGGATGTTCTGCCCTATCTAAGAAGACCAGACTCCAAATGACAGTCCAGCCTCTCTAGTTAGTACCCCATCACATGGTGATGGTGATATTTGAGGGTCAGCATGCTGGGATGCTAGGGTCTGCTGTGGGACTCAAGCTAGTAAGCCGATAGCTCTGACCCATTAATCACCCAGATACCACAGAGACCTAAGATCAGAGATCTGAGTGACAGGGCTGATACCCTCAGACAGAGAGTAGAATATTTTCTAAGAACCAAGTGGCAGGCAGCAGGGTTGACGTTTAATTCTAGGAGAGTTGAGACGGTGAGATCCAGTGATAGTGGCTCTGGCTACCTAGGTGCTCTGGGTGTAAGAGTTGGAAGGACAGGACTGATAATAGATGCCACAGGAAAACACAGGAGGGTGGCACAGCTGTGTAACACGGCAGAACAGGCTCTGAAGGCCTTGGGCTTTGTGCCACTATCCCCCTAAGTCTAGTGACTTGAGGACCATTTTTGGAACGTGTGCCCACTCTGCCTCTTTCTTCTCTTAGGCACCTACCATTAGCACAGAAATACCCAGTCTCTGCTAGACTCAGGCTGTTCTCATTCTCTTCTCCCTCCCTCCCTCCCTCCCTCAAATCTCATCACGTACCTTGGTTGCTGTAGTCATTGGAATTGGTGCCCCCAGGGGGAGGGGGAAGTGGGTAGGGAGATGGGCCAGGGCCTAGAGCAGCAATCATCTCCATGACGTTGGGCATGATCATCTGGCTGGGGCTCATGGTCTTAAACCGCTTTGAGGGAATGCCATCGGGGTCATCCTTGATGTGAAGGTCCGACTTGATGGGCACTGGCCTCCAGCTGCACGTGGGGTCGATGGTGACCTCTTCAAACTCAGAGCTGGTGGGGAGCAATGGAGTAGAGCTGGGGCTTTGGGAGATAAGAGGCCGTGTCTATGACCCTTTTCCCTATCAGGACCGTGCACAGGACAGAGGCCTGGGGGACCAATGGCTGTGAGGCTTCCTCGCAGAGAGAAGTCCCTGCTCTGGCGGAGTTCTGTTTGCTCTGGAACATATTGGCCTAAAGTCTAGAAACTCCCAAAGTCAAGCTGCAAATTGGTGGCTGGTCTCAAGAGTCGTATAGGAAGTATTCAGGGCTGTCTGCATCTTCTCTCCCTCCTCTAAGCCAGACCGCACCCCTCTACTTACTGTTGGATGGCATTCAGGATCCCCCACATGTACTGATCCACCTCCAGGCCCTCAAGCAGAGCGGTTTTACTGGAAGAGAAGAACAGGGCTTGGTTTTTGCTCCTGGAGTCAAGGTGGAAGAGTGTAGCCCACCCATCTCTGCTGCCCGACCCCCCTCCCCCATAACTGGTACAGTGGGGCAGAGAGGGCAATTCCAAGATATCACAACACTCTCCAGAGCTTCCAAGAGCTGTGCCTGTCGGGTTTGTGTTGTTTTGCTTACAGGGTAGGTAAGGTGGCTAGAGCCCCAAGAAGAGGCCTGAAGGTACCTCCCCTCTGCAGGGTGGGCATCACTTACTTGCACACAGGACACCTCCAGGTCCCTCGCTCACAATTCAGCTGGAGGTATGATTCCAGGTCAAAGCACTGCAGAGGTGGAGGACAGACAGACAGGTTAAGATTAGGACTGTCAGAAAATGCCTTCCTATATCCCTGGACACTTAGGAAGACTTCCATCACCGGGGAAGAGCTCTTCTGCTCCCTCAGTGGAACAGACACACTATGTCTAACGCCTCCACACGGCGGCCCTTATATCGCTCTCTGTTCCATCCTGGTCCCCGCACCCTAGCCAGTACTAGTACTGTCCTCGCCTCTGAGTGAAGCCAGGGGCAGCATGGACTCTGGCAGCTCAGGAACCCAGGACACATCTGATCCAGTTTGTGTCAGATAAAGCAATCATACTCTTTGTCTCACCCACACACTCAGAGGAAGGTAGTCCTGGCTGCCACTCAGCCTTCAGGATGAGCTCTGTCTGACAGGAAAGTGGAAGATGGTATCCCTGATCCTTGTGCTCTTTGCACCCCATTTGTGGGAGACATGTCCTAAAAAGCCCCCAAACAAGTCCTGACTGAGACATTTACTCACTCCACAAGCCCCTTCCTAAGCACCTGCTGAGGACAGGTCCCTGGAGAGCCTGGCAGAAGCGTCCCTTTTCTCAGATCACTGACCAGCCTGTGGTTGCTTGGTCAGGACTTTATGCTGGCCTTGACTGTCTATTGCTGAACCCCATGTCAACAGCCCTCTAAGAACCCAGAGATGGGTTCAAAGGAGAGAGGATGACTGAGAACACAGAGGATATGAGCTGCTGACGGCCATGATATCCTTCAGGGACAGACAGGTCCTGCTGGCCTCAGTGCCTGCCCCTCATCGCCCTGCCAACTCACATAGCTCTTCCCTTTCAGAGGAACACTTCCTGGAACCCCCTCACCTGGACGTGCTTGCAGTCATGGCCCCGAGCAGGCAGCTGGATGCGCCGGAACGTGATGGGGCACTTCAGAGACACCTTGATGGCTGTCTGTTCCACACCATCCTCCCCATTGAGAGTTGTGTTGCCCGAGGAGGCAGCCACACTGCTGAAATTCCGCTTGACTGTGGAGTGGGAGGCAGAAGGGTGAGGAGGGCCGGGCGCTCTGTCAAGGGGGTGGGACTGCACAAGCTCCTGGACACACATGTCCTCATTCTCCCCACCCCCCCCTAATTGGGAAGGAACAAAGCGGAGCTCAATCTTTGGGCCTGCAGCCTCCACTTGTGATGCGGGCGGGGTGTGTGTGAATGCGGAAGGACTGAGTTGGATCTCTGCTCAATAGAACTCCACGCTAAGAACAGGGACTTTCTGCAAAGCTTGCAGAAACCCAGTCTGGTGTTTCTCCTCTGATTTAACTGGGTCAGCAAAAAGCCCCCTCAGGCGCTTTTGCACCTCGCTCTCCAAGTGTGGGAATGGAAACTAAAGATGGCACCCCGGTGTTCAAAAGTTCAGAGGAGGAAACACAGGAGGGGAAGTACATCCCAGGAGGAGCTCTAGGACTCAGCACCTGGGGTGTGACCACCTCTTAGGCGAAGCCTCTCCCTCCCAATCTGTCCTCAGCTGACTCACTTTTAGTGATGCAGTGCTCCGCTGGCAGCAGGCGTTTCTTCAGGAGACCCTGCAGCACCGAGCGCACGGAGGGCCGGTGCACCAGCTGCAGCACGAAGAGGTGGGACTGCAAGAGAGCACGGCAGGCTCAGTCCTGCCCACAATCCCTACAACCAATCTATTCACAGCTTCCGTGCATGGCCCAGGCTGCCCAGACCCAAGTGTCCCTGAGATTTCAGTAATGCCTCTCTAGCAGAGGGTACTGCAGGACTTGGGGGAGAGGCCTGAAGTCAGAATGAGGCCCTGGACCTCTGTAATGGCTGTCTATGCTTCAGGTTAACATGGTGGACTTTCCACTGAAGTGCCTCCTGGTTGAGGTCACAGGACATATGGCAATAGGACTAGAGCCCAGTTTGCCTCCTGCTCTCCTGCCTTAACTTCTCATCCTTCCTGTCAAGGGGGCCCATTACTGCTGTTCCTCCTCCAGGAAGCCTTCCAGGACTGCACACCCCAACTCTTCATGCTGATAGCTGTTCAGCCTCAAGGAGCATCCCTATCCTGTGATTCCTCTGTGACCTCTGTCCCCTCTGCCTGAAAGGGCAGGACCAGAGCATTTCTTTCTGAATCTCCTAGAGAGGCCAACACAATGGGGCAGACAATTTACTTCCGTGTAAGTATGTCAAGGAAGCCTGGCGTCCCAGCTTCTGATCTCCAGGGACAGGAGAGCTCCAATATGGTTTCAGATTACCACACCATGCATTGGAGGGGCAAGTACATATGTGTGTGTGTGCATGCCCCCACCCTATCCGCCTCTGACAACAGTTTTGTGAAGGAAGACTTAACTCCCATTTAGTGGAGGGGGTCTGGGGTAAAAGGTGGTGAGAATGTGAAAGTCATGCAAATGAGGAAAGAGCAGATCATGGCTCTGGTCTGGCTAGTGGAAGACAAAGTACCCGTACCGGGGGCAGCATCAAGGGATGAAGGGGAGGCGTGTGCAAAGGGGAGATGTCCAAGTCTAAGGCCAGAGCATGGAGGCTTGTGTCACTTTGGCGGTCACAGATATGGGGGACATTGTCCCAAGGTATGGCTGGGGACTAAGGGAGGCCCTGGTGACCCAATGGCATGCTCCCAGCCCTACCCACCCTCCCCACTCACACAGCAGCAGGCGGTGACAGTGATCTGGATGGTGTTGCGGCCGGGCTGGCACACATGCTTGAGGTGCAAGGGCTTGTGGGAGGTCTTGTTGTCGCCTCGCTCAATGGTGAGGGGTGTAGCATTGACGCTGACCTGCACTGAGGCTGGCCAGTTGGTATTCATCTGCCGGTCCTCATGGTGGTAGCATTTGAATTGCAGCTCCAGATCAGATCTGGGGAAGAGGCAGGCAGCCACCATCATCTCTAAGTCCCTGGGGATCCCTCTCCCCTGGCCACAGCCCTTCCCTCCTTCACCTGGAGATTCCACCTTCCCACATTTAATTCAAGGCCGTCCTAACATCCCAAGCATCCTGTACTACTCTAGCCAGACCCACAGCCCTGGCTACCATCTCCCTGCCCTGCCTAAGGGATATTCCTCTGCTCTAGGGCAGAGCCAGAAGGACAAAAGGACAGATGCTATTTGACAAGACCAGCTGTGAGGCCAACTGTGGCCCCCTCCAGATGGTGGCAGGAGCAGCCATTCCAGGTCAGGGGCATGGGTAAGGAGCATCTCTGGCCTACTTCTGCCAATGTGCCCAAGTCTCAGGCCTCCTACCTGAGCATCTCAGTTACTGTGTCCTGAATGCTGACCCAGCTCTGCCTGTCAAAGTCTATTGAGTGTCTGAAGTTATATACCCTGGACAGAGGCTCACCTTCAGTCCTGAAGATGCTCACTGGGCAGGTGGTGGGTGGTGGTGTCTATGCCAAGCCTGAGGTGAGCCTTGGCTAACAATCAAGGACCCAGGAGGGACAGGACATACCACAGATTGGTTTTGCCATGTAGGAGGCCCTGACTCAAGTCTCAGCTCCAATCCTCGCTAACCATGAGAACTCACACCCATTAATATACTTCTCCAGTCTCAGTTTCCTCTTCAGTCTGACGGAAAAGTATTGCCTCCTCCAAGATCTTAGAGTCAGGCACACTGAGCCCAGCCCCGGAGGGGACCTCCATGCCCTGCACCTGAGCACAACCCAGTGAGTGGGCAGCATTTTGGCAGTGGCCACCTGCAATCGAGAGTTTGCTGAACCTACCCACCCCGCAACTCTCCTCATCAGCTTCTCTCTGCACTGGCAGCTCTGGCCACAGGAACTACAAGCTTGGCTTAACTGTCTTCCCTTTTGCTAACTCAGGGCCTTGCTGGGCCACCTTCCCCCAAGCCTTTAGGGCTCTGCTAGGCCCCTCATCATTTGGAAAGTCCCTCCAACACACAGGACTAGGGTAATAGCTCTTCTTAGAAGCCTTTAGTGCTTGGTCCCTCCCGTGTCTGGGCTCCCTGTGACATCCCCAGGGCCTTACACAGGCAGGCCCTGTGAGATGTTGAACGTGTGACAGTGACAGGAAGCTGCTGCCAGCACCTGTACAAGGTCCACTCCTAAGCCCAGGGTAGGTAGTCGTGGTACAGGTCCCCTCACCTCCACATCAGTGTCTGGTGAACCGTGGGCCGCAGGTGGAACACGTGGTTGCTGACGGCCAGGTTGTGCTCCAAGCGGAAGGGCTCCAGCACCACACCATCCCGTACTGGGAATGTGAGTCGTAGCTCGTCGTTGTGGTTGGCTAGGCAAGGACAGGAACTCGATGAGTGGCAAGTCCCCCAGTCTTACAGGTGATACCAACAAGGGCTGCATGCTCAAAGCACAGACGTGGGCCAAGAGCCATGGAAACTGTGCTGTGGCTTCCTCAACTCATCCCACCATGCAGTCCCTCTTCTCCCACTGGTCTTCCTGCACCTGAAGTCCCAGGATCTGGGGGAGGACGCCTGAGTGCAGCCCAGCCCCAATTCCAAATGTCTCTGGGAGAGGGGCACCTTGCTTTCAGCTCTCCTGTCTGCCTAACTCCCACAGCCCAGATAGCCCAGCTTCTAAGCTCTCTGGTTCTGCCCACCGATGTTCCCCCAACAGAGCTGACAGAAGATGAATGAGGAGTGTGGGGTCCTCACCTGGGGGTGGCGGCAGGGCACTCATATTTGGCTTGATGTCAGGTGGGAAAGGTGGCTTGACATCTTGGCTGGGGGACAGGTAGGGGGGGATGCTGCTCCCGGGAGTCATGGGGGGCGTGGGGTTCCCTGGAACAGGCGAGTGGGGGTAATTTGCCACAGGAACTGGCCTGGGAGGCTGGAGGAAAGAGAAACCAGAAATAGGTTATGGCTTCCAGGTAACACATTACCATTGAGGACTTACTCTATGTGCTCTAGCATCCTACCTAGGTAGTGCTACTCTCCCCAAAAGTAGAGAGTCTCTCCAGAGGACCTCCTCTATTCTGCAACACTGCTTCTCTCGGAAGGCAGGAGGGACTGGGAAGGACCCCATCTCTTATTGGAGTCCACTATGCTGAGCCCTTCAGGGTCAGGTGGACATGAGCTCTCATACTCACTGACAAAGGGGACACCCAGGCTCAGTGTGCTAAGGACTTGTCTAAACCATATTGTGAGTAAAGGGGAGCTGGGAATCACCCAAATGGCCTCCCCATATTGTGACTCTAGTCCATAGCTGCTGTCCCTCCCCAGGGGAAAAAGTCCAGTCTCTAGGACCCTTTCTTTTCTCTGTCTGCGTCTTGCTTCCTGTTGGGCCCAAACTTGTCTTTGGTCACCCTGGGCATCTCTGTGTCTCAGCAGACGGCCAGGAAGTATTACCTTCCACCTGTGAACCTCTGCAAACATGCAGAGATGCTGGAGCAGGGTTCCAAGGGAGGATCCTTCAAGTCTGCTGACAACTGTTGGATTTTCTTTTTTAAATATTTTATTCACTATTTTTGTGTGTATGGGTATATTGCCTGCATGTATTTAAGTGCACCTGTGGAGGTCAGAAGAGGGTGTTGGACTCCCCTAGAACTGGAGTTAAGCCATTGTGTGGGTCCTGGGAATCAAACCCAGGTCCTCGGCAAGAGCAGTCAGTGCTCTTAACCGCTGAGCCATCTCTTCAGGCCCTGGTTTGACTTTCAAGACTAACACGGCACTCACCCTGCTGACAGTTCCTTGGCTGTAGCTGCCGTAGCTGCTTCCCGAAAATGTGTTGCTCTGTCCGTTAAACTGTTCTGGCTGTTGAAATTAGACAGGCAGTGCGATCAGCAGGACAGAAGAGCCCCAAGGTCTGACTCTTTAAGACAAGAGTGTGTAGGGGAGGAGGGGTCTCCAGGGTTAGCTTGGGGAACAGAGGGGACCAACCAGACTGTTCCTTGGGGATGGCATTTGCCTCTTTGTCCATAGCTATAACCTGAGTAAGAGACTTTCCATCACAGCAACATGCAGTGTGGTGAAGTTGGAGCAAAGATGGCAAACCCATATGGCCATTTGGCACAGGACTTCCTTCATTCCTTCCCTTTGTGTAGCAAAGGAAAAGGCTACATCAAGATCCTGTCACAGTGGTGTCTCAAAAGTGAAAAACGAGAGAGAAACACCCAACTGAGGGAGAAGGGCAACCTAGGAAAGTCACTTCCATGGACCACCAGGCAGCCGTTAAGTGACAAAAACAGGGACACTGTGTCAATAAGCAACATGCATACAACAAACTCGGGAGGGAAAAACACAGATTCAAGATGACAGCTCTAGCAGCAGTTTTCTAATGACCTGGTGTTCATGTGCACATAGATGGTTTAGAATAAAATGTGGGTCTATTCAGGGTGTATGCTTTGTCTTTCAGAATGGCGATTCCTGTGCTGTCACTACCTTGTGTGCAGCAAATAAGGGTAAGGAAAGCCATCTGAGCCCATGAGACTAGGATTCTGAGAGCCTAGCACATGGGGAAAGCCAGGACTGTCCCCCTGCCTCTTGGCATCTTCAGGGAATATATATAGGGTCAGAATGCTGCAAATGAGGTTTACAGATAAGAGTGGTAAGGGAGAGAGGGCCTGGGGTGCCCCGAGAGTGGGACTTACCTTGTAATACTGCCCCATGTTGACCGTGGGGGGTGGATACTGCCCAGTGCTGGGCTGGCTTGGCATCCTTTGCCCGGGATAGTTGGGAGAAGTGAGTGGCCTTGGGGGGTTGGGGGTGGGGTACTGGCCTGGCTGGGTGGGGAACTGGCTGTTTGGTCCATATTGCTGGTTTCCATAGTTCGGCTGTGGGGACAAAGGACAGGGGCAGATCATCAGTACTATGTAGTTAAGTAGCTGCCTCACTTAAACACAGAATGCTGGGTCTGGGACCAGTTCCTCTCCTTGGCCTTGCTGTCTCCTGCCCATAAAATGCTCTCCACTTGTCACAAGGAGACACTGAGCCAGAAGATGCTGGAAGCCTCTGTTTGCTCTGCCATCTACGGATATGGTAATCTGGCTGGCCAGCTCATAGACCACCTCTCCATGACGCTCTCCTTCCAGAAGCCTTCAGGACTCCAGGGACGATCAGAGTTTCTCAGCTGTGTCTCAGAGGGACGCAATTCTAAAGCCCTCCTTTGTGTCTCCTAGTGTTTGCTTCAGGGCTGTGTTCCCCACTGTGCACCCCAATGTGCCAGGGAGACACAAGGCCACAGGCTCATCTGGGCAGGACTGTCCCTATATCCCACACTGAGGAAAACACCCACCCAGTGTTCCATTCCCAGCAGTGTCAGCCTGTCATTTCTGCAGCTGTGGGAGTGAGGGGGCAAGATAAGTACTCCTGGGGAGGTGATTCAGAGAGGAGACAGTGCCACCGCCAGCCACCCTGCCTGTTTGGAATAGTGGGTGGCCCAAGGCTACCTGTAACCCAGGCACCAGGAACATGCAGTCCTGTGGAAGCAGTGCTTTCTGTCTGTGGACACTGTCTAAGGGCCTCTCATTCTCCAGGTTCGAGTTTAGCTGGTGACGGCACTCCAGTTCTGGCAGTAATATCGGAATGGCCAGTGCTTGGCAACTTTCCATGACTTCCACTGTGGGGTACACTGGCTGCTCTGGGCAACCATAAGCTCCCACTGCAGGTGTGAAGTAGCTGGTGCCTGCCTGTATACCAGTCATCAGAGGAGTGTTGTAGGGAACCAGGAAACCATTAAGGTTCCAACTGTTCCAATACAGGATGAGCATGCCTCAGTGAGGTGGAGGCCAGAGTTCTTAGGCAGGAGCCACCCAGCCTGGCAACCTGGATCAGACATTTTGCATGTGGGAAGCAGCAATACTTTGTGGAGAATGCTCTTTTAGAAAGAGCAGACAGCTCAGCCTCAGTGCATGGCTGATACTCTCAGCAGGCAATTCAGCCGTGGCCTCATCTCAGGTCACCCCCATTGTTGCTGGCAGCCTGAGGCTCAGCCTGGCTCAGACACGCATCCCCAGCACAGCCAATGGGATACCACAAGGTTGAGGGCAGAGGGGGCTAAGATGGCCCAGAAACTATGCAGGGCTATGCTGTAGGAGTGAAGCCAACAGCTTAAGTTCCCTAGTCAAAGATAGTCGGGGCTGGGAGGGCCTTTAAAATCCCTTTCCCTGAACTGCTGTCCACTAGGTAGAGACTTAGGGCTTGAATTAGCCTCCTGGATATGTGGGGCTCACCTAGCCCCTATTCTTAAACCTCAGGCTCAGAACACCTACATAGCTATCATATCAGCCTATGGGAATGCAAATTGAGGGGACTTGTGGGGACATCAAGGAACTTATATTCTGTGGGATGGGAACTCACTGCAGCCAAAGCTGAAGGCCAGTTTGGACCAGAAGGATATGGTCTGAGAAGGAGTGGACAGTTGGGGCCTCATGGTCAGGGAAGGGTCTCATGGAATGTGCTATCAAGACAGACTTCAAAGGGTGGGGTATGGGCATCTGTTGAGCCAGTCTTCTGGTCCCAATGCTACACAGTTATTTTCTGAGTGTCACTGAGGCCTGGTGACAGCCCTTCTTGCCCTGATCTTATACTAAGTTTGGGATAGTCTGCTGCGATGGTTTTCTTGTGGGTTTTATTCTCCCAACTCCTCTGCTGGGCTGCCCGGGAGGAGGAACTAGTCCCAATCAAGTGACCGACCATGATGGAGATGAACCCCAGGGCCATGCTGCCTGCCATCTGATGGCATTCCTTTTGCAGCCTTTACTAGAGGGTATGGTAGCAGCCCCTTCCCGACTCTCGGGAAGCTAGGGAACCCCTCAAATGGGAGTGGAGTGCCCTAACCAAAGTCACCCAACTTAGTACCTGAGCCTGGACAGGAGAGAACAGTCATTGTGGTTCCCGTTCCTACACATGCCTACTGAGCAGTCCTTGTCTCCAGGCAGCCTAGAGCCAGGGTGGATTGCCACTATCATTGATGAAAAAGCTCAGGTGGTATGACTTGCTTAGGGTCGGAACAGAGATGGCATAGTCAGGTCTTAACCCCAGGAGCTGAGGCTCTAAGGCCCAGCCTTTGGGTCCAAGTTGACTTGTATCCAACCTATGTCCTTTTCCAAGGCTCTGTCCATCATCCCTGTGTCAAGCCCCTTCCTTTCCCAGCCCCTATCCGCTGTCACACTTACCTCTCCTGGGTATGGCCTCTTTATGCTTTGAATAGGAAGGGACTGGGGCCGGGGGCCTGGGTAGGTCTGCTGGGGCATCCTTTGCCCGTGTGTGCCAAAGGGGCTGATGCCGGGTGGCCGGGGCTGGTTCATGCCCATGGGAGGGCCGCTCATCCCCGAGGGTGTCATGCCAGCTGCCATGCTGGCGGGGTTCATGCTGCCCCCCATGGAGGCAGGCCCCCGAGGCCCGGGCTGGTTCATGAATTGGCTGTTATACGCCTGGGTGGGACCCATCTGGAAAGAGGAACAGACCTTCAACGGGAGAAGAAAAAAAAAAGAATAAAATGCCACATGCATTGAAAGTGCAGGGAGGGATGGTTAGGGGGCTAAGGGAAGGGGGCACTTTCCCATGTGGCTGCAGCTAGGGACTAGGAGGTCCCAAAGGACCCAGTCCTCCAGGGCTCACTGCTGCCCTCTGCAAGCCATATGGGAAAATGCAGCTTGCGGAGGGGTTTGGGCTGGGTCGGGGAGCAGTCACTCCAATGCACAGGCAGCATTTCCAAGGAGGCAGGCAGGGGACAAGGAAGAGGGTGGAGATGGGAGGGTACAGGGAGGTCACAGGAAAGGGAGGCGGATGAGGATGGAGGCCGAAGCCCTTTCCTGAAAGCCCTGGCCTTGCCCTTGTCCCTGGCCAATGGAGACACACCCTCCATTTACTAAGTATGACACAGCCCAGCTCTATTTCTGCTTGTCTGCCCTGTACCCTACCTACATGCTTCCATCCTGCATGGTTGTAGGGTTCCCCTCCTCATACCCTACCCCAGTCTTCAGTCTTCTGAAGGTCAGGGGAGCAATGCTGGGGCCTGGGCAGAACCCACAGTATTGATAACTGGACAGCACTGGCTTCAGAGGCGATTGGGGACAGGCCAGTAACAAAGCCATTTTAGGCACCGAGCCCATTCCTCAGTAGGTAATAAACTCAGAGAGCAAAAGGGCACATCTTCCTCCATATGTACACAGTCACCAACTATGTACCCAAATACCCCTGCTGTACCCACCCACTAACACACACCTTTCCAGGGGCTGCTAAGCAAACCCAGGGCACCCTGACATCACTGGCTTCCCTTGCTCACATGGCCCACAAACACCCACACTCAACTGATTTTTCCAGCCTGGGTGAGGCCAGACCAGGAAATGGGAACCCTTACCGGTCCATACTGGTTTATATCCTTGTTCTGCGTCTCTTGCAAGGCTGCCACTGTAGCTGTGGCTGTGGCCGTGGCCGTGGCAGCTGCTGCTGCTACTGCAGCTGCTGCAGCAGCAGCTGCTGGCTGAGTGAAATCAGCAGGAGGCCGGGTATGTGGAGGGATGCCCATGCCTGCAGGGGCACTAGGACCCCCAGGGTAACTGCAGGAGAGAAAGGGGGAAGAGTTAGAGATGGCCTGAATAAAAAAACCAAGCCTCGACATGCCAGGGCTGGGAGGAAGGGCACAGACTGTACCCATGCCCTCCCTGCACCCGGCATGTGGATGTGAGAGCCCCCAGAGGCAAAGCCCACAGGGGACCAGGGACTCCTGAGGTTGGCAGCCATTCCTGCCACTCAGTGATGACTAGGTCACTACTTCCTGGAGCCTTGGCTGGGATCACAAAGCACCATAGCTTCTCTGTTTTCCCTTGGCCACCAGGTCAGCCTATCTTCTAGAAGACACAGACCTATGAGAACTGCACAACACTGTGTGGCAGTGCTGTGGATACAACTTCAGGGGTGACAGATACCTGTATTTAATTACCAGGTCAGAAAACTAGGGACTCCGTTAGTCCCTGGAGCTGGCTGGACTGAGGTCAAAGTGGCTTAGACAGAGAAGGCTGGCTTGCTCTGCCTCAAATCTGGATCTCCTCCATGGCCCTCTCTGCCTCCTGAACCTGGGGACTTTTAGTCTCTGGTTCACCCTTTTTCTACAGGTCAGTGGGGCAGAGGGCTTGCCTAACAAGCTTTGGTCAAGTGGAAAGCCCACTGTTATTGCTCGTCAGCTCTCCTGGAAGCTCAGTGTCTTCCAATTCATAAAGATACACAGCAAAGAAGGAAGTGAGAACACAGTCTTTCTACCCCTGTGGGGCTGAGGGACAGCCTTGAGCACTGATGGCCAGCTTGGGATAGGACATGTGTCAGGGCTGTCCCCGCACCCTAGACCAGGCAACACAGAGCTGGAATTCAAGCCAGATCTTCCTATCTGAATGGCGGCAGGAAGGTAGGGCCAACATGCCACTCTAGGAGGCTACCACTCCAGGCTGGTCCCTCACCTGGCCCCGAAGCCCCCGCTGCCGGGGTAGCTGGGTCGGCCATACATGTTGGGCTGGATGTATGGCTGTGCAGGGCCAGCCTTGGTGGAGAACTGCTGCTGCTGTCCTGCAAACTGCGGAGAGCTGAGGCCGGGGTTGCTGGTACTCATACCCGACGCCATGGGGTTACCGCCTGGATTCATAGGGTTGCTGGCATTGGCCATAGGATTCCCAAGGACCTGTGAGCAGAGACAGTGGTTGTCACCCAGGTTGGCTCCTGAGGTTGTGGGGACAAAGAGGGAGCTATGAAGAGGGTGGAAACAAGGCAGAAAGTGAACAAAGGGGAACATGCGGTGGCTTGAGTAGTCCCTAGAATGGGTAAGAGGTGAGAAGGGGGGCGAGAAGGGGGGCAAGAAGAGGGGCGAGAAGGGGGGGTGAGAAGGGGGGCAAGAAGGGGGTGAGGCTAAGGTATGATCAGGGCTCAGAGGCCAGCTCCTGTCCCAAGGCTGTGGAGAGGGATATGTGGCAGGTGGAAAGTACTGGTTTACTTGGCTTCTGCCCTCAATGGGGCTTAGGTGCCCAGAGGGATGGACACAAGGAAGTCCTAGACTATTGCTCTAGTGAGCAGAGGATCTTGGCCCAAAGGCCATCTGTGGTGGGAGACCCCAGAGAAGCACAATGGCTCCGTACAGGGTGGCCATCAGCCCTGGGCCTTCTGTGTGGGCTGGCCATGGTCCAGCAGTGTGAGAGCATCTGTTGGGACAAAGGAGATGAGGAGAGAAGAAAGAAGAAACAAGACTGGAGGTAGGCTTGACAAGGGAGACAGCTGGAGCTTGTAAGCTTAAGGCATATTTTACTGAATGTTAACAACTTAGCGAAATCTAACCCAGGCCATCCAGGGTCAAAGATTCCTAGCTCGAGACCCAGAGGTCAATAATGCATAGGAAGTTCTCCTGTTTATCCAACCAGAGCAAACATGGTCTAGGAAGAGCATTTGTGGCCTGTCAAGATGATAACCACCCTCTCATGCCAGAAGGTCCAAGGATGGGGACAGTCCTCAGGGACACAGTTGTGGCCCTCCTGGGGCAGATATATACCCTTCCTGGAGTGGAGATGCGTGTCCAGTTGGGTATGCCCTGAAACTGGTTTTCAGTCAGTGAGGAGGGCTGACATGGCATGGTTACTGAGAGTGTCTGGGGATAAAGGACATTTGTGCCTGGAAGGGGCTGTGGCTAGGCAGGGTAGGACAGACTCTTACCTGGCTCTGGGATGTGTTGGTCACTCCCCACACCGTGGTGACCACGGAGAGGGAGCCGGGAGGCTGGTTGGTGTTCTGCTGCCAAGGGACAGAGTCATAGGGAAATGACCCATCACTGCAGAGAGAGAGGAGGTCTTTAGAGTTGGGGCAGGCTCAAGTGGCAGTGTCTTCACCCCACCATCTTAGCTGACCCATGTCCCAGTCAGCTCTGGGATCCCAGGCTTGTCACAACACCCAATGCAGAAAGGGTACACTTTTTGTGGGAATAGGCCATGCAGAAGTGACCCTCCCCCATCACTGCAGGGTCATCCCAGTGCGTGGCTGCTTCAATGGGGCCCGAAGTCCAGCAGCTGTGCAGTGAAGGAGGCAGCGTGACCCCAGGCTCATTCAAAGCCTCCTCTTCAAGTAAGCTCTGACTCCATGTGGCCCTTTACCAATAGCCAGGGCCTTGGCATTGCCTCCCCTGGGGTCAGTCTTGGGCAGAGTCTTGCTTTCTTCCCTCCCATCCTCTCATGGCAAACTGGCTACTGAGTTCTACTGACCTGGCGTTTGGATGGCAAGCGTTCTTAGGTCACACTGTCGTCCCTCCTCTGGGCTCAGCAGAAGGCAAGCAAAGCCTGCCTGAATGCTCCCTTTCCACTCCTGCCCCACTTCCTACACACATCCCTGCCTGAGCTCCTCCTTCACCCATGACCCCCCAGGGTCATCAGAGTCCTTTAGTAGCATCCAGTATAAGTGGCCAAAGTCCAAATGCACTCTAGAATGACTTACCCTGCTGGCTCATCCCTCAGGCCATACTCCACCTCCTCACCCTAGCCCTGAGGTGCCTGACGTGGGGAACTCTTTCCAAGGAACCCACACACATCAGAAGCAAGGACTCCACCTCCTCCATTCCAGCCGCAGGACTGCACCTTGTACTCAGTGAGGCCTTTAGCCAACCTGGGTGGTGTGGGAGGATAGGGAGGGGCCCAAAGGCCTTGGAGAAGGGATGGGCAAGTCACAGCATGAATAAAGACTTGTCCCACTGTAGTTCTCCTGCACCCCTTCAGTGAAGGTCATACAATGCCATAACTGGGCCTCAGGAAGAACAGCAGAGCACCCCATCTATGAAGCTGGCTGGAGCAATGCAGCATGTATATGTGCCCACAGTTGTGTGTGGGCACGAGTGTGTGCTGTGTGGGGAATGGGCCTGGAACAGGGTGGGTGGTAGGAAAGAACCTCTGTGCCTTTCTTGTAAGAGTCAGGAAACATCATCTTGCTCACACTGGGAAAACTGAACAGTGTACCCAAGGCCACCAGTTCTGGAGGCCCACCTGGGTGAGGTGCTTGGGGTATGGACTCTGGCTGAGACTGAGTGGGCGGCCAAGAGCTCAGCCTAGCAAGGACCTCGGAAGGAGTATGTTGAGAGGGAGGCAGAGGCCTGTGAATTAGGAGGGTAGTGGGGCTGGGGTGGCTGGTCTTGTGCAGTGTTGTCTGGTCACATCCTTGGCAGAGCTAGCTGAGTAGAGTGGGCTCTTGTGGCAGTAATCAGCCACGAGGGCTGGCCTAGGTCATCATCCAATGACGCTGTCCTTCCTTCCCCTGCTCTGTGCTCACTTCCTTCCCATTTCTTCTGGAAGTCATCTCTATGGAGAGCCTGCCCCACCCCTCCCTATATAAAAAGGACCCTGCCCTGGCTTTTTATGTTTTTGCAACAAGCCACCACTATCATATTAACTATTATCTGTCCAGTCTCGACTTCAGAACTGAAAGTGAGCTAAACCCAGCAGGTTTGTGAAGCAGAGTGAAACAAAGGTCAATGGACAAAAAAGCCAGTGAGGCCAGAGCATAGAGAAGCATTATAAAGGGAAACCGATATGATCTAGGCCCAAGCAGCCCAGTTCTGGGGCCCTGGTTCTCATCCTCCCTGGGGGTCACAGAGTAACGCCACCTCAAGCTGTTCTGGGCCCTGATGCCCAGCTATGGCCCTTAACCTGCCTTGAACCCTGCCCTCACTAGCCCCGGGCCCTTGGGACAGGTTTCTGCAATCTCCTCATTTGTGAAAAGCACATGAGAACATGTCTTCATATGTTCTCCAGAGGTACAAGTAGGTCTGATGCCCAGCCAGCATGAGGGAGCAACACAGTGACTGGCTGGGGAGGTAGCTCCTTAGGAGACTGTGCTTAGCAAGCACGAAGCCTGGGGTTCAATCTCCAGTGCATAAAGTGACGGTGAACATCTATAATCAGCCTATAATCCCAGAAGATGGAGTCAGGAGAATCAGAGGTTGAAGGTCATGCTTGGTTACACAGGAAGTTTGAGGCTAGCCTGAGCGGAATGAGATCCTGTCTCAAAATACAAAAAACAAAACAAAACAAAACAAACCACCCCAAAGCAAACATACAAACCTAGTGGCTCACAAATTGTTTTCTAAACACACCTTCCACTGTGTACTGTGCATCTGTATCATGGGGCTCAGTCAAGTAAGTAAGTGTGAACACAGGCCTCAGGGTCTAAGCAGGACATGAACAGAGTTTACAAAGAGGCATCCTCAGCTGGGAAGTGACATAGATTCATTATTCCTGGTGTTCCAGGGGAAAGATTGGTGCTAGGATGGGGGAGAGGAGGTCGACCAGGCTGGTCAGACATGACTGAGGGCTAGAAGCCAACGGAAAGAGACTGAGCCCAGCAGCACAGGTGGCCAAGTGGGGACAGAGTGTTAACAGGTCAGAAGAAGTAGCTTTATTCTCCCAGGAAAGGGCTGAGCCCCAGGGGATCCAGGGTTTGTACAGAGGGCCTGACTAGGTAGGACACTCCATAAGTCATGATTTCACAAAACAAAGATCTCCTCTCCTGGCCACCCACTGACCTGCAGGATTCTTGTCCTGTGCTTAAGTGACCTAACAAAACAGATGTTTAAGTCTGTTATCCTCAGGACTGCCTCACAAGTTCCCGGCCACATTTCAGGCCATGGTTGGGTTCATGGAGATTTGACTCAGTTGTAACATGGCAAATGGAACTATGCTCAGCTGCATGGGTGGGTCTTGTGGGGAGGAACCAGCTTCTTCCTGTTTTACCCACTCTACCCTCAACCTAGTGAGAAACAAAGTTAACTGACCTTCCCAAAGTGGGACTCCACTGCCTGGATGGCATGTTCACTGTCTCAGTGCCAAGGTGTGCATGTACCCAGTGGATGCTGAGCATACACTGGGGAAGCGAATGGAGGATGGCCACAGGCCCCACAGCTCCTCTCACACCTGCTGCAGCAGAAGTGGCGGCCACCAGAATGCTGTGACTAGCTTTCTAAAGGCGTGCGCCTCTGCAGGTCCCCACCTTAGTGAGCCTGTCACACACTGTCTCTGCTGGACTCTCACCCCTGTGCTCCAAGATCAAAGACTAGGCAGATTCTCAAGTCACCAGGGAACAGGGTTGGCTGGGGTAGGAGAGGATCAGGTGACAAAAAGGTCTAGGGGACTCTGGAAGGATGTCCCAAGACCTTCTTCCTCCTGACCAGCAGCTTAATCTGTAATATGTACAGTCCAGGTTGGTGCCTGGTATTTTGGGGTCACCCATCAAGAACCGCTTCCCTTGATCCACATGGGTGCCCTGCAGAGGGGCGGGGTCAGAGTCCTCAAAGATTTAAGAACCCCTCTTAGTCAATTCTGCCCAACTAAGAACATTCCCATCATGTCACAAACTGCCCCCAGACCAGTCCTGCCCTTGCAAAACTAACTGCCTTACAATTCTGTCCTACCAGAGGCGCAGGGCTGTGGGCCATGTGGAAGCTCAGCAGCCTGTGCCCATCAAGTGTCTCTTAATTCTGGTACGGCATGTCCATCTGCAGACTAGGTAGCTCTATCCCCTTTGCCATGCATTTTGTCCTTTTCAGGTTCCTCCCAGACCTTCCAGGAAGCCCTGGAGCACTGGCTTGAACTCTGCTGGCCCCTTGGTCTCTGGAGGCTTGTGTGAGAATTCTTGTCTTAGGTTTTACCTCCTCAGGCCTGGTGTGATGGCCACACCTACCCACAGGGTACAGGATGCTTTTGCTGAACAAAGGCAAAGAATCTGGAAGAGGCTGTGACCCAGGGGACCCTGGGAACACACTCCATGTTCATTCTCAAAGCTTTGTTGATTGCCTGTAGTAAGCCTGTGGCCACAGCATCGGGCCTAGAGGAAGGGAGGGGGGGTGTCCCTACTCTCCAGGGAGGGGACCAGAAGTGAAATGACAAACCTGTTGTACATTCTCTATGTCTCAGTGTCCTTATGTGTGAAGGAGTGCTAACAGACAATACCCAAAGGCTATCCTGAAGATGCTACCTAAGTGTCTATTAGGTATGGGCACAAAGGCACCCTCAAACTGCTGGCTACAGTCACCATCAGTGTCAAGGTTTGCTGAAGGGCTTCTGGAAGTAAGGACTCGTCCCCTCCTCCCCTCCTCTCTGTGAAGATGGCATCTCTAAGCAGCTGAGGTTCTTAGGGCAGCAGAGTCAGTCAAAGCCATGGCTGTGCCAGGCATGGTCTCAGGGATCCAGGACCCAGAGAGGCAATGGCTGCCTGTGTGGGATGGTAGTGATACAGGGTTCAGGCACTGAGGGTGCCCTGCAGGTCCCCAAGAAGGGAAGGAACATCCTATTGGTGCTTTTGAGACTTGCTTTGGGGAAATCACCTACCATAGGGACATGTGAAGCTGGGTCAAAAAAAAAAAAAAAGCAAAAGCTAGTTACTGCCCAAGAGAAAACACTTTGCATACCCAATTGCCTACATTAGCCTGGACTGGGTCTGCTGGCAGATTCAGGGCCCTGCATATTTGGTGTTAGTATGGAAGAGAGAGGGACACATTATAGGAGAGGAGTCACTTATATGGGCTCCAAGGTCAGATTCTCTGAACTCCTACCCTTCCTTCAAAGCCCAGTCTGCATCTTCCTTTGGTGACTTTCCTAAACAGAACCAAGGACATTTCCTTTGTTTCCTCTATGATGCTTGCATGTATTTTATAGAGCTCTTCATGTCAGGTCATAGAAAATGGTTTACACTTCTTTGTACCAGCTCCACAGGTACTGACAGATGCTTGCTGCATGTGAGAAAATGAGTTAGGCCTGTGATGAGGGGCTCCTGGCTCCCTTTGGCAACATCCCCCACAGACATCCACACAAGGTAGGAGAGGGTGGGCTAGGTTTTTTCTCTGCACTTGCAGCAGCTGCTTATTTGGGAGAAATCTGCAGTTCCCATTAAGGGTACTGTCAGACCTTAATTAATTTTCCTGCCTGGCTGTGTGAGTTCCAGCTCTGAGCGACACTGGTACTCCAGCTAGTGAAAGGCAAGCCAGCAAGGAACTAAGTCTTCTTGTCTCTTTAATTTAGGGAAACCATGAACAGAGTCTCTATTATCACAGTTCCTGAACCTCCCCACCCAGTGGTGGAACTCAGAGGGGATGCAACTCAGAGAGCCATGTGCACAGCTCACTGGGGGAAGAGAGGGTGTGAGGACTGCCCAGTGGAGAACAGGGCAGGACAGAACCCCTTGTGGCTCAGATCTAGGGATGATGGAACATCCCTAGATGGCTCCTCAGTTCTCCTTTCTGGACTTTTCTTTTTAAAAAACTCTTATTTGTGCATGTATGAGTGTAGGTCTGTGCATGCCACAGACCAATGTCGGGGGACAGAGGACAATTAGCAGAAGTCATTTCTTTCCTTCCACCACGTGGGTTCTAGGGGACTGAACTCAGGTTGTCAGGTCTGGCAGCTGGAACATCCCTAGATGGCTCCTCAGTTCTCCTTTCTGGACTTTTCTTTTTAAAAAACTCTTATTTGTGCATGTATGAGTGTAGGTCTGTGCATGCCACAGACCAATGTCGGGGGACAGAGGACAATTAGCAGAAGTCATTTCTTTCCTTCCACCACGTGGGTTCTAGGGGACTGAACTCAGGTTGTCAGGTCTGGCAGCAGGCACCTTTACCCACTCACTGGCCATCTCACTGACCCTTTATCTTAAAAAAAAAAAAAAAAAAAACCCCCCCCCCACTTTCTGGGGGGAAGGGGCCGACCTCAACAAAAAACCCCAGGGAACTAAAAATAACAAAAAATGTAAA
>NW_008352659.1:2683282-2716868 GCF_000622305.1 Nannospalax galili | reverse complement strand
TGCTCACTGCTTATGTTAGCTCAATTCTTTCCCCCACAGCAAAAATCTCATTACGGTGATCCCTAACACCTAGGTCCTGAATCGTCTTTCTTACCATGTTTAACAAGCACAACTGCATATATTTTCTTTTAACATAGGATGAACAACTATTGTCAATCTTAACAATAAGAAAAATAGAGGCTTAAAGTTTAAGAATATATTGTCTTCTATAGTCACACCTCCTTCCCATGCTATCAAGGAGTCGAGGGGGGAGTTAGTGAACCTTCCCACTCAATCAGTCAACCTTAGGCACATGTAGGGGAGGGGCTAAGGATATATAAGCAAAGAATGCCAGGAAGCACCTCCCTCACCATTTTCTGTGGCTGTTGGGAAGTCATAGGATCTATATTTGAGTGTGGACTTTCCAGGGCAGCTGTAAATGGGGCGCCCACTCCCCCACCCTATGCTCTGTTTTGAAAAAAAGAAAGAAAATGAAAAAAAAGAATTTCAACCAAACCCTCAAAAGACCTTTGACCCTTTATCTTAAAAAAAAAAAAAAAAAAGACCCCTCCCCCACTTTCTGGAGGCAAGGGCCAGCTCTAAGCAGAGGAGCTTGGTACAGCTATGCAATGAGGAACTAAAAATAACAGCTATTATTTTTTTTCCTTTTCTGAGGCAGGGTCTCACTATGTAGCCTAGACTCAAATTACAACCCTTTTGCACCAGCTCCCAGTATAAACACAGATTTTTGTTTTGCTTTTGCAGCACTGGGGATTGAACCCAGGACCTTGGCAAATACTCTACCACTGAGCCACATCCCTGGCTGGCTTTCACCCGCCTCTATTGGCTGACCATGAATAGCCTGTTAGAGGACAGCAGGTTAAAGTTTAATATGTGTGTGTGTGTGTGTGTGTGTGTGTGTCTGTCTGTCTGTGAGACACTAGTCCTTGAGGATCCCTGTGTTCGAGGCTGAGTGATAAGAAATCCTACCCTTCTACTATTTTTTCTACCAAAGAGGAAACTGAGGCTCAGACAGAGAAGTTAAGCAACACCTGGCCAGAGTCTAACAGCCTGGCTCCAGGCCTGCGTCTCTGCCTGCTCCACCGGGGATTCTCTCTACCTGCAGCAAATCCCTGCTCCTGGAAGAAGAGGGCTGTCACCCTTGATCTCAAAGGCTCCCCCAGCTCCACTGGCTTTGATTGTAATCAAATTAACAGATAAACAAGATTTATTAGGCTCCTAATTACCTTTGCAACACAATTTGCATATGGACAATGTGCTAATCACAACTGGCTTTTAAAACCACTCACTCATTAAGAGCCTGGGTGAGGAAGGCAGTAGTTGATGGGATTAAGTTCAGGTCACTGCAGGGACAAGGAAGGTGCCCTCCTGCTCTGGAAGTGACTAGACCTCACCAGGCATCTCCCAGCCTCTATCTTGGAGTGATGGGGAAGGTGTTTAACATGACTCAGCGTCTCTCTCAATGGGGAAGATGGCCCTGGTACAGCCAGTGGTGAGGTTGAAAACAGGAGCTAAAGACAAGTTGTGTTAGCTCCCATTCCTCACCAGGGTCATGGGTACTCTGACCAAGTGCCTTGGAGGTAGCATGGCCCCTTCCTACATCTCTCTAGGGACATGCTGAACTCTCTAGCATATACACACTGCCCAATCCTTAACGAGAAGGAAAAGGGCCCTTTGAAGATGTGGGAGTCAGCTTCCCAACTGTGAAGCCTCACTCTTTCTCTTTTACTGTCCCTCCACGTTTAGGAAATTGCATTAGAGGTTTAACAGATGCCAGGCCCCTCCAGAGCTCCCCCGGAAATGAGGGATTTCTCCCACAGGGACATGCAGGAAGGTTACAAGGAAAACATCAGCCAACTTCTAGTCACTGGGTATTAACTGTCTTCACAACAGTGGTCTTAAGGATCAGGCACTATTATTGCTCAATAGTTGCCCCACCACAATGTGGAGCCTAGGGTGGGCCATGGATCAGAGAAGGGTATGGGTTTTTCCAAGATGGTTTTTCAAAATCAGGCAAAGAGCCAGCACTTCCTTACTCACCTTGAGCAACCAACAGCAGGGATAGTCAAGCACAGCACACTGTTGTGTGCCCTGTTCTACCTCCACTAGCTGTGTGTTCTTGGACAAGTCACTTTCCTACTCTGAGCCAAGTTTCAGTTTTCTTCCCAGTTCTGCCATTCAGAGGTGGGTATTGTCCAGACCTGCCACCTTGCTCTGTTCCCAAGAGGGAGCCCTCATGCCATGAACAGATCAGCCTCCCATGCTCATCAATGTCTACCAAATCTCCAGTTCCCCAGCCTGCCTCTGAAAGGCCTCCCTAGAGGCCACTGAACACATGCCACCTGGGTTTTCAAGTTCTCAGACCCCCTGATTTGTACTGTCTGTTATTCTGCCGGACCTCCAGGGCTCTGACCCTGCCATGGTGGCAGGGGAAGCAGGACCCCAGGTGCTGGCCAGTGGCTCTTCAGCCTGCACTACTTCCAGCCAAAGCCAGTTTGAGTTAACAGAATGCAAGTAGCCTTTCCCGGACCAGCTTCTTGACAGTCAAGACCCCTAATCCTCAGGCAGCTCCAACCTCAGCCCTGACTACCTTTCCCCTGGATTCAGGACCCAGGCCTCCTCCCCTACCCTTAGCCCTGCTTAATCTGCCAGCCCTAATTTTGTCCCAAGGAGTCTTCCTCTCCCACTGATAGATGGAGCTCCTAAGCAAAGATATTCCTTGCTTCAGTTGAATACCAGGACCAAATCTTCCTGTGAGCCCAATTCAATGAAGACCCAGTAAAGGACTGGTTGTGTTCAAAATCTGTGCCACTCTGGGTCTTGAATAACCATGGCCAGACAGGTCTGGGACAGGTCTCTAGTGGAAGCCACAGGGCTCTGGCCCATCACCACCATCAACTTTTGTGAAATAACTTGGAGGAAAGAAAGTTGGGAAGGACATGGTAGTGGGTGACGAGAGGTGGGATGGTTCTGAAGGGATGGCTGTCTAGATAGATAAAGCTGGGCATGACAGCACACATGAACACCCCTGTAATGCTAGCAGCCAGAAGACTGAGGCAGGAGGACCAGTTGGAGGCCAGCCTGTGCTATAAAGGGAGATCCTGTCTCAAAGCACCAAAATGAAAATGGTCAAGCTAAAATACCGTAAAATCAGGGGCTGGAGAGATGGTTCAGTTTCTAGCACCCACATGGTAGCTAACAACTGTCCATAACTCCAGATCCAGGGGATCTGACACCTTTTGGCCTCTGTGGCCATTGCATGGCATGGGTACACTGATATACATGAAGGCAAAATAGTCATACACATAAAATAATTTAAAAATTACTTTTAAAACATCACAAGGTCAACTGCCAAAGTTCTATCTCTTCAGTGACAGCTTGGCTGGGGCAAGATGTAGAAGGCAGGAGGAGGCAGGTTTGCCTCTCTAGAGCACTGGTTCTCAAATAAGGTGACACCCCCACCCACCAATGTGTACGGTGCTCCTGTTTCTGCAATGCCTGGGGAAGGGAAAAACAGTAGGGCAGGGAGGGACCATGATGCTCAACACCTTGCAATTCTCTACAGCACATACAGTCATCCTGGCCAGGTGCTAACTTCTGGGAAACACTGGTATAGGAGGAGGTGGATGTACCGTCAGGGCCTGGTCAGTGCCTAGCCAGGCAGTGCCCTGTGGGCTTGCTGTAGTTTGAGATGCTTCTGACTGAGGCAGGGTATCAGCTTTGATGCGTGCCAAGGTTCTGTCTGGTTCTGATAGTTAACAAACCTAATTACTTTTAGAAGATACAGTTGACACCAAGTTCTGACAGTGCCTGGACCATGCAGCCCAGGTCTGACTACAGCTTATTCCAGGCCGTGAATCCTTTGGTCAGGCGGGATAATGAGAGCTGAGCTGACTGCAGAGGTCTCGGTCATTAGCAGGGACCCACAAAGGGAGTGCAGACAGCATGATGGGCCCTGTTGTTATGGGGTCAGCCTGCAGAACACTCAGAGCATCAGCTCAGCAAGGTGCCTGAGAGATAATTAATGGGGAATTTCCATTCTTGCAGGTGGTCTTCTGAGGCTGGTGCAGGGCAGCCCAGCTAGTTCCTGGGTGCCTGGCAGCCTCTAGCAAACCTGTTCCTGCTTAGAATCAGGGTTCTGGTAGGCCTGGTTCTGCTACCCTGTCCCCCACCAGCTCTGGGGTCATCCTGAGACCTGTCCCTGGTTTCCCTGAGTGTGCTCAAGCCTGCTCTGGATGGAGGGAAGGCTCTGAGCTCGTGATTCCTAATGTTCTACAAGGATCTGAAAGGCGGGAAAACCCAGCTGTCTCCACCTGACTTCATGGGGGTAGAGGCCACATTCTTCCCAGGGACTTAAAGACCAACGGCATCTCAAAGGCCCCACCCCTAAGCCTTGCACCCCAGGGGGTTTTCCAAGGAGGCTGGAGCACCAGAAGGGTGGACCCTCAGTGCCTGTCCATCTCTGAAGGCTTCCGTATGCTCACCTGTGCGACAGAGTGGGTTTCATGGAGCTCATGGAGTTGAGGGGGGGCTGCATGGGGAGTTTCCCAGGAGGGTCGTTCTGGCGGCTCTTCTGATGTCGGAGTAGCAGCAGGCGGCCAAGCTCCTCACACCAGGAGGACAGCAGAGCTGCAAGAAAGGACATATGGTCAGTATGCACAGTGGTCACCACACCCCACCACACTTAGTTTCTGTGGCACCCTCCTCAGACAGGGTGTTCCTGACACTGGTTTCGCTCCTGGGAGATTTGCTAAGGCTTCTTGGGAGGCCTCGGTGCTCTAAACCATGAACGTGGGCTAATGCTCCTGAAGGAAGACCCAAAGCATCTGGGGCCAAGAGTCTTCCAGGAGGGCTGGTTGGGATTCCCACCAGGCTGAGAGGCACCAGTGGAAAGTGCAGACAATGAAAAGAAAGGCAGAGATGGAGCCAAGTGTGAGCAGAAGGAAGGTGCAGACACGTCAGGGTGTGTCTAGGTACTGCTGCCCCCCTCAAACTGTCAGGGGAGCCCACAGCCTTGTACTCTAAACATGGCTTCTCACCATGGATGTGCCAAAAATCATTAAGGTTTGGATATAGTCTATGGCTTTCTTGAAGCCTGATGATGGCTCAGGAGTATTCGTTGGGCTCTCTGAAACTCACTCAGAACTTGTCCACTGAACTTGTTGACCCATCACACACAAACATACTGCTGGACCCACAAGCTTGGGATGATAGAAGATTTCTAGGGCAGAAGGTGGTAAGGGCTAAAGATAGTACTATGCAGAGCATACAAGAGCCACAGAGCTCACAGGAAAGGCTAGGCTTGTCACCACTTCTCTGTGAGACCCCTGAGGAGCTTACAAACCCTCTCTGAGCCCCAGTTTCTTGGAGGTAAACAGGGATGAAGATTCTTGCCCTATGGCTCCAGCTGTTCAAGTCATTTGCTCACAGTAACTACAGGTAGAGAGTGGCAGAGATGGAGATGGTGCACCTGTTTTGGAAGAAACCCTTCAGCAGGCAAAATCCCTTCAATAAGTCAAACCCCAGGTGGCTTTGGTTTACTAGCTTCTCCCATTTACTTAAGGAAGCCAAGTCACCCACTGTCAGCCCTGGAGGAAGATGCCAAAATGCACAAATATCAGAGTGCTAGGGATTTCAAGCTGCCAAGCCCTGGGTCCCCCTTAGCTCACAGCCCCACTGGGTCTCACTTGTATGTTGTGGGCTAAGGGACAAGTAGGACTATAGCCCTCAAGAGAGCACCTCTTTCTGCCCTAGGGGCAGTGGACACACTGATGCACCCTGCCCCTCTCTGTGGGTGCCCTTGCTGCTACCTGCACAGGAAAGAGTGTGTGTGCAAGGGGAAGATCCCACTCCCAACACTCATCTTCCCAGAAGCTAGTGAGGCTCCCAGTAGGTGCTCAGCACACATCGGCTGTGGCTGGAAGGGAAGCTGCCTATCCAAAAGAGGCTGGGCCAGACAGTGTGCTTCCAGATTGCTCCATTCTTCTCTAGGTTCTAGTTACGCTTCTTGCACAAGAGCACTGGGCATTTGGGAGCTCATCTGCACGCCAAGCACGAGGCCCACAGGATCGCAGTGCTGGGAGGCTTGCTGCCAGCACAAAGGATGAGTACAGATGGCGCTGCCTGCTAACCACCTCGCCATCCAAGTCCTGCTCTCCTGGGTGCCAGCCAGGCCACTATGGGATTCAGGGTTTTCCTTGGTTACCACAAGGGGGGCCCATTTGGTGAAGCGCTAGCCTTGTCATCCTGTCTCAAGCTTCTGGAAAGATAATCAAGGTGGGCAGCTGGGTGTAGGGCCTGGCCATGGGGACTGGTAGGCTGTGAGTGAGATGTATGTCAGGCAGTCATGCCTTCACATGCCTGGAAGTCCACAACATTGTGCCAAGAGGGTAAGAGGGGCAGTACTGAGGACCCTACTCTCCCTACTGGGAGCTTAGTGAGCACAGAGGCAGACCACAGCCACTCCTCATGATGTAGTTTGAGTTCTTACGATGGAGCAGACCAACAGGAGCTGTTTTGAGGTAGACACCACATGGGGATTTGCAGCCAGAAAGAGAGTTTGGGCATTGTTGGAGAACAAGGAGAGTGGACTGGCCAGGCAGAGGCAGGGGATGGAGTGACCCAGCCAGGTAGAGCCAAGCACACTCTGATCTGGAGAGGCCTGTCTGCTTCTCTAAGGCAAATATGGCCCGCTTATCTTCAACATGTGCATAAGCTACATGAGGTACAAGTCCTAGATGGGCAGCAGGGACAGAGGCATGCTGTGGTGTCATCCCAGGGAACCCCACAGTAGAACAGTTCTAATCCTTGCCTATACCCCTCTCTGTGGCAGGCTGGTCAAAACTGGTCCATCTGCTAACCAGGCAACCAACCTGGTGAGCCCTTGCCTTGTCCCAGGAGTCCCATTCCTAGGGGCTAACACATCTGACACCAAAGCCCTTTTCACCCTTGGACAACAGTGAGGATTCCATGTCCCTCCCCTCCTTTTACAATGTGTAGCCTGCTTAATTCCAGTATAGCTCTTGGCACACTTATGGCTGCCTCTCCTGAAGAGGGTCTGCTCTCTGCCTGGTGCTTCTACAGTCAGAGGTATACAGCTATCTACAGAGCTGGCTACAGATGTCACTCAGATCTGAGGCTACTCCCAGAAGATGAGCATTTTGGGGGGGGGGGGGAGGGCTAAAGAGGAGTAGGGAGGGGTGTTCCAGCTCTACCACAGTTTTTCTAGGCCCTTCCCAATCTGGAGTGTTTGTGTGAGGAGGGCCATCGGCCTTCTGCCCATCAGGAACTGGGAACCCAGGGAGCTGCTGGAAGCAGAGGTCAGCCACAGCCAAGTACGGGGGCATGGGAAGCCTGAATGTCTGAGACCAGGCATTCAGAGGGCCAGGGGTATGGTTACAGCAGACATACTGTTCCCTCTGCTCCAGCTGCACCCATGGTAGGGCCTGGTCTTCCTCAGGGCACAGCGCATTAAACTGCAATCTTATTTCTTGTGTGTAGTACCTAGGGAAAGCCCCCTAGAGGAGATCAGGAGGGCAGGTCTTGCAAGACATCCAGGTGCTAAGGTGGGTACAGCCCTGGGGATCTGGTCTCAGGCTGGAGGGAGTCGGGCTCCTCATTAGTCCATCAGGACACTGCACCAAGCATCCAACTGACTACCATGCTCATATTCATCATCCATGTGACCTTGGGCTAATTATATGATGTCTCTGGGACTGGCATAGAAGTGGGGACCACTTTGGACCCCAACAGCCTACTCTGAACCTCAAGCCAGATTTCAAACTACTAGCAAACTTCTCAACACAGTGAGCAAACATGCATAACCCAAAATATTTTAAATGATTCACTGAAGACTGACAACCTGGGTCCCATCCTGGAAACCATTGGTGCGAGAAGAGGACCGACTCCTGCAAACTGTTCTGACTTCCACACACGTATTTTGACATATACATGTATGCAAGCACATGTATCCAAGTACACATATGCGTGTACACACAGACTCATAAATAAAAGTTTTAAAGGATCCATTGGCTTCTCACTTTGCTAAGTGGCATTTTGTCACCAGACTCCTGCCACTCCAATCCACTGCCACCTTAGATGCCATGGTCTCTGAACACCCTACTGCATGTGGGGCTTCCTGTACTAGGTCAGACCCCCCTATAGATACTAGTAAGCTGGGAGATGCTCCCATGTACATCTTTACCTTGGGGGTCTGCTGCTGTGCTCAGGGCAAGAGTCCCAGCAGGCTGGGGTCAAAATCCAGTTTTACCCAATATCCATGTGACCTTGGGCTAATTATACGATGTCTCTGGGCCTTTATCTGTTGATGGGCAGAACACTAATCTCTGCTTGTCAGGAACATAATGTTTTGATGACACTAACACTGATAAAATGATTAAAACAGTGTCCAGCTGGTAGGTAAAGGGGTCTGTGTAGCATTGTGGTCTCTTGAGAGCCCCTGAGACACTTGCAGATGTACCTTACCCGCCTCGCCCTGTAGGTCCCAGGCCCACTGCTGCATGTCCCCAAGACACCACAGCATCCAGTCTTGCTGGCCTCTATCCTGTGCACACTTCACTGCTCTTCTGATGGTGCCTCCTCCAGGAAAGCTCCTAGTCTCTTCCAGAGGTGTTCCTGTAGCTCCCGAGGGGACCTGCGAGGAGCAGGTCCCTCTGCTTTCTAGCTATATGATGCCACACATACCATGGCTTGGAGCCCACTTCCCATCTGTAGAATGGGTTGCCTATTCCACAGAACAAATGTGATATATAGTTTGATCAGCTAACACTCTTGAGTGGGTAAGCAGAAGCAGAATGCTGGTAGTGAGGGGAATGGGGTTGGAGGCCAAGTACTCTAGAAGGCATAGCAGTTCTAGATAGGCAGCCCTGGCAACCCCGTCCACACCATGGCAGCCTGTAACACTGGGAGAGATGGAGGCCTCCACACCTAGCCACTTCCACTGTGTGACACCTTGACAAGGTCATAGGGCTGCTGTGAGGATGGCCTGAGTCACTACCCTGAGGCACAGGAACAGTACAGGCACAAGGTCAGACCCACAAGCTTGCAAGATGACTATTAGCATCAGCCCCATTATGCCTGACAGAGTGACAACAAGGAAGGCTCTAGGGCCTTGATATGTCTGTCGGCACAAGGTCAGACCCACAAGCTTGCAAGATGACTATTAGCATCAGCCCCAGTATGCCTGACAGAGTGACAACAAGGAAGGCTCTAGGGCACTTCTGATCCCAGGTCAGAGTACAGAGAAAAATGTGCTGGGTGGGTAAAAGCTCCAGAGGCCCATGGGGCACATATCATATATAGGCAGAAGTAGAATTCAGGCCCATCTGCTCATTCAGCATAAGCTTTGTGTGGGGCCTCTTCCTCCTTTCCTCTCTGAGCCACCAAGAGGGCAGAAGGGAGTACAGCCAGTGCCCTGCTGAGACACAGGAAGTGAAGGGTAGTTTCCCATCAACAGGCTATGCCTGTTCAGCTGATGCAAAGGCACCTGTGGCACCAGAAGGAAGGTGTTTCTGCCTCCCTGAGGTCCCTGGGGACAAGGCTAGGTGCCTCTATACCAGGGACGTACAGATAAGGCAGTGTGTCTATTGGATTCTGGGAATGAAGAACAAAGGAAAAGCACAGGGTTTGAGGACAGGGAGGGTATGTGTGGGGTAGGGGCAGAAAGCAGGTCTGCGAGGGTATAGAAGAGCCAGATTCTCCACATCTGTCCCCCAAGATCTTTCTAGCAACAACCCTTGTAATCAAGCACTACAAGAGTGTCCTTTAGGGCAAGAAAAAAAAAAAAAAAAAAAAAAAAAAAAAAAAAAAAAAAAAAAAAGGAAGTCAGATATAGGGGCAAGGCAGACAGGAGTGCAGAGCCCCAGGACGCTGAGGTCCTCTTGGTTGTCCTCCCTGGGGACAGGGACAGACAGGCCTTATATCTGCCTCTGTACCTACAGCTCCCAGCAAAGCTCAGAGAGGAGGCAGAAGCAACATGGCTCTAATCTGAGAACTACCAGGATGCCTGGTATGGGCTGGAGCTGTAGAGACCAGCCTTTGGGAGCCAAAGATGGGGTTAGTTGGGGTGGCAGGTGAGTAAGGCCGGGTCTTAGTATCCAAGGGGGCACACAGGCTCACTCTGGTATGGCAGAGTGGGCTGGGCTTCAGCTTGGAAAAAGGAGCAAGAGGCCAGGTGTGCTGACACATGCCTGTAGTCCCAGTACTCGCAGAAGTAGAGACAAGCAGATCTCCGTGAGTTTGAGGCCAGCCTGGTTTACATAGTGAGTCCCATGCCAGCTAGAGCTACAAAGACCCCATCTCACATAAAAATAAACAAATAACTAAATGATGAAGAAATGCATCTGGGGTTTCAAAGTCGTAGCAACAATTTGCTGGCTGTGGTGGTGCACATCTTTAATCCCAGCACTTGGGACGCAGCTCTGTGAGTTTGAAGCCAGCCTGGTCTACACAGTGAGTTCCAGCTGGCCAGGGCTACACAGTGAAACCCTTTAAAAAAAAAAAAAAAGCAGCAGGGCATGGTGGCGCACGCCTTTAGTCCTAGCACTCGGGAGGCAGAGGCAGGCGGATCTCTGTGAGTTCCAAGGCCAGCCTGGTCTACATAGCGAGTTCCAGGACAGCTGGGGTTATAGGGAGACCCTGTCTCGAAAAGTCCAGAGGGGGAAAAAAAAAAAAAAAAAAAAAAAGAAACAAGAGACACCCAGGTGAGGAGGTTTAGACAGAGGCTGAGATTGACTGTAAGATCCAGGAACCAGGAAGGACCAGATACCAGATGCAGGGAGACGGGCCCGAGCAAAGCTTTAATATGGTGCTGCCAGGGAACCACATGAAGAATGAAACATGGGTGTTTTCAAGCCCACCAAGCAAAGGCTGCTGGGGAGCAGAGGGCTGTGTGTGCATGTGCAGTGTATTTGTGTGTGTCGGGGGGGGGTGGTATTCTGAGAACAAGGACACCCAGAAAGGATGCTGAACTGACTAGGAAGAGGCCTGCAAGACATAGAGGGGACGCCTTCCCTGCAAACCACACCCTGGGAATGGGAAGATACAAGGAAGATTCACCAGTGATGTATTTTAGATGCACCGGGGACCATGACATAGCAGCATGGTAAGTGGTGGCATTTCCTAATGGAGAAGTCTGGGGGCCTTGCCTGGTGAGTCAGAGGCAGGTTAAGAACCCCCACCCCCCAATCCAAGTTTCTGTTCTAAGTCTACTGAAGTCCCAGGAGCACTTCCGGCTACCTTAAGATCTGCCGGTTTGTGTGGCCCACTGGTCACTGCATGCCAATTTCTCTGTAGCTTGTCCCCTAGACAAGCCACTAAGCCCAGCACTGAAATTCAATAGATCAGCCCATCATTTGTTCCAGTCTCCACACATGCCTGCCACCAACCTACCCTGCTCTGGGTCATCAAGAGTTTCTCCACAAGTGCTCGCATCACCTCTGGGGGAATGGAATATGTTCAATGGAAGCAGATGGTGCCATGAGTCAGGCTAGCTGGGTAGACACGGGATTGAAGGGACTTGCTTTCCACAGCCCTGGCACCCAGTGGAGCATTTAGCACAAACTACGCAGCCAACACATGACTAACAAGTTGCAGTGAGTCACAGACAGAAATAGCCTGGTACGTGAGAGGATGAGAGAGACGGTCAGTCAGTCACCGCATCTAAGACCCAGGCCACAGGGCAGTGCTTGCGGCTCACCAATTCCCAGGGGACCAGGAGCAAGGGCTGTGAATGCAATCCTATTACTATCTGTCAGAGACTGGCACTGCTACCACATAAAACCTACCACAGAGATCAGTGACATGTTTCACAACATGCACAACCACATGGTAATAGGACAAAAGGGGAGAAGCTTACAGAAACAGTGTAGGTGGCCTGGAGACAACTGCCACCTGGGTGTCCGCCTACATCTCCCACGGGGTACCCAAAAGAGAAAAGAGATAGCCTTTTATCCACCTGCCTGGGGTCAGGCCGTGCCCTCCCATCCTTCTCTTTCATCTTCTAAGGTTCCACTAACTGGAGCCTGGGGTGGTCAGAGGCCAAGAGTCTCCTGCTTGGGTTGGGAACTCCAGACCATCCCAAGAAGGACACATGGGCCTGGGTCATCCCTTCATTCTATGTGCAAAATGAGGAGAATATAAGAAAGAACCACTCCTGCTCACAAGACCTAGTCTGAGGAGTGCCTAGACAGCAGACCAGGCTGTGTTTTGGAAGTATATGTGAGGAGCAAATCTCACTCCTGAGTTGAGGGTTAAACAAGCTCCCAGGGAAACGCAGACGCCACGGCCAGCAGGCAGAGAGCTTTCTCTGAGAATAAAGTCTGACTGGTTTTCTTTGCTGTCCTCCTTTGCAAGCCCTCCAAAGATGAGATGCTGGACAAACAGAAAACAGACCTGGTTCTTTGTGGGTCTTTCTCAAACTCGTAACAGAACCATACAAATGTGTATAAATGCTAAAAATTGCCCACCTTTGGGTTTGATGTTCCCTGGGGTGTGCAGTGTTATCCTTGGCACACAACAGTCTCCATATACAGTGTTTCTCTGCGTGGCTGCTTCCTTGGAACTCACCCTGACAGCCACTTCTGCCTCAGCTCCCATGCCCAAAGTGCTAGGGGGCCAGCCTTGCTAGGCCCACTATCCACAGGACTGGACAGTCTTTGTAGCCATCATCCCACATGGGCCAGCTTGGGGAGGTCCCCAGAGTTCACAAGTGGCCCTGTAGGAGACGGGTGACAGGAGCCAGGGCACCTACCCGTTCTCATGGTCATGTCTCCAGCAGAGTCAGGCGGTTGAACCTGTATCCCTGGAGAACAGAACTGTCCCTGGAATTGTCACTCTGCTATCTTGGCATGAGGCTGCCAGGGTGAGTTTCCTGTTGTCTTCCTCTCCTGAGCATCCCCAGAAATGGAGAAATGGCCTCAGCCCCTCCCCTAGAGGAGCCCACACAGGAAGCACATGATCTCGAGAGGGTCTGGAGGTCTAAGCCCTAGGCTGGTGCAGGCTGTTGACCTGGTGGTGCAGCCTTGGGGCTCTACAGGCACATCTGTACAACAGGTAATCATTCTGGCCTTGGTCACCCTGCTATGACTGGTAAGGACCTGCCCATGCTGAGGGTGCACGAGTAGTCCTCCTTCTCAGCTGTTTGGCACCCTTAGCTCTACTCTGGCCTCCCATGCCACAAGAGGAACTGACCTAGGGTGATACTGTTAATGGAGAAAGGGGTAGTGGGGAGCAGAGTTCAAATATGTTCACTCCACAGGACAGTGTTTCTGCCATCGGTGCACGGTGCTTCCCTTTCACATTCCCAGTCTGTGACACCACGTCTGAGAACAGGGCTGTCACTAGGAGAGACCTAGGTACCATCTCAAATTATGTGAGTCTACCAATTCCCGATGTGACCATGCAGCATTTGCCCTTTTCGGGGCCACATGGAAGAGGCAGGAGTCACTATGTTCAAGAGCCCAGGAGAGTGTGTGGGTGGAACTCCGCAGCCTTAACTGAGGGGTCAGGCCTTCAAAACATCGTTCCTAGTGGACAAGGAGCTGGACTTTGTTGGTACTGACAATGGCCCCTGGTTTTACTTGGAGGACGCTCTTCTGAGGAAGTCTGTTCCCTACTGTCATCTCCATCACTGTGTGGTGAAAAGGGCAAACCCAGGAAGGCTGCCTGCTGGCACACTGGCTGTGTGAATGCCACCAACACCCCCACCTGCCTCCCCCTGTCCTTGCAAGAATCAAGGCTCTACATGCAAGGACTGGCCAGGTCTGGAGTGAAGCCTGCCTGGGGTGAGACATGCACGGGAGTTCACAGCCTGCTCCCCCAGTCCTAGGGAAGCCAGGCCCTAGCTTCTAGGATCCTGTGGTCTGGCGCAGCCTAGAGTGGCCTCAGGCCATCCCTCCCTTCCAGAACACTCCTGCTCACTCCCACCCCCTCTCCCTAGGGACTCTAGGGTTGGCAGAAGCTGGAGTCTCAAGGCGTGTGAACACACCCTGGGAACTGAACTCTGGGGAACCTTGGGGCCTGCAGGACTGATTCCCAAACCGGTTTGGCTATCTCTCTCCTAGTGGAGGCTGGGCGGGTTGAGCAGGATGGGACCCAAAGAGATGCTAGAAGGGTTGAGACTCTGTGGGCTTCAGGAAAAGTCAGGTCTGAAAAATGCCCTGCCCACTTCTTAACACCATCTGGGCCAGTTCGCATAACTCAGGTTCAACTGCTAAGATACTGCAGTGCAAGGTTAAGAGCTTGTTTTCATCAGTAAGTGTCTTTGCTTCAAGGGTGGAGGGAGGTTTCCCACCTCTGCAAAGCATCCTCTTAAAGAGCTGTGGACCCAGGGATGGTCCTGCACTGGGCTGGGTTGCAGGGCAGCAAGCTGCTTCTGTTGGCTAAAAACAGCTGGTGGGGAGCTGCCTATGGGGACTGTACCCTTATGAGGTACTGGCTCACCTGCCCTCCTCCCACAGAGTTCCCCCTGCTCCCCACCCCCCAATAGAAGGAAAACTACAGCCCTCATCCTGGAGAAGTTAGGAGCCTGTCTCGGGCTACAGCTGAGGCTGTGACAGGAAGTGACCAAAACTGGCTTTTGTCATCTTACATCCTAGAGATGGACATTTGCTGGTTGGGGGGTTGCAGACCACTGCAGTGGGAAATGAGGGAACTATATTAATAACAAAGCAAGGGGGCTGGCAAGAAGGCTCAGTGGGTAATGGTGCTTGTTGTCAAGCCTGACAACCAAGTTCCACCCTTCAGGATCCAAATGGTAGAAGGGGACTCCAGGTGAGCTGTCCTCTGACCTCCATGCCCCCATAAATTAAACAAACAACAAAGCTAGGGCTGGAGACCATAGTTCAGGGGTAGAGCATTTACCTAATGTGCTTGATGCCTGGGTTCAATCTCAGTTCAACAAAGAAACAAAAAAACAAGTGTGGAGCGTAAGGAAGGGGCCCTGAGTAGGACACACCAGTTTTCATGAGAAGCTGTGGAGGACCAAGGACATCTCCTTCCTCCCCTTACTTCTACCTCCTTCTTGCCTCATGGAGCATCCAAGCAAGGGATAGCCAGGAGGCCCCTAAGGCATCCAGGAGATGAGGTCAGTCTGCTTGGGAGGCCAGGATACTTGCCCCAATCTGGCCTTGGGTTTACAGGGTGAGAAAGGAGACACACTGTGCCTGGAGCCACGGATAGGCCTCATTCCGGTAGGAAGAGTTGAAAGACCATGTTTACTCCTACAGGCTAAACAACACTGCCCTTCGCTCTCTCTCAGGGAACTGGGGGGCTGAGGAGTTATGAGAACAAATTTTCCCTGGACAATTTACTTCTCTGAGACTTTTCAGCATGGTCTGGCTGTTGTTTTCCCAAGGTAAGAGGCTGGTATGAGTTCCACTCTTTCCTATGACAGCATAGAACCCCAGTTTGAGAACATGCTGTGGTTAGATGGCAACAGAGGACCAGTTTGGATAGTGAGCAACACTGTTGTGCACTGTTTTCAATCCTAGAGGGAGCCAAGAGCCAGCACAACCACTCCCAGGGTCCCTCAAGTATTTCTTTCCACCCAGCCAGAGTTCATGTGGTGTGACTAAGCCTTGGGTAGGTGCTGACCCCACAGCATCTTTCTTTCTACAAAGGAAGGACCCAGGCAGTTCCCAAGACTCAAGGAATGGGGGTGGGGCATGGTGACAAGGGGCAGGGGAGATTGGGGTGGAGGTGCTCACTGGGTGACCCTCCACTACTGGGTTTAGTTTCAAGCTACTGGTGGAGGGCAGACTCGGGCTAGCACCTGCTGACCAGACCCTCTACTATTTTCTGCCTATAACCCTCAGACTTGTCACGTCACCCTACCATTCCCCGCTCCTCTGACCTAGTTAAATTTTAGAACCTCAGGATCCTGGTGCAAAAAAAAACCACAGATGAGGACCCCTCCCTCCAACTCTCGAGTCTGAGAGGGCCCAGGTTTAGTATCAGCTATGCCCATTCTGTAATCACACAGTCGCTTTTATGTAGGAGGCCTGACACCACCTGGCTGCTTCAAACACGACATGAAGATTGGTCAGAGGTTGCTCTCCCGCCAATCTTCCAGTGGGTTCTCCACCCAGAACTTTGTGGCTGGGGCTGTCTTTCCACTCAATCAGGAAGAGCACAGTTCATTTCTATGCCTTTTCTAAGAAAGTCTGAACGTGGGTACTTGATGGGACTGGGGCAACTACCTGTGCCTGGCTGGGATCACAGGGTTGATTGGCGGATGGTCCTGCTGCATGAAAACGCCAGACCAACCTCTGTTTATCCTACTGAGCCCTCCTTCTGAACCACAGGGGTCCCTCACACATCCCTAAGAACATGTCACTTTCAGAATGCCTGCTACTTGTTTAGTCACAAATGTACTCAGTTTCAGATGGATACTATTTGAAGGAACCTGGACAGACTCTAGAGAGCACTGGGGGGTGGGTCAGGCAATGAGATCCTTTCTATCTGGATGAAACAATTCTTTGTGGATTTCCTGAAATATCCAGTAGCCTTGTTGCAGTGAAAATAAGAATGGCTTACAATGATTCTATTTACATCCAGGGTTTCCAGGCTATACCTGTTACTCAGTATGTAACACATGGTTGAATCCATGTCCTGGATAGGGGCAGTCCCATGGCAGGACTGAACCATCTGATCTCTAGGAGAGACAATTTTCGCCTGGTCCTCAGAATCAGTAGGAAGGCTTGTTACAAGACAAGTGCTAGGCCCTACTCCTGTAGGGTTTCTGATTCAGTGGGTCTGGGGTGAAGCTGAAGAATTTGTCTTTCTACCAGTTCCCAGGTGATGGTGATCACCTGTGGTCCAGAGGCCTCACTTTGAGAAGCATTGTCTTTGCCAAAGGCACGGCTGAGCTCAGAGGCCAGCAGGATGAAGTGCTCCCTCAAGTGCTGGGTGAATGGATTCAGGAGAAACACCCTTCTTTCTCCCTTTCATTAAAGAATGCTCAGAAGTTCTCAAGACCTGGGCTGTGTGCAAATATTCTCCAGGGCTGCTGTTGACCTCCCCTGACCTTTGATCCTGGTCTGTGGAGATCCAACCTTGGACTCTCCCGTAAAGAAAGAACAATTGGGCAGGAGACAGGAGTGGGTGAGGCTCTGGTTTTACCTTCAGAGTTAGGAGTAAGACCCTGGTGGATGGAGCAAGCACCTGCTTTACCTGTAGGTGATGGCTACAGGTGGAGAAACTGATTCAGCCCAGGCCCTGTTCTGGGCATTCTGTCTGAGTGGTCTCATTAAAGCATCCACTATTATGAACCTTGCTGCCTGCGCCTAGTAGCCCTCAGTGCCACCTCCTGGTGGCTTGACTGAGTGGTCTTGGAACACTCTATGCCCTGTGGCCAGCATCCCAGGGGGGCTGTAAGGGCCATGGGATCTTAGAAACAGCCCCAGGTACAGCAGGGTGGGAGACAGACAGCAGCCTGGGCAATCTGCAGTTCAGGCCTGGCTCCGTTTCTCTTCCAGAGCTGCTGGAGGAGGCCGTCATTTGTTTAGGCCTCCGCAGTGCTTAATCACCACGCAGTGCTTGCTCCCTCCGCCCCTCCAGTGCCTGCTCTCTCTCCCTGCAGGAAACAGCTTTCGCCTTCTGCCTCTGATGGAGGCCATGAAAAATTAACACCATGAAAGAGGAAAAGAGAAGGAAACACTGTGGTGAGGGGAAGGCAGGGGGCGGGGGGAGGTTTTGTATGGCCAGCTGGCTAAGCTGAATGGGCACCATCAGGGCAAGCTTCGGGCAGGAGGGGCTGGCCTTGGCCATCTAGCAGGGCCACAGGGTCATGAATGGTGGTCAGCAGGCTGCAGCAAACCTGGTTACACCCCCTGGGGAGACAGATTTCAGTCTAGACCTTCCTGGGATCTCTAGCCCATGGAGACTCTGAGGATGAGAACAGATTCTTTCTCTGACCTTAAAAGAGCCAGGTCATGCAGGGATGCGTCCTCAGGTCAGCTACAGGCCAGGCAGAAACAGCATAGTCCTTTTCTCTATTTTCCTGATAGTTCTGGGAAGCAGTCATCACTACCCCTATTTTATAGTAAAAGACTGACTCCCAGAGAGGTTGAGGGACCTGCCTGAGGGGCAGCCAGCAAAAGCAGAGGACAGGGGGATCGATCTACTTTGAATGAGCAAACTTACAAAACTCTTTTCACTTACAAAATTCTTAGAGAGCTGACATGTCAGATAGAAGCCAGAATAGGGAGTGGGGCTCCTGACCCACGGTTCTCCCCATACTTGATCCCACCTCCTGTTCTCTTAACTCTGAAGTGTAATCTGACATATAGAAATAGAGAAGTAGAAAAACCCAGTGTCCTTCAGCTCTAGCCCTGTCACTCAGTTCCTCTCACTATGGACCACTGGGGTGGTGGCTTCTGGTTTACCCTCACTGCCTGGACCTCCACAGTCAGGGTGTCCCAGACTTTCTAGTTTATAAACTGCAACACCTCCCAGCACTGCCTTGCTTCGCTGCTCTGCTGAGCAGTAGTTACTGGCTTTAAAAAATCTTCTCAGCTGACTCTCTAGTCCCCATCTGGAACAAAAGCTTTTCAGTGCTGGTTTCTTTGTGGCATCCACTACCACATTCAGTGCTTAGGAGCAGTGCCTGGCACTTGGTGACAAGCATCACTGTGGGAAGCCAAGCACGGGGCAAGGTGGGGGCCCCTTCTACATGCTATCACAAACCCTTTTTCAAGAATGGAGATTTCAGGCCCAATACATTACCACTCCCAGGGACTGGACTGTCTGTTCTGTGCTGTGTCTCCTTCAGGAACCCAGACTTGACCTGAAAATGTGATCTTTACTTCACACTATAGACCAAAAAGTGTGGGTGTAGGGCACGCACAATAATATACTAGCTAGCCAGTGAAATAGGGTAACTTCACGATCTCGGGGTCACCTAAGACTCTCAAGGAAGATACACTAGCACTAACCATAAAGGAAAGTTGAACAAGTTTCATCCAGTACGGTGAAGAACTTCTGGTACTCAAATACCCCATTAAGAAAGTGAAAAGGCCAGCTGGCTGGAGGAGAGGAGAGAATCTTGAGATGGAAGCCACACAGCCCAGGGAGGAACCCAGGTTGAAGGGCTCTGGAGAGCTGGGCTCAAGACTGTGCAGTGATATAGGAAGGCTTCTCAGAAGAGGCAGAAGCTGAGTCTGTGTCCCTTGTCTCCATTTCTAGTCTCCTCTTCCTTTCCTACCCCCATGAAAACCCAAGACTTTAAGACAGAGAGAAGAGCCCAGGCCCCCCTTCCCTGCTCTGTGCAGAGATAACCAAGCAAGAAGAAACAAATTAAAGAGCCCAGGAGCCTGGTGGGGCTTTGGGAAGTTTGACTCGACAGGGCAACAACATTTAACAAAGCTCACATCATCCATCATTTGGGCCCAGCCATTTAGATACTGGGCATTTGATTAAACTAATATGGGTGGCTGGGGCGCGGCATGGCTGGGTGCTTCCTACCCTCGCCTACAAATTAGACAGTCACACACAATCCGATTACCTTGACTGCCACATTTATCTCGTGAGAGGGGCCATCCATCACTCCTCAGCGGCTGGCTCTGCCCGCCCCATGCTAACTCCATAAGTAGGTGAGTCAAGTTTGTCCCCAAAGTCACATCAGGTGATATTTTCCTGGTCATTGAATTTGGGATCTGCTGGACACCTACTGGCCTGCAGCCCTCTGTGAGCCTTCCCCAGGCTCCTGAAAGGGGAGGGATCTAAGCTGGGTAACAAAGCGGAGCGCATGTTGCTGCCACCGGAGATTCCCAGTTACAGCAGGTGGGCATGTGTCTGTGTCCCAGCTTGCCTCCAGCTGAGATCCTGCCCATGGCTTGTCACCCACCACATCCTCAAATGTCACACTAGAAAAATGGCTCAGTAACAGTGCAGGAGTGCTATGGAATTTCCCCAACAGTGGGAATGTTCTAGATCTGTACTGCTGGCAACCAGAGGCAGGGCCGCATGTGGCTACAGTGCACTTCCTGTGGCCCTGCGAATGAGGAGTTGAGCTTAAGTCTCATTTAAGTTTAATTCACTAAATTCAAGTGTCAATGGCCACCTGGGGTCCCTGCTCCTGTGGGGTAGCACAGAGCCGGCAGCTGCCATCAAAAGCAAGGTGTTTTGAGCATGCCCAGTGCCGAGCATGACCCTGGACAAATACTGACAAAGCCTGGATCCTTCCCTTCTGGATCACCAGACCAAGGACAACCACGCTGATATCTGCAGAGCAGGGAACAGGCGGCACAGTCGCTCTCGGGTCACATAATACAAGATTTCCTACTTAATCTGTGGCTCAGACGTAAAGGCACATGAGGGGTGGAACCCGAGTCCAGGTCTCTGTGGCTTTCAGCTTCATCTTTCCACGGACTGGATACCTGGTGCTCCAGGAGATGCTTACTAAGAGTGGAGGCCATACAACCAGCCTCTTACTGTAGGGGCTAAGACAGTGCTGGCAGGCCCAAGGCCCCCTGAGTCAGGCTTATCAGGCCTGCTCTAGCCCCTCAGGTTCAGCAGGGGTAGTATGCCAAGGCACTGGCATTTAGGGCAGAGATGAGAATCCATCACAATGTTTGGGTCTACTAAGTCCAGATGGGAAGCCATCCTAGGGCTTTTGCAGGGGGACCAGTGATACGGAAGGAGCAAGAACCCAGAGAGGACAGGCTGCCTCTGGCCTCCCAGGTAAGTGAGCAGGGCTTGGAGGTCTGGCAGATAGGTGGGGCTCAAAGTGGCTTTGGGTAGCAAGGTCCTGAGGGCTGTGAGGAAGTTCTGACTCCCAGGAAGCCACAGTCCCTTCACAGCACAGTGGGGGATGACAGAACCCATGTGAAGGAACAACAGTGCATCAGTTGGGGCTTGCTCCCATGACTGATGTCCAAGATCACCGGCAAGTCAAGCACCAGGTGAAACCACTGCCTGCCTGCAGCAGGCCCAAAGACATGGCAGCTAGTGACAAGCCGTCAAGTGGCCTGAAGACCCAACTACTCACAGGCTGGTTATGTGGCCTGGACCAGGTCATGTCATTTGGCAACTTGGCTTTTAAAATCATAAACTGGGACACAATCACAAGTATGTTTGAACCCTCTTGTGAGGACCAGATAGGACAGACCAGGGAGTCACTGGCAGTACAGACTTGGCTCCACATGACAGACCCTGAGTTTTCCAGTGGCATACAGGCAGGTTTCCTGGGAGCAAGGGGTAACTTCAGTATAGCCTGAATTGACCCCAGAGCCCCCGTGCCCACCTACAGCTGGAGCTTAACAGCCCAGACTTCAACCTAGAGGCATCCTGCTGTTCACAAACCACTGGCTGGGAAGGAGCAAGCTCTGGCTGCTACCTGGGATGAGAAGCCTGTGGGGGGCTGACCTGGAAGAGCCACAGGTGAGAAGAGAACAGGGAAGAAGGGTTATAGCTGATAAGGCTCCCCAGAACACCCTCTTACTGTCCCAGTTTTTAGGAACACTTAGCTATTCACACATTCGTATAAAAAAGTTTTTAACAAATTGTGCCAAGAGGGGCAAGGGGCAGTAGATAAAGGGCAAAGAATGAGGGAGGGAGGGGTAAACAGCAGGCAGCTCTCCCCAGCAAGCTATTTCCTTAATGCCAAAGAAGGCATGACAGAGCACCCCAGTGGGGACCCTCTGCTACCAGGACCACTAGAATTCTCCCACCCCGCCCCAAAATGCCAACACGCCTTTGTTGCCACTTAAACCAATTTGGGGGTAATTCTGCAGGCAATTGTCTTCCGATTTACAACTCAGCTCTGTGATTGCATCCAGGCTGATGGTTCAGGCTGTAATTGTATGGTAATCACTTCTGTTTATGATCGATGCGGAAATCACTATTGTTTTCCAGCAGGCTTGTTAAATCCAAGAAGTGCAGGGGTGGGCAGGGAGGGTTTATTTCTATGAGCTGGAGCCCCGGGAAAATGAAATTAAGCAGAGCAACCTAATGGGTGGGGGAGGTGGCTCAAAGACACCCTTGTCATCTCAGGAGTAGAGAGACCTGCAGGAACAGAGACAGGCAGAGGCACAGAGACGTGGCAGGCAGCAAAGGCCCAAACAGGGAGAGAGGAAAGAGGATACCCAGGCTGAACAGTTTGGGAAGGAGTGGCCTGAAACTCAGATTCATACAGAAATGCCCAGGGGGACCCCACAGTCCCAGAAGAAGAGGTGAAGGTGGTGTTCCACTGGACAGGGGCCCCTTTATACCTCCATGCGACATTGACCAGCCCTACAGAGGCTGGAGACAACACAGATGCCAAGTAGCAGGCTGGCCACTGGCTGTCCTCAGCCTGGAATCTCTTACTTTTCCCATCTCAGACCTGTCTGTCTTCTCCCTGTCTCTGCCCAGAGATTGTCAACCTGCTGCCTGGAAACAAGGTGGCAGATGGCACCTGGGGGCCCAGGTGGCAGGAACACCAGAGTTGTGAGCTGAGCTGCTGTTTTGGGGAGTGAGGGGAGCTGCCCACCTGGCGGGCAGAAACCCGAACCTCCCAGAGGCCACAGGGAATAGGCCTGGGATGGGTGGGGGGCAATGCCTTCCAGGGCAGTGGCAGATACCTTGAGGCACAGAAGGACAGAGCCAGATGGGCTGGAGGCTAACAGCCCTGCAGGGTGTGAGCGGGCACCAGCTGTCGTGTGAAGTTCAGGCAATCCTGAAGGTTGCAGGCTGAACCTGGCTATAAGGCATATGGTTTCACAACTGCATACCTTTCCTTCCTAGCAAGAATAGATGGGGACCATGGGTCACTGGGGCTGAAAATCAGGATGGTGGTGAAAAGCAATAGTGCCCATTCCCTTTGCCTCTCTGAGAAGCCTTTTCCACCCACCAGAACTCATGGCACCAAAGGGCACCTTCTCCATGACTGCCCCCAGACCTAGCTGTAGGTGTGGCCCTAGTTCAGGTTAGCCCTGGGTGACTATGGCAGTTGCTTCAGTTCAGCTCAGCAGTGAGTTCCCAGCTGGACAGAAAAACGGTTTTAGCATCCTCCTCACCAATGGCAGCCTGGGCTCAAAGCCACCCAGACCCTGGGGCTATGGCTTTCCTCGTGGCTGAGTGCTAGGCTCTGCTTTTGTGCCCTGCGCTATGACTCCAAAGGCAGCTGGGGCCCTGGGATGGTAGGCAACAATTTCAATTTGTGTGGGTGGTGCTATATCCTTAGCCCTTATCTGCTTTAATTTAAATCTATTGGGAGCAGGTATTTCAGCCCTCTCTTGGATGGTGAAGGCCATCCCAGGGCCCTTCAGACCTTCCTGGAATTCAGGCCTAGACTTACAGCCATCTACTTTGCCCTGTGCCATGTTGGACCCTGAATGGGCTGACTCCAGCTACCTACCTAGGTAGGACCTTAGCAGGACATGGCAGCACATGCTAGAAGACCCTAAAAGTGAATGCGCCTCATTAACTTCTGTAAGAAAACAGACTATTTCTCCAGGGGCTATCTTTCTAGATGTAAGCAAGCTGTAGTTATTTAATTTTAAAGCAAAATCAAGTTAAAAAATGAGAATTGAAGCTACAATCAAGTTTTCTAAGTGTAGAGGCAAAACCTGAGGTCAGGGGAAGGGGCTGTATTTGAGTATGAGTGTGGCTTTTACACAGCTTTGAGTGGTGTGTGTGAAGACCTGGGCAGCCATACTGTGCATGTTGATGTGTGTACATCAGTAGCATCCTTCTGCTCAGGGGTTCCCCTAACCGAGTCCTAGACCCCAGTGAAAAGTCTGCTGTCTTGATTTCCAATTCCTTCAGGCACTGCAAGGGAAATGAAAGACAGGGCTTATGGGCAGGGGTGTTTCCTAGTCATGTCAGATTGTTTCTGGAGTCTCTGACAGCAGAAAGCTAGCCTCAGCTCCACCTGACATCCCATATTCCCTGGCCCTGGGTGTCTTTTCAGTTCATAAGAACACCTCTTTTTCCAGTGAGAAAGGGCAACACAGACCAGAAAGTTCTTTCTGGACTCTGAAGAGCTCTAGAAACATCTGTCAACTGTCACCAAAAGTTTGGAGACAGCTAATGACCTCTGACCTCAGTCTTCACTTTATGTCAGTGGGTGTTTTCTCTCCTTGTCCCCTAGTGGGCAAGAGGACCCAGGATGGGATGGTAAATCATCATGAGGGAGAGGTATGAGTTGGCCACAACCAAAGACTGGGCTTTCAGGGCACTGAGACTAACCTTCCCTGGGTCCTTCAATCCTGGCACTAAGCAGACAGGGAAACTGACAAGCCCGTTTTTCAGATGAGGAAAAGAGAGGACCCGAGAGGTGAGCAACTTGTTAGATGCTCAGGTGCTCTATTATAAAAACAACCTGAAAGTGTCTTTGTACAGGTAGCTACCCGGACCTGTGTAGCATATTTCCACCCCTGGAGACAGGTGAGAGGAAGCTGTGGGTACCAGGACATACTTTTCGGAGAACCCATGGGATACCATTTCCTAAAGCTTGAGAGCATCCTAGTGCAGTGAAACTTCCAAGGTCTGAGTGGGCAGCTTAGGTCCTTCCACTCCTGGGGGTCATCCCGGTTTGGCAGGTGCCTCATCCCTGTCTGGAGAGTTACCACAGGAGAAGCTCTAAGGAACACTCTGCTCTGTTGGAGTGGCAGGCCTGCCTTCCTGTGGGCATGGCTCAGGGCTTGCTTCACAGGGGAAGGGGTAGCTGGGGCTCCACCGCTGCAGCTCAACACCATGTAACCACTGACATCTACACGAAGCATCCTTTGTGCCAGGTACATGGACTTCTCACAGACATGCTGCCAACACCCCATGAGCCTATAAGCATGTACAAAACCCATAAGAACACCATCTCACACCCTCATCTAACCATGATTCAACTTGGAATGGTCCTTCACACACACACATGTAAACCCAAGTAATACTCGAGTACAAATGTCCCAACTTACATTTCTTTCTCCAGCACACACCCACTTACAATAGGCCCACTCTACTTTACCCTCAAGATGTATGTGCAGCGCTGCACACTGAGTGCCTTCCAGTCCCACTGTGGGACTTTAAGCTCCCAGAGGGCAGAGGCCCCACCTGAAGCCTGCTGTTTTGTTCGTGTTCGTTCATGTCTTAAAGACATCCTAGCATACACTGTTAGTCCAGGGTACTGAATATATTCACTTGAGTGAACTACAGCTATGAACTTGAAATACAATGTTTCTGCAGAAGCCCAGGAGGTACATACTGAATGCTAAAGTGCCTGGCTGGGGTGGGGGGTGTCCACGGGTGTGTCTCAATCACAAGCACAGGAAGGAGGGAGGGTGTAGACTGGGGTCCCCAGAAGAACATGCTCACATCCCGGGTAGGCTACATTTTACAGAGAAGGTACAGCTAAGAGTCTGCTGCCCCAGATGAGGAAGTTCTCAAGCTCAGAGTCATTCAGGTGGGAGATAGGAAGGCTTAGCTAGCAGCTACCCCAAACCAGAGAGGTGTTGAGGGAAGCTGGTCTGACCAGGCCTTTGTAGAAGTTGGGTTCTAGTTAGGAAAGTCTATGAGGCACCTCTGAAGGTGGTGAACCCCACAACCTGGGAAGGAACCCCAGAGTAGAAATCTCCATCACAGCAGCTGTCACCGGAGAGGAGCAATTTTACTTAGGTCATTCAATGCTGAGACGTTTACAGGCTCCTCATCAGCCTGGCCCTGGTGAGACTTAATTCTAGGTGGAGGGGGTGGACTGGAGGGCCTTGGCAGTGGTGCTTCCTTTGTACCCCAAGCAGCATGCCTGCTGCCCACTAGGCCCTTGTGTAGCAGCAGGACAAAGAAGCCAGATCTTGGGCTCTGAACCCAGAAAGGAAGCCAGAGAGGGGCCTTTGCTTCTTGCCCTGTCCTAATGTGATCTCCAGGAGCCTCTCTTGCCCCTAGTTAGCTCCCAGATCCCTAGAAACCCAGCAGTCATAGCTGTGTAGGGGCCAGTGGGTGGGGCAGGGGTTTTATGTATCGGGTACAGCTACTCTGAAGTAGGGTTTGCCTTCCATCCTGGGCATCCCTGGTACTACCTGGAACAGTGGAGGACTATGGTTCACAAATAATAAGTAGATAATACCCAGGCTGACCTCAACCCCCTACAGAGAAGCTACAAGCCTTTCTTTCCTCTCAAACATTAGATGAGCTCTGAGCTCATGGTGAAGAACTGGGCGACCCCAGGACAAGCAAAGCACCCAAGTTCCTCAGGCTCAATGGAAGGCAGGACTTCTTCATAATCACCAGTCCAGGGCTGTGCTGAGCAAAGTCACCATCATAGAGGTGCATAAGAAGGGATGGTCAAGGCTGCAAAGTGTGACTGAAAGTCCTCCTGCAGGGGGCAGGAGGATGGTGCATCTCCAGAGTAGGCCCTATACAAGTACAGAGAGACCTTGTGACAGAGCTGAGGACAGCTAATAATTACCTAGGGCTGACTACATCCCTAGTACTTTGGGCATGAGAAGTCAGGCCTGGAACAGATCCTCCACTCAGCAGCCTACCCTCTGTAGGGATGCAAATTCCCAAGCCTCAATACAGCTCTACTCACAAACCCTCTCTTAGAAATCCAGGGGCTTCCAGACCTCCATGAAACACAACTGGGCCTCTGTAGGAAGCTCCTGTGCAAAGCACCACAGGTCTGCCTTAAGAACCTAGTGTGCAGACTCCTAGCTCACACCTCAGGAGGGAAATGAAAGTGGCTGCATGGGTGCCGGCCCCATGTGCACTTCCTCCACAGCGAGGACACGTGCTGGGGCTTCCCAAGCCTAGTCAGTCAGCCATTGGCTTCTGACAGGGACAGTCCTGTACCTTCACACAGCAGGCATCAAGCAGTGAGCACATAGTCACTCCTCTCCACACCATTTCAGGCTGTTCTGTTACAGTGGTCAATCAGGAGGAAGAGACAGACCCCTCCATAGGTCACAGCCAAGACTCTGGTCACTGTACAAAACAAGAAACTGAGGTCCAGAGGGGGCTGTGGGCAAGGCAGGTTGAGAGAGAACTCAGATCTCTCAGGCTTGGGAATAGCTGCTTCTGGAGCCACAGGGGATTTAAGTCAAGCTGATTACTGAACAACAGGGCAGACACCAAGCTAGGCGTTCTTCAGCCCCATAGCCCACCACGGACTGCCAGGGAGGCTCCATAGCTCTGTTTTATCGATTAGGAAACAGAAGTTTAACGTGACTTACCCAAAGTCACCTAGGAAATGACAGATGTGGTTTTCATAATTACTTTCCAATGCTGCCTGGGAGCACTCTGGGTGGTCTTGTTTTAAAAGCCTTGGGGGGCTGGGCAGGTAGGCCAGGGTGGGGGCAGGCGGGTCCAATGAGTCTGAGGCTCCCTGCAGATCCTGCCTCCCACAGATCTCAGGGTTCCAAGAGCTCTCAGTGCCTCTTAGGGACAGCACTGCCCAAGAGAACTTCCTGGCCTGCTGAGATGTTCACTCCCTACACCATCTGATATGGCAGCAACCAGCCCCAAGGGCAACCAAGAACTTGAAGTGTGGCTTGGCTACTGTGACTGAGGAACCGAAAACTCCACATTATCTCATTTTAACTAATACACTTAAATAGCGATGTGCTGGGCATGGTAGCTCATGCCTGAGGCCAGTCTGGGTTACTTAATGAGACCTTGTCTCAAAAAAGTAACCCCAAACGAAAAACTAATAAATGAATAGCTAAATAGATGCATGTAGCTCGTAAAGGTGGGGGCCCCAGGAAAGGCAAAGACTCCTTACATTGTATATCATACAGTAAGCTTGGTTGGCACTTGGGAGCTGAGCCAAGAACCCATGCACATGTCTTCTCTCTCTCTCTCTCTCTCTCTCTCTCCTCTCTCTCTTGGCACTTCTACCTCTGCCCCCTGAGTGCTGAGATGACAGATGTGCCCCACCACACAGGACTTTAGACCTCTCATATCCTCCTTGGTTGACCACTTGTGTCACCACCAGTCTGTGCCCTGGACCGGTCATTTAGCAGACATTTATTTATGAGGCACCCAGGATTCACATTCCTCATAAATAACCCATCTCCCCTCACAGCCAAGCAGGGTGACACTGTGTGGGTATGTGATCACAAGCAGGCATGTCTAACCTTTTGACATTGTGAACCAACATTGCCACTACAAAGTTCACACTCAAGAACCCTGTAATTGAGTCCCACACACAAAACTGAAACAATCTCTAAATGTTTTAAGTAAGTTTATGAGGTTGGGTTGGGCTGCATTCACAACTGTCCTCAGTCTCCTGTTGAAGCACAAATCTGTGTGTACTGAGGACCAGAGGCCTCCTTGGGGAGAGGGGAGGGGAGCATTTGACATGGGTCTAGAACTATCAGAATTGATGTTTTGGTTGTTAGCTTGAGCCTTTTAACAGCTGTGTAGATCATCTCTTCAGCCCAAACCAGTAGAATTGAGGAGATAGAAGAGGGCTCAAATTGACCACATGATTGCATATTATAGATACATGTGAAATGTTACATTTTATCCCATGGACCTATACATTTACTATGTATCAACTAAAAAACAGGAGGGCTGTGTGTGGTAGAGCTGAGTGTGGGAGAGTACCTGCTTAGCATGTAAGGACAGACAGGTTTGAGGGCTGTTCCTTCCTCTTTGAAACATGCCCCCCCCTTCATTTTTCAAAGTCCACTCAAGTTCAAGTAGAGGCTGAACCAGATGTTGCAGAATTTTTTCTGTATACTGTGAATCCACCAATCAGATTACAAGCTCTTGCTGGAGTCCTATGAATCATGAGTTGCCTCAGGCTCTGACCCAGGGGACAGGGATTAAATCCTGGGCACAAAGAGGGTGTGAGATTCAAAAGCTTTGGGGGTGTGCCCTCTCACCTGTCACCTGTAGGGAAATGTCCTCATTGATTTAAAACCTCCAGGGCTTGTCTGGAACCCCTAGGGGCTGTATGTCCACAAACAGGGCCTACTCTTTTTTTTCCAGAAGAGTAAAGAGGGCTTCTCGGGGAGAACTGGACAAGTTCCAGCAAGTTTCTAAGGCTCGGGAGGCAGAACACTGTTCTTGCCCTCAACCAGGGTACCTGCAAAACAGGAACCCTGTGAGCAGAGAGGGCTTTCCACTTTGTCAGCAGGAATGGTCATTCCCACTGCAGGATGCCAACCTCCCCACTTCCATGAGATCCCACCTGCAGCTCAGCAGCATCCCTGTTCCTGGAAACTGCAGTAGTCCCAGGGGCCTCTCTGGCTACAAAGCCTTCCGTGGCTCCTCACTGCCCCAGGGGGAATAAAAATCTGTGCTCTGGGTGAGTTTTTAGCAGTGGACCACTTACCCTCTGCTGGAGGTTCAGTCCACTAACCCGTTCCTCAAATGCCACACCTCGAGTCTGTGCAGATGCAGTCACACCCACACACATTTACTCTCCTGCTCACCCATTTCTGGGAAACTCGGCTGCTCCAGCCCTAAAGTCACTATTTCCCCTCCCTTCTACAGCTCTCCTGTGCATAGAGCCATGTCATCAGAACCCTCAGTACCCCCACCCCCACCCCAAGGTGACTTGTCAAAGGTCATACACTAATGCTATTCCCCACTACAGATGATATCACTTGAGGGCTGGACCTGAGGAGCTGTGTTTGCCTGAAGAGGGTCAGGAGTACCAGGGGAGCTCAGTCCAGCCAACAGCAGAGAAGCCCCAGCTTGGGGAATGGGACTGTCCTGCCCAAGTGCCACCCCGCCCCTTTCTTTATGCATCAGCCCTGGGACAGGCTTCACCCCACGGGGGCAGGGCTGTGGAAGAAGCCAGCAGGCCCAGAGAAGGCCCTGGAGAAGCCCCCAGAGTAGGCTCCTAGAAGTCAAGGCCACAGCTGAGGTTACTGGGAGAGAAAAAGAACCTACATCTCCAGAGTTGTCTGTGCGGCTAGGGCTGGGTAGGGCCTGGCTCAGTGTATTTTCTCTGGGAGAGGTCCATGAGACTCTAAGGAACAAGGATACTGTGGTGGGCCTCAGGGCCCTGTCAACAGAGCTGTAATCTGGGAATGCAGAGGTCCTATTACCCCCACTCCATTTCCCCTTAGATGGGCCCCAAAGATCCCCCTTTCAGGTGTGCAAAAAGTCACTCCTTCAGTCAGCCCAGGACCTGGGGATACGGAGGCTACAGTTAAGATGTGCTCCTGGGGAGGTAGGAGCCTTAGGCAAACTAACCTCACCTGACAGAAGCAGGAAAGAAAGAAGCAGGGCCCAGTTAAAATGTTAGCAATGGGGAACCTGCAGCAGACGAGGTAAGGGAGGGCCCTCAATCCATGCCAGGCCTGCCCTGGTAAGATCTTGGTCCCCTGCCCCTAGGCTGTAATGCGCAGGCGCTCCCTGGGAAGCTGGATGTGCTTTGAGGGTGGGGGCCTTGTTTTTCCCTGAGCATACTCCCTTGGGAGGTGGCTGCTGCTGGAAGGCCCTGGAGAGTTTCCCAAACAGCTGAGGCTTCTGGGGAGTGCCAGGGCAAGCATGGCCCAGTGGGCACACTGTAACACCAGGGGTAGTAGGCCCTGGCTGGGGACAGCAAGGGGCATGTTGTACTGCTTTTTCCCCCTCGGGCTCAGCTGGTACTTCTCTCTATGGGATGGCTCCAAGCAACTAGACTACCTGCCCAGTGATGAGTCCTTCCCTATGGAGGAGTTGGCCTCTCCTGAGGGACCAAAGCTGCATCCAACATGGTAAACAGGTCCAGGACCCACAGTGACTCTCCCTCTCCTTCAGCCCTGCCAGCTCAGAACTGCCTGTTCCCAAGGACTGCTCGATCGATAGATGACTTCACAGAGTCTGACGCCTGTCGGGACCATGACAGTCCTCAGGGAGGTCTGAGGCTGCTCCTGGGACCACTGTCTATCCATGCCCCCTGGCTGACCTATGCTGTATGGCAGAGTACAGGATGAGGGGCTGGAGACCTGGGGCTCACAGCCTCATACCCAGGCAAAACTGAACTGTAGTGCTAACTGGGAGCACCTGGCCGGCTATGTCTGTCCCACATGAAGGCTACCATGATTCAAAATGTTAAGAATATGTGGCGTACACTTTTAGTTCCAGCACTTGGGAGGCAGATCTCTGTGAGTTCAAGCCCAGCCTGTTCTATAAAGTGAGTTCCAGACCACCTGGGGTTACGGGGAGACCCTGTCTCAAAAAGACCAAAGGAAAAAAAAAAAAAAAAAAAAGGACCGCTCCACCTGACAGGTCCCCACCCTAGGCCAGCACTATTCAGTGAAACTTGCTACTGAAGAGATGTCTTAGAACCTAATCCAAGCTGCCTAATTAAGTTATCACTAGCCTTATGTGGCTACTGAGCATTTGAAGTAAGGCTAGTGCCAATGAGAAAATGATTCTAGGTTGGGGATGTGGCTCAGTTAATAGTGTGCTTAGCTAGCATGTGAAAAGCTCTGGGTTCGAGTGCTAGCACCATATAAAACTGGATGTGGTGAGGTATGCCTGGAATCCTAGCACTCAGGAGCTAAGAGGCAGAATTATACAAAAACAAAAAGAAACAGAACTTTTACTCTGAATCAGTTTATATTTATAAGCAATCATTATGTGGTTAGTGGCTACCCTACTGGATGGTAGATTTCCATTCAGCTCTGCTATCTCACACTGGAGGAGACCCAGCAAAGAACACTCAGGAAGCCCCCAGGAGGGACCCTGGCTAACTACCCCCAGGAACACTTCTCTCAGTCTGAACACATGATCTCAGCCAAGGGTCTCATCCCAGATTTTCCAGGGACTGAACATGGCTGAGTGTTAAGTAGATGTTCAACCCACATGGCCATGGATCCGTGATTGCTCTCTTCATCCCTCTATGAACTCCACACACACGGATAGGGATCACTTTCTGCTCATGCAATCATTCAGCAGTCACCCGGCATCTACTGCTTGCCAGGCACTGGGGTATACAATGGTAAGGAATTCATGGCCCTTTGAGAAGCTGTGCCCAGTTAAGGCCTTGCTCCAGGAGGAGCTATGCTGGGTTTCCCTCATTCCCTGCTGGGCTGAGCAGATCATCCTCCCATAGCTGACACTGGAGATTCTGATTCCTCAAGTGCACAGGGCTGTGAGGGGAAAGCACTCTGGGATGAGGGAGGCTGTGCAGGGGAGAGCAAGAGCAAGCATTAGGAAGCAAGCTTCAAACTCTGTGCAGGCGGTTGCTTCCGGTACAGACTCAGTCAGATTCTCACCAAAGCTTCACTGTTTGGTGGTTCCTCACTAAGGAAGTTTGGAGTAAAAATAGCTCTTCATGAAGGGACTTGATTCCAGCTACTTACAGGGTAGTCAGTGCCTAGCTAAGACATTAGAAAAGGGGAACAGGCTTACTAGAAGTCATATAGATCTTAAACCTCACCATCCTACCTCCCTTGGGTGCAGTGGAAGGGAGATGAGCTTTAGCTACAGAGTCCCGGAAATGGAGGAGTCTTTATACACCATCCAGGGTCGCCCTGATTTTCTGGTGCTGTGGCTCTGCTCACTCTTTGACTCGATTTCTCATCCACTCTCAAGGATGGACAGTTGAGAGGCACTATGGCATCAACACCTTGCCAGCTCCTTCATAAACCTGCCCCCTTGGAAGAACCACCTGCTATATCAAGCTCCAGTGGCAGCTAATCTTGATGGTCAAGGGCACGGCACCTGGGCCCCACTGTAAGCGCGTGTTCTCCTGAGGCCCATCTAAGGAGTACCATCTGCCTTCCCGTAATCCTGCAGCTGGCTTCCAGGTGAACCCAAGAATTGGGACTTATCTGATGCCAGGGGTGCTGGGGACCTCTGGTAGCTGCTTCTTAGCCCCTACAGTGCTCTGAGAGAGCTCTCTACAAGGTCTTGTACAAGATCTTCACAGCCTAATGCCAGCCACCCCCAGACAGGCCCCTTCCAGCCCTCTAGTGCAGACTGATCCTCCTCCTCCACCACCATCAGCTGGCTTCCCAGCAAACACTTGTCAGAAGTCTGATGTTCACCCACCACCTCAGAGAAGGACACCCTAAGCAATGGGAGGCTGGGGATGTCCTCAGCATCAAGGTTGCATTCTGACAAAGGAGCAGGCTTAAAGTTAAGACCCTGGGCCTCCATCGAAGGCTTCTGGGCTGATTCTTGCTTTTGCAAAGAGATTCTTCCAGGGCTGGAGCTTTGTAAAATGTCTGCTGGAGACCCCACACTTCACCTTCATGGAAGGGGCGTGGGAGCACCCTGTCCGACCGCCCACCTACTCTAGTGCCCAGGGGGAGGAACCAAGGTCTCCACCGTGGGTACACAAAATGGGCCCGGTGCACGCCGGAGCCACTCTCGCGGCCAAGCCTCAGGCTGACACCATGCAGCACACGGAGCTACCCACAATGCACCAGCCCTCCTCTGTCACACACATGCACGCACACTCACCCCGGATCCCGGAGGGAGCCGGGGCCCGGCCCGCGGGCGCCCCGGCGCCGACCCCTCTAGCCTCACACTCACCTAGAAGTTGCACGGTCCGCGGTCCCGCCCTGGCTTCCCCGCAGGCTGAGGCCAGGCCCAGGGCGGACGCAGCCAGCCACTCCGGGCAGGGTTCAGCCCGCGCCGAACAAAGGCTGCGCGCAGGCAGCGGGCGCCGCCTGCATCCCCGCTCCGCGCCCCGGCGACGGCGGCG